>NC_134365.1:194201035-194506138 GCF_035582795.1 Mycteria americana
CAGTGTAATACTTTTGCTTCCAAGATAGAAAAGTGTGCATCAGCCCTGACAGTTACCATGAAATAGTGGCAGGTAAGGCCTTGCCTTTCACTAATTTATCAGGCCGTGGCCCTTTAGCTGACAAAGCACTGATCAGATTACTACCCAGCCAGCCTCCAATCTGGCACTCAAGGAATGCAGCTGCAAAATCTGGGAAGAGCTCATTCCCAGCAAATACCACCCAGATAGGCCAAAACCGATTATGGCTGACAGATATTAATGCACTTTAGCATGAAAGAAGTTTTACTGGTGTAAGATTATGTAATGCATAATATATGCCCAAACATATGTCCACAGACCAGTCGTGATGTATTTCAGTTTGGGCAAAAGACTATAGTTGTTTGAATTAAGTAATAAAAGGGTTTTGAAACCGTTATGAAAACCACAGAGAATGCCAAACAGATGGAACTGAAAGTCCTTCTTTGTTCACAGCACATTCAGGATAAATTCTATCACTTTTGCAGAATTCACTCAGTCTTTTACCACTATCTGAGATGATACAGCTGACCCAAGTCTCTCATGCATTTTCTGTGCTGTGGCATAAGAAGCGTGCATAACATACTCTCCATGAGCACTGGTTTAAGGAAGCAAATTGCTTGACCATCAATACAAGGTATCAATGTATTATAAAATAAAGTATTACTACTAAAATGTTAGAAAACATTGAGGATGTTAAGATGAAGACAATTTCAACCTAATATTAGGAAATCCCTCCCAGTAAATTCCCCTGAATTTAGTAAGAACAACTGAAAACATCTGATTGCTAGTAGTTCACCTAACTTGCAAGGGAAATAAAATTTGTAGTGAGGATCTTAGATTTCGCAATGTAAAAAATGCATATTTTACAGCAGTAGACAGGTAAGATTTAAAAAAAAATAATTAAAAAAAAAAGAATATCTATGCATATGATTCTATTATTATGGAAAGATCTAGGTACTCATCAGCTTTTGTTGTCAAGCCCCATATTCAATGATTTTTGTACTGTGCTGTACTGTGGAATGCTAATGGCAGCGGTTGTCATTGTCCAGTTGCTGGATATGGTGCTAAGGATGTCCAGGAGATTAAAAGATTTATCCATGACAGACAACTGAAGAGTCACAGGGTGGTCCTGCACATTAAGCTAAGTGGAATAAAGTGTCTGTCATTCTTGTTTCCATTTATCCTTCAGCCTGCATAGAATACCTAATGGAGGAATTGCCAAGTAAGAAATCACATTTTGGTGATGTGATCATGAAATAGATTTTTAAAAGAAGTATTTTAATTATGATTTAAACTATTCCAGTCCAAGGCTAGATGGAACCACTGCTGTATGCCATTACTATTGCCACATTGTGGTATGCTGTTGGTCGAATCTGGATTTGATTTGCTAGTATCTTATTGTATATGTTGCTATTACTGCAAATGTAATAACTAGCCTACTTTTTGGGAGAGAAAGTTTATTCTTATGGTCAGGAGTGTGCTATGCTACTCTCCTGCAAGGCCAAAAAGCAGCCCTGTTAGTAGTACAGGCAAAGCTAAAAATAAGAACCTTGGGTGCAACTAACACCTGAATTATGGTATCACAGAGCTTTTGAGGTGACCCTTGCAGCTACGCTGTGCTGCTGAAGGAACACAGGCAAACACAATTTGGCATGGCTGGTAGATGAAGGCACTCAAAATAGGCAGGAGGGGAGAAATACCTCTTATCTCAGCCTTGTGGGAAATAGGGGGGGGTCTTGTATTTTTCTAATGGTGGTGTCTTGGCTGCAGGGCAGAAGGGAAAAAATTAGATATGCAGAAAAAGTATTTATTAATTCAGATTTATGTAGTATTCCCTCATCAGAAGAACTTTGTAAATATGAATTATTTAAAACTTGATGGCATAATGAAGAGTGAGGGAATCCTCTGTGGTCTCCATAGGAGCATTACCAGACTCACTAGGGAAATGCGCACTCCGTTGTCCAGTCCTCCAGAAACAAAAGCAATGGTTGACAGAGGGGTACATGGGGGTGGTGAGTATCTCTTCCAATGATAGTGGGTAAGGGCTTACCTACAGCTGATTTGATCAATGGGAGTCTAACTGAGTCAAGGCCCAAAAAGGAACATACATAACCCCGGTCCCCTCCTGGGGCATGCAAACGTGAGACAACAAAGTTTCACATCATCTTGGGGAAGGCTGTGTGTGAGGCACAGGTGCCTTCCTCAACAGGGATGCCATGTGGACATCTCCCCAGAAGGCAGGGAGACTTCAGTCACAGCGCACTGCTCTCCTATTTATCAGCAGAAAACTGCAATTCTTCCTCCTCCTTCCTCTAGCATGTTTGAAATCACTCTACTCTTCTAGTTCAGAGCTGATCTCCTAACATTTTATGTCCTCTCTCTTTTAATGGGGAAAGGTTAGACAGTTTTTCAAAGATTTTTGCCCTTATTAATGCTTATGTCTCCTGAACGATGGCAAATGAGAACCTTAGTCCTGTAAAGTCACGGTACAAAGCTACACAGACCTCTTTGTGCTTTGGAGAGGGTTATTATGTTCACTAGAGAGGCTTTCGTGTTGGAAACAACAGTGAATGCAGTTTGGAAATTGGTTTTCCACCCCAAAGATAAGTTAGGAAGTGCTAGTGCAGTCGTCGAAACCCTGGTCTGTATTACAGAAATACTCTCAAATGTCACCCTTCCCACAAGGTTCAAAAGTGCGTTTCAGCTCACTTGTAATGAGCCTTTGCTGCTTGTTCTAGGCTGTGTTTTATATTCCTACAGTAATTTTAACAGTACAAAGGTGCAGAGCAGCAGAAACTTGGCTGTCTCCTGAACTATACTCCTGTGATCTGACAGATCTTTCAATCTATTGATTTCACAAGCCACAGGGACTATTTCAGTTAGAGTACCTGTTTTCATTTTATCTCCTATCTAAAGTCTCTACAGATCTTCCCAAATATAAATGTGACAACCTAAGTGAGTGGAACCAAAAAGACTTTGTAAAATCCATTTTTCATTTTAAAAGTATATATAGCTTATTAAAAGATACTATATGACTACAAGGCAGCAATGGGTCCTTTTCTTTAAAGACAAGATTTTAAACTGAACAGAGAAAGTAACAACGCTGCTCTTGAGGTCTAACACAAGAAGCATCTTTAGATTTTAAGGCAGATCCTCTGCTAATATGAAGCAGAGTGATTCCAGTGAAGGCAGTGGAGTTCTGCAAATTTATGTCTGCTAAGGATCTGTCTGACAGTGGCAAGTGACTGAAGAGACAGCCATCTCTCAGCAAAAAGGAAATACAAGGATCAAAAAGCATCTAATATGTATTCAAGAAGGATTGCTCAAAAGTAAAAGGGCAATAATAAATGCCCTGTACTGGAAACAGGGAAGAATGATGCAAGCCAGAGAGGAAGAAGAAAAAAATTACAGTCAATCAGAAGTTGCAGAGAAAAGATGATAAGAGCAGCAAAATGTCAAGCTGGGCTGAAGCCAGCTGAACGATGCAACAAGAATAAGAATGTAACCCACTTATAAAGCAAGGAAAAATTACAATAGTGAGAATAAACTCATTAATTGAAGCCTATTGTGTGAGGCTCCAAATACCTCATGTGCAATTTTGAGACCCACTTTGTCCTCAGACAAAGTTGCTTTGAACAAGTCTTCTGTCAGGGCCAATTTTTTACTGTAGTTGACTGACGCTTGTACTTAGTCAGAAGTACTGCACTTCATTAAAATGGTTTTCCATATGAATAATTTTTTCTTCTTTTTGTAATGTTCTACTTTTGTAGAGTTTTTCAATTTAAAAGTATTGAAAAAATAATCCATGGAAATTAATAGTTTTCTGTTTTTTTCCCAGTGGGAACTCTGAAGAATTTTACATTTCATATTACACCTAACCCAATAGGTACCTATACCTATAAAATCCAAGGGAAGACAGAAAGAAAAAAAGAGTTTTTAAATGATCCAAGAAATGAGAAAAGAAACTTTTTTTTCAGAATCAGCCCTTAACATGGAGTACAGAGCTCAAGACAAGGAGGTATTAGTACCGTTATGAGTATTGTAGAACTTATTACCTGTTAGTTTTGCTTAAATCACTAGCAATAATCATTGGCAGTAAAAGTGAATTACTCAGATGAGCTCACAGACCAATCTGTAGGTAAATATTACCTACAGATCTGTAAATATTACCTACCTGATCTGTAGGTAATTTAGGTCCAGTCTAGGACTGGACCTAAAATGCCTCAGTGTAAATAGAATACATGTCAATATAGAAGCCTTGAGCCAAATTGGCATAATTTCTCTTACCTTTGAAGAATGAACCTTTAAAGTTCCTAATGTTGGGCCTTTGCTGACATCACACCAAATGCAAGACTTATCAAAATTAATAATTGTGTCTATTCCCATTTTCCCAAGGGTAAGAGGATTTACAGTGCAGCCTGTGTATTACAGACCATATGTGGTTTGGGTGGGCTTAGATACAGTGACCTCTGTTGTGGTCCTCTTCTTTCCCCCAGGGTTATGAAGGGATTAATTTTCTTATTCCAGCTCACTGTCTCTGTATTTATCACACTTCATATTTTGAACAGGAGCATGAAAATCCCCCTTGATTCCTGCTTTCCCCTCTTTGAAGCACTGATTACAAACTCAGCCCTCCAAGGCTTCTCCTTGTCATCGCTCTCGCAGTTTCTGTCTTCCCTCTGAGCTCTGATTCTTTGACATACTCAGAAGTCAGCCTATTATTTTTACATGTTGCTGTATACCAGACTGAAACCTCCGTGCCATGATCTTTATCAACCCATTTCACTGGTTTTGCTATTTTTATCTTCTAGGCCAGTTGCTCTTCTTTTGGGTTTTGTTTAATATTGTGAACACTACGGGAGCATGTATAAAGGACATGGATGGTAAATACACTTAAATATAGCACAAGAAAGTGTAGCCTACCTAACACATTGCAGTTCTGACCTGGACTCTCAGCCTCTGAGCTTTCATATATATATGTATATGCTTTTAATTAGTCCTAGAAACTGAGAAAACTGACTGAGGAGGATTTGTTCTAGTCCTGATCCTCAGAGAACACAGACAGAATCTGTGTGTTCCTATGGAACTGGCCTGAATGCAAAAGTATTTTATTAGATCTTTTGTCTTATAAACCAGCATTGGTGTCAGGACCTACATTTGAATTCAATATTAGATTGTGAATTACAATGACTAATGAATTTAATTTTTGCAACTTTTGAGTGAAATCTGAATATTCCAAGTTTTATTGTGTTTCTTTTTGAATGCAAGAAAAGACTTTTTTTTTCTAAGACTTTTCTAAAAGATCTGTCTCAAACGTCCTCATTCAGTTGGTGCAAGGAAAACATAGTTATGTATATGTAACTTGAGCTGGTGCATAGCATGTACATGGAATATGCTGGATAATTTAAGTGCACTCTTTTCAAAGTCTGATAAAATGCAGTTAGCTGGAGAGTTTCTTTGTAATACTGCACCTATTATCTGTCCTGACACACCATATTTATTTCAGTTTGTCAAATCAACCTATTTCACCATGTCTGGATTCTTTCCACCGCATGTGCACTCTGACATGGGACCTGGGAAATCCTGTGTCTTTCAGATAGCAATCTTTTGGGGAAGCCAACTTTGCAATCCATGGAAAAATATACCTTTTTAGAGGAGTTATAAGCTGCAGATTTTCATACCATTGTTTTAAACCCATAGAATATTGTTTGAAACATCTTTTTTTTCTTGTTTATGCCTTCTTCTTATTTTATATAACTCTACTGAACTGGTAAAGTAACATGACCATCAAACCCAAGCCAAGAAGCACAGAATAAAACTTGCAAAATCTGTATTTGGACCAGGCTAGTTAAAAAAGCTTTTAAAATTTCATGCAAAGCTGGAACCAGCCCTGGGAAAACCTGGGCAGATGGTACGTATTTACTGAAACCAGCTCTGCAGCCATATACTGGAGCTGGCTGGGAAACTTGACATGCAAAACCGTTGAAAATAAAATTCTTCCCAAGGATGTATCCATCACAGTGAAAGATAAGTATTCAGCACTAGATTGGTTGAGTAGGACACTGTGATGGGAGGTTAGAGACCCAGGGTAAAATCCCCCTGCCTGAATTTGGAGTAACAGTCTAACCTTTTCATTTCCATATTCCATAAGAATAACTGACCTTAGTGGTTGCCAACCACGGTTAGGGAGGTCTCGGTGCTTCTGCCTCCTCCTGCTTTCCTCTAACCCCTGCCAGAGTTTCCTCCTTTGTCCCACGCTGCTCTCCCACAGCGAGCTCCCTGCACTCTCCGGTAAGCCTGCTGCCATGCCTTGCTCAAGCCATGGCACTGCCTTCTTGCACTGATGTTCCCACATCCCAAGCTCTGCTTCCTGTCAGTGCTGCCTCCTCACCTTCCTCTGTCCTCTGCCACTTTTTCATTTCCCTGGGATACACCATGGGCCACCAGTGCTGCCTTCTCGCAGGAACCCTGGCTTTGGTTGGGGGTAGAACTAAGGAGCCTGGGAAAGCTGGATAAGCTGAGCTTCGCTCCTTATTTCTCCTTCATCACTGGTGTGACTCCTTAGCAGAGTGTGACCCACAGGTTGGCAAACAGTGCTTTAGCCAGCAGCACATCAAAAGTATCTTTCTCTCTCTCTCTCTGAAGCAAAAACAAATGCCAAAGCTGTTTGAGATGATGTCAGGAGTAAGACAAGAGGAATGAACTCCACTCAAGTTTTGGGTTCATTTCAATTGACAGTGAAATGCCGAACTGACACATCTAACTCCAGGCAGTCAGTGGCATCAATCTCTGCAGAACCAAAGCCTCCACGTTTTCAACAGGTTTTTCCATAAACTTTTTCCTGTGCAATATTTAAAAGGCTATAGGGACAGATATTCACTTTTACTAAACCAAAGCACAGTGCGGCCACACACACACAAAAAGGCAAAAATAAGAGGTTATTCTGAGTCTGGAAGCCGAGAAAGTCCAGGATTTTTTTCATGCTTTCAACTTGAAAGCTGGACGGATCCTGGTCCTAATTCATCTGTTCAGACAAGGTGAAATGAAGGAACTGAAGACTTTAAATATGGAAAGAAATCTCACATGATGTAAATGGACACTGTCTGGTGATATCCAGAATGTTACAACAGTTTACATTTAATCTAGGTAGATCTTTCCCTGGAATAATAACAATCAAAGGGTATGTCTGCAGCAACAGTCACAAAGCTCAAGGAGGGAAGGTGAAGCAATATGAGAATCACTTGTTGGTCTCTCCTCTGATGTTCATTCTCTGAACTAAAAGTTCTTACATACACTTGTTAAAGGGAGAGCTACAAAAAGAAAACAAAGCAGCTGGAAATCATTGCGAGGTATAAATGCCTCTTGGTCCTGGTCATTGTAAAGATTTTGATTGTGTAAGTCAGAACTATTCCATCAGTATAAGAAGAATACATAATAATATTTACATCTAGCATAAATGAATAACTCTATGAGACCTTATCAAGTTTGCTTTTGCTCAGTATTTAACAGTATCTCAGTCATCAGGAGCTTGGTCACACAAAACAAATCTGCATTAACAAAAAATTCCCTATTTTTTAATACTGCATGCTAAGTGGAAGGATACAATTACATTGCATTTGGGAATAGGAAGTAGTTATTTTTTTCTTTCTAGTCAAAAATTCACCTTGAACAGGAAAGAAATAGCACTTCATAAAAGAGTCTATAAATAAAGAGAACTACACTTTTTAAAACAAATGTGATATTGTGGGAAAGACAGGATTTTTGAGAGTTTGTCACCATTCCTTCCTATTATTCCTTAAAGGCTGTACTGGAGAAAAATTCCTGCACAGCTTAATTATATGTATGATGCAATTCCTGCAGGGGAAGTGTCTGAAAGTGGTACAGAACCTCACCTCCCCTTTACTCTAGCTAAAGAGTTGGCTGATCACTCTTCCTAAGCAATGCTCTGCTGGTCTTAGGAAGAAATGAAATGCTGCTGGCATCATGAAGATTCATATGAAAATTCAGTAATCACTGTGGATAATCACGCTGTTCATGCAGCCTTGAGCATTTGAAGTCTCTTGCTCACCAATATTTTATTTTCTCGTTCAGTATTATTCATCGTTATTTTCTGCCCTTTAGATGTAAGTTTTTTGTTACTCTTTAGCACAGCACATTATTTTCTGTGGATTTTACGTTCTTGCCCCACTGTCACCACACTATTCTGTTTTACTGATTAAATGTAACTCTTCCATTATTATATTTATAAGTCATCTTGGGCAACTATGGCTATTTTTGTGTGTTTGTTATTTTCCATCTCATGCATGTTTAATTACTGTAACAGCAAGGGTATCTTTTAAATATTTTTAGCAGACACATAGAACACTTGGCTTAAATTGGACAGTTGTTTATAAATCATTATGGGAACGGCGCCTTGAGAAGCATTCTCCTCATAGCACATTTATTTGTTTTTGATTTTGGTTTAGAGTAAAAGGAAATTTTTTAAATTGCCCATCTTTGCACAGAGATGAATTTCACTGAAATGAAGCAGAGCCAGTGGCAGGTCTGGGCCCCACTGATGCTCTTGGCAAAGATCTGAAGTGGAACATGGATTGTGCATGGGTCCACACATATCTCTCCCAATCAATAAGCCAAGGTATGCCTTTTAGCAGCAACTGTGAAATCCTCACCCAGACAAACCAAGCACTGAAAAGTGAACGGAGCTCAAAGGTCTCTCTTGCCTTCTCCCTCAGTCACAATAGGGTTTTATTTTATTATTTTTCCTACTCTGAAATAGAAGTGGTTTTGTTTGCCTTAACCACAATGGACGACCATGGACCACCATGGACCACCAGGGACATGTACACCTCTAACAAGATGGGAATCTGTGCACAAATGAGGCACTGATCAAGAAAAAGAAAAAGCAAAGAAACCTTGGAGAGCCACTTAAAATCTCCATGTTTCATGCCAGCTGCACCTTTGCTTTTCATAATACCTTCTAGTGAGTGCAAATATCTCGTTCTTTCCTAATTTCAATATGATTTTGAAATAATTCCCTGCTTTTGAAGCAAAATACCCATTTTCTTTGCAGGTAGCAGTCTCAATGTGTTGAGTATCTGGGCAAGCCACTTACTGTCAACTTCTGCATTGCACAGAGGCTCTTATTCCGTAGAGTTGATCAGTTCTAAATGAATGTTGCAGGCCTTTATCAGATAGTAGATCTGGAGAGGTCTTCATGGTCCTTTCCAGCATGTCTATGTTCCTTAATAAAATTGCCTATGCTCATGTGAACTACCATTAGCCTCTGAGTTTGTCTGCTCTTGATCTTATCTTCCTCCATTACCTATTAAGATCTGAACTGTGAATCTAATATTCATATTAAGGAGCACTTAATTTTTTCCCAAGAGGAATGCTCAGGCTGTCCTTAATGACCTGAAACACAGGCCACAGGGAAGACTAGGCTCTGCACATTTATACTGCCCTGTGAGCAGTCTAAACTTATTGCAAGGCTAAATCCCATATGCTCATGCAGCAGCTAACAGCGAGGAGCTGCTAGGCAGCATCTGCCCCCATAGTCATAGATGTTGAGTGTCCAGAACATTTTGTTAGCCCAGAGGGGCTAGACAGAGGTTCCTTGTCCAGCAGCAGGGTGTAACATGTAGCCCGTGGTGGTGAGATGCACCTTTCCTCGTGTCCTGTGGCACAACCAGCATTGGAGGTTTCCTCACAGTGTTTCCCTGGAGCCAGCCCTGAGGCTGCTGCTACAGCCAGAGATAAAACAGAAAATTCATCCCTGGTCCCTGGTCAGGGCCACTCCATAACAGCATTGTAGGCACAATCAGTGAACCCAGTTTTGCTACCAGTGGGGAGTAGCAGCTGTCTGAAATGAGCATTTCACAGCCTGACCCTCTCTTACCGCGCACCTACATGCATTGTCTGCTTATAATAAGATGCTATTATTCTCACTATAATTCTGCGCTACATTTCAGTTTGTGTTCTGCGAAATAGAAAAACTATTTTTTTTGTTCAAACCTAGTTCTAACCATTGTGACTCCAAATCAAGTCTTGTTTTAAAGAACAATGGTCAATCTGTAGCCACAGATCACCAGTCGTACCTTTTTAAAAAGTCAGAGAAAAAGCTTAAAAAATTCAACCTCAGATTGAGATGTTAATCATAAATACAGGAGATTGTTTTAGAAAGAAGAGGTTTGCTAATGCAAACAGCATGAAAGACCAGCATGAATGCCATGTGAACAGCAGCAAACTCAAAGTAATTGAATGCAATATTCAGTGTTGATGCAGTTATTTATAGATTTGAGATCCATTTAAATTCAATGAGAAATGCAGATTTAGAGAGGCAGAGAATTCCAAAGTTGTCATTTATGACTGAGATTAAATGACAGAGAAATTGTATGTGCGTGCTAAAGCTACATGCAGGCCTAATTTGTGTCAATATGGATGCACATCAGTAATTGTTTGCATACAGCCAGGAAAATATAAGCTGTTACGGCAGTGTTAAGTATTGCTATTATGAAAATGTATGAGGAGCTGGACAATACACTGAAATAGAATTCTGAAAAACAAAGTGGAAAATTCACCATTTTCAAAAGTTTTAAAGATATATACACTAGGATTTTTTTCCTATTAATTTTATTAATTTAGATATTTGGCAACAAGTTGTTAAAGTATGCTATATAGACCTATCATTCCAATTTAATCTCATCGGCTAGTAATGACCAGATCTTACCTTTTCCTTTCGGTTGATATACAGCTTTTTAGGTTAATACAGAGAGTAAAGCATAGTGTAAAATACAGGACTTTCTTAATATGCCCATGAATGCTGGGAAACACTGTTTTTGCTGAATGTGTTTAACCTTGAAATTTGTTATGCAAACATGCCAAAGACATATTCCTTGTTTAGGGACTGGAATTAGACAGACCACATCTGTCCTATTTTAACAAACCTCTTTAATTTTAAGATTGAGAGCTAATTTTAAAAATAAATTCTCCACGATCTCTTAGTTAAATTCTACTCTTTTTGCACTGGAGCAGGAAGCAGTATTTTATTTAGGCACGCTCTAGTTATATGTTGTATAAGATAAATGAGGATGACCAGGAAAAGATGCAGTCTAAGACTGTGACGTCAGGACATTACATGGAAGGACGCAGCAGGCTGGCCATTGATGGGAAGGCTGAAGTCCTCTGGCTCTTCTGGGAAATCTTAGCCAAAGTAATTGTTGCATTAAAAAATAAAAAATAGAAATTGGGGGTTTCCGTTTATAAAGATTCACAGACTTCAAGTAAAAGACCCAACCATAGACTTAGCGTTCCTCTTAGCCTTTCCAAACATGGGTCCTTAGTATATTCACATTTCATGTGATGAGGAGCCATGGACGCTTCCCAAAGCCCATCTGAATTCCAGTAACATCCCCAATGACACTGCTGGAGTAAAGGCCCGAGGTTCTCAGATATCTCTTATTTAGCAGTTTGGTATAAATCCCTATCGACTAAGAATTTTAGTAATTCTGATCTGTATTAACAACAAAGATGTAAATGAGCCTCAAACCAGGTTGTAAAAGTCTCCATTTCACCTGCTTCTGCTAGTGATCCACATCTTTTCCCTATCAATCTGGAGAAACATATCTTTAAACAAACCCCTCCAGTTAGCACAAGGATATTCAGACTTTTGGGCACATAAAGGAAGGGTCTGCATACCTGAGAGCTTATCTTTTCTTCCTATTGTGATAAGTTTTAAAAAGATATTGCAGCTCCTGCTAAACCTTGCCTTAGGCAAATATCAGTAAACCTCTCTGGAAAGGCAGGTAAGAGCAAGGAAAGGGAAGGGAGTGACAATGCTTCACAAGGATGGTTGTAGAGATTACAGATGTTCAGTTCTTACGCATGTACCCAATGCCATTGCTTTTGCACATTTTTTTCTGAACATATTATGGTCTTATTCAAAAGAGGATACACCATACCTTCTAAGCAGAAACTACAAGTACATTTTGTCTGTGCTTTTCTTCTCTGTCTCTGGCCTGCTGCATAGCCTGCGTGGCACAGCGGGCAGTGTCCTGCAGAACCCCAATATGCAGGAATATCTCCCGCTTTCTTCTAATTCCTGATTCTTCTGCACAGCCCTAGGAAATCTCAGTGGTTGAGATATTTAGAACAGTAATGGAGTTCTAATTTCTTAAGTATAATCAGAAGTGTAATCTGGGGAACTATCAAGTGACTTTTTTAAGCACTCTGTTTCCCTGACTTTTAGTAACCTGTAGTCCAAAACACTGAGGGGAGGATGATGTTTTTATGAACTGAGCTGAGCGCTTTTTCTAAAACTGTTGGATGGAGTGCAAGTGCCTGAAATTCTAAGGTGGGGATTAAAGCAGCATCTTTGAAAAGTGGCAGGGGAGGTTTCAGCCCTGAGTTTTCATCTCCCTGAAGCCATTAGGGTTGTAAATATGTAATTTAGGGCAGGAGCTGACTGAAGAGTGTAAGAACATTGAGCATCTTGTAGATCCCTGACAGAGTGCACATAAACAATGCCTGGTCTCTGGTGCAGTGCACAGCAGCACTGCATACACTTCCAATAATAACGAAGGAATCACTTGTTTATTCAGGAAACCTATACCTTATAGAAGCAAAGCTGACATGGCTTGTAAACTGCAGGGAGAGTATCTCCATGGCACGTCTTAAAAGAATACCTCTATAACTTTCTGTTTATAGAATAGTAAATCCTGAAAATGAAAGACTTTTTTCCTACCTACTTGTAGATTGGGCTGTGTCAATGTGTAGAAGTACAGTTGGAGACCGATTATCTGTTAAAGAACATTTGAGGCCAGTGATGCCCAAGATCCATACTGACCTTCACTGCACATAGAAATATACCCACTAAAGAACTTCTTATTCCAAGGACTGCAATTCTTTCTTTGCAGTATGTATGAGCAGCTATTTGTAAGAAACACTGAATTCCTCATCAGCCTCCACACTCTGGAGTCAAAAGATTTTACAATAATTAAGTAGCACATTTGTAGTGTGTGAGTTGAGCAAACCAACCAGGCACCCCAAGGAGAAAACAGCATCTCAAACCAATAATTTAACCACCTGACCATCTTTTCTTCAAAGATGATTGCTGGGTGAAAATCAAAGTCTTCTGCAGTACCCCATAGTAGGCACCCAAAATCAAAATTTCCAATTGTTTTGTAGCCCACAGCCAAATACTGATCTCTTTGATCATTGTAGAGTAATAATTGAGTAGAACAGCAGCTGGTCCAAAGAATATTAGCGGACTTTAGATCTTGCCCTAAAATTGTGTGAAAGTTACTGAATCCAAATGAAAACAAATGGTAAGGCTCTGACACCATGCTAAGCAATGGTTACACTAGGGAAGTATTTGTGGCTTTGTTTTTTTTTCTCTTTAAATACTGCAGTGTTCTGGGAGATTTCAGAGTTTGCTGGAGTAACGCTTCTTTTTCTCCATTAGCTGCATTTGTAATTCTGTTGTTTCTCTGAGCCAAAATAGGCAGCCAAGCTTACTCTTGTTACTATTATTGTAACAACAATACAAAAGTTAGGGCATTTTTCAAAATGAAGCCCATTGGAAATAATCCATTTTTGCAAGCAGAGAATGATAAGAACAGGATCAGGCTGGCTGCAACCATATAGTCAATTCACAGTCCTTGGAAAGCTCCCAGAATATGCAGCAGTTGTCAATTAACTTCTTTCTTAGAAGTCAGTGAGTCTTCTTTTAGGGTATGGTTAATAAACAGAGTGGCCTGATTAAAAAACTTTAAACTAACAACTAGAACCCCTGGTATACCCACCATTTCCAGTAAACAGATTAATGTGACCCAAAGTCCCTTTGCTGATATCTTTCTATGTATCGAAGACAGCGCTGTGTTCAGCAAAGTGCACGGTATTTCTTCTTGATTCAGAACAGAATTTTATGAAAACTGAATTAAAATTTCCAACTAAGTAGATGCCTACAGACACAGGCATCTGTCAAATTTTCAAAAACATCCAGATACTTATGCACATCTTTTGAATACCTTGCCCCAAGGTTTTTTTTGTGATTTTTTTTCAATATGGAATTTGGTAGCTACTGAAAGAGTCTGTAATGAGACAAATAAGGAGCATTTACTCCAGACCATCTTTGTACCTTACTAACTGCTGTTTTATCATTATGCTGTTTACCAGAGCTTTAAACAGAGAAAGGCACAGGGAAAGAAGTAGTTTGAAGGTGCATTCACAGAGCCTAATATTAGCCTCCAGAAGCTGATCTACCTATATTTCTTCCAAAGTGGAGAAAGAGGGAAGAGAGAAGAGGGAAAGAGGCTTGCCAGAGCACAGGTCAGAAATGGAGTTGAAAGTCAGTTGTTTTGATTTACCCTCTGGAGTAAGCATATCTTACTACAGTAATCAGAATTTAGGGAGATTAGCTCAGGTCTCTGAATCCAGTTACATACAAATTTAAACCCCAAAAAAGCAAAGTAGGACGGCATAAGCTTAAATCCATGCCTCTGTAATTTTTGCTTAGCTTGGGCAATTCACACTTAATATCACTTACTAGCAAAAAATCATACAAACACCTTTGAACACTGTCACCTGCCAGATCCTGAGACAGTGCTCAGTACTTATGAGCAAAACTTGTGCATGTCCTACATTGGCTGAACTGTGGGTAGAATTAGTCATGCTGGTTGACAGAGTTAATTGAAATTCAGTCTTTTTCTCTTTCAGTGAGTTACTGATTGACTTTGCTTTTACAAGTCTAAATTATTCATGGAAGAACCTATGAAAATGAATTTCAGCCTCTTGGTTATTTATGAAATGTCCACTGTGACAGTGTGCAGCTTGTGATTTATTACTGGAATAACTTTTGTTACTTCTCGAAATGACCATTGCAAACTTTTCAAGCAGGAGGATAATGCCATATACACTGCATTTTCAAACATCACTTGGGGCTGGGGAAGGGAAGAAATAATCTGATTTTCACTGACAGGATAGCGTACGTCTATATGTACACCAAAAAATCACTGCATTTCTAGTGGAGATGCATGTAAACAGGTTTGAGTTTATTGACCAGATCTTAGGTGAGACCTGTTGAAAATTTGATTCACTGTGGACTTTATAAACAAATATAAAAAGAATTAAGATGATTCTCCTTAACACAGCAAGAAGCACAAAAATATTCAGCTGTAATTAAGAACCAATTTGAAACTCAGATCAATTGCTGATTAAAAAAAAGAAAAAAAGAAGTCATCTCTGAGTTCAGACAAGTGAGCTGTTATGACATGCCCCAAATTCAGGCTGCTACAAAAGCTTACCTTAATCCATGCAGTCTGTCTTGTTCATTGTAAAAGAATTATTCACATGCTTGAGAAGCATTTCTAGATACGGGAACTGAAGTCAATTTAAAAATTTATTAGCCAACACATATCAGCTTACTTTTTCTTAAACATAATAGTGTTTAATAAATTTAGGCTGCTTTATCAGAGGCAACCTGACGGAGGGTAAAAATCTTGATGCTGATATCCAGCTCTTGAGCTGTGCATATACATAAACCAATGTAAACCTTAAGCACCTCTAGCATCCTCTTATTTGAGACAGTTAGGTACATGCTTACCTTTCAGTGATACCATTTACACTTAATAATATGGGTAAATGCAGTGTTTATAGCTCCTCTTGTACTGGGGCTACGGATTTTGTGTTGTGATATTGTAGGGCATAAAAGACTGAAAAGTACTCAGGATGGACTAAGAATTTACAGACATCCTAGCAAGAATGAATTGCCAAATGCTTTTTGGCCTTAGCTGCTTTTCAGCAGATGGCACTGTAAGAGCATTTGAACTGAATTTCCAAATATGTTTCATATATTATATTGTAGACATAAATTAGTCCTTAACATTGAAATTTGACATTTCAAGATAAATGTCTCTTTTTTTAATGGTTTTTTGAATCTGTGGGAGAGAGGATAGCAACTAAAAAATAAAGTAATATATCACTGGTTTGGGATACTTCATTTTGCATTACTCCATATATATCCAATAACAACACAGTTATTTTAAATTAAAGTAAAATGTAATCCAGCCTTTTTTCATGTATCCATAACATTTATATTTTAGAGTAATTTGTCCTGATGCTTAAATGTATGTTATGCACTTCATGGGAAGAGATAATGTCAAACGGGATTACATTTTCTCTCTGGATATTTGACCAGTCTCATGTGAAAGTGAGAACAGAATTGAGCCAGCCTATCTATCATTCTCTATTAAGCATTTCTCAAAAGCCTGTTGCGATACTGTCTAAAGCCTTTATGCATTGATAAACACTGTGGGCATGGACATTTGGCTTTGGATAAATATTGGGCTTTGATCTCAATCTTTCAAATATTAATTTAAAGCTATATGCAAGGGCATTTAACTCCATCCTCCAAACACCAACGCAGCAGCCAGCTCAACCACTTCCTACCCCTCCTTCATGCCACTGTCTGATCCCCTTTCTGATTCATCCCTTACACCTTTTCTTCCTTTCTCAACGATCAGTTCTCCAGTTGCTTTGTCTTAAACGAGGTGCTTCCTCCACAACTCTTCCGGTGTTAATTCTCAGCGAGCCCCTCATTGCCACCTCCATCATCTGTTACTTTGCTCTTTGCTCGTTACAAGGTATACGGGAACTACAGCACTGGGCACTGTTATGGGATCCTAGCCCACTCTGACACTCCTCAGGGAACCAAAGATGCTAAGTGAAAAGCAGACATGTCAGGGTTAAAAGTGAAGTGAAAGAACCATCATGCACAATATTATAGTCACAGAACAACTGAGTATGGGTTGTTTGAAAGAAATACAATTTCTGAGAAAAGCCGAGAAGATGCATGGTCTTTCTGAATCTTTAGCTGATGCAATTGTCACAAGTTATTCATGCAGAGTGGGTTAGTGAATTTTTTGTTCTAGAGGACAGGGATTTTCGACAAATCAACATTTGAAAACACTTGTTTTCCAGGAAAAAAAAAATCTTTTCAAATGTCCAGAGTGATTTTTTTTTTCCAAACCTCAAAAACAGTCTTAACACTCAAAGTTCTTTCTCTCTCCTTATTCCCACTTCTTCAAGAAAAAACTTGAGGCAGCTCAGAATTCAATATGAGCATCGTTAGAGTTACAATTCTATATAGCATATTAGAAACAGCTATTGAGAGAGAGGACAGGTTATGGTTACTGCTTTGAGTTAGGTTTTCCTGATACTTTCACTGACCTGTGGATTGTGAAAATAACACTAGCTCCAGCTGACAAAATAATAGGAACTCTTTAAAGAGGAAAGCAGGCAGATAACGAGAAGAAAGAGTGACTGTCAAAGACCTGTGTGCACCTTCAACAAGTCCCTCAAGGAATATGGGAATTAAATACTTTGCTATGAAACATTTTCATTTTCATTTGACATACTATCTATGGCTCTGATTCAGCACTGTACTTGGCTACTTTCTGTGTGTTTTTACTGAGATCAATAAAACAACAAATGTGCTTGAAGTTCATGAATCACAGCAATGCCGAATTGCCTTCTGTTCTGCAAGGAGCCCACCACAACTCAGAATTCAGTGCCTGAATGATGAAGCGTGAGTCTGAGTTTGATGAAGTATTAGTCTGAGACCTAGGCATTTGTGAAGAAAGAAGAAACACAGATGAATATCTTCAAAGTCAAGGGGCAAACCACACAACCAAATGAGTGGATTGTACATTGGGGGATGGGGTAGGAGAGCTAATAGAAGACTGTGTGAAGTGCCAGAAGAATTATGGCTGGTAACAGTTATGTAAACCTAGTTCCTTGATGGCTAGGTGACATGGCAGGGACAGACCAGCTAATTGTCCAGCATAGGCCATAGCTGAATACAGAACATTGAATGGAGAGTATATGGAAATGCCTAAGAACTCTTGGTGTGAATAACCAAAAAATGGGAACATATGTTCCTTACAGAGAAGTCATATCTTGAAGATTGATCACCAACTTTTTTCAGTTTGGCTATTTAAAGGTGTATAAAACAACTACAGTAGCATATTATAGCTGATAAATTACGTATCATTTCATTTGGCTTCCATGAGGCATCTATCAAACCTCTTAGGCATCTAAGAAAATCTGGGAATTATCTCACTAGAGTGTGCTTGAATAAGCCTCTTTGTAATGCAAAGGAATAAACTACCTTTAAGCTCAGATTTGTGTAACTTTCATAATTTATCTATGCCATGTCAGGAAAAAAATGCCATCCCTCTCCCTGTCAGAGAAAATTTTTATTTTTTATTAAAATCTCTCTACTGATTTCATATAAATGCATTCAGCTTAATGTTAGGAACACCAGAAGTACCACAACAGATCAGTCCAGAATTCTATCTCAGGTCAGGTATCCAAACCTACTTCTGAGAAAAAGTCCCCTTAAATGTAAGTAAATCGGATATGGTTTTGTGTTGGGCTAAAAAAGGATGAATCACATAGGAACTATAAAGGCCATATTATATTGCTTTTCCAGAAGTCATTAAAAGTAGAACATTGCTTTGGCTTTTCCCCAAGGAAATAGTATATGGGCAGTCATGCTATGTAACTCTCTACTGGTCTGCAACCAGTAATTCCTGAAATTGTCGGCTAATTTCAGACAAATGTGAGCACTATGAAGGTTGGTATGGGTCACAGAGTTCGCATGTTTCATGAGATAAACAGAGGAGTAGAAGACAAAGACTTTGGCTTGCTGAAGAAAGTCTGCAGTGTCAGATCAGCTACATTATTAGACATCAGATACCTCAGGAAAGAGACCTTGCGACTCACACAGTGCCAGGAGTAGGGTTGCTTGGAATTTACATTTCGTTGGGTATTGGCTATTGCAACCACAGGTTACAAAAACTCAGGAAACCAAGCTTCAGTCCCCCTGCCCACAGGACTAGCTGCTTTTCAGAAGCCTTTTTTTTTTTTCTTCTCTGTATCTGTCCTCCTTTGAAGATATACGCTTTCTTACACATTTTAGAAGCCCAGGCCTTTGTAACTAAGGTTATCTAAATATACAATTATAATGGAAAATCTGTGTTTGCAAGGTTCAAAATTGGTCTCACCTCATTGTTTTTTTGCAAACAGATTATATTCCTTTGGCACATAATTTTATACCAACAGATTTAAGACTGAAGACCTGTACTTGATTTAGTTATCTCTGTATAAAGCTGTGCAATGAGTTGTTAACAGTGGCAAATGGCTTATTAGTTACTTCATGTAGGTGAGTGAGAGGTTATTACTTGCCCAGATGTTTGTGCACATTTCCTTAAAATTTTCATCAAAAAAAATAAAAGAATAACTGTGCTGCAGCTCTCATGCAAAGATCTCTGTTCCAGAGCAAGGCTGCAGTGGGATTATGCGGCAGAAGGAATCTCTAGAGACACTGTGACTGACTCACACCAGCAGCGGCTGAAGAGACTGAATATTTCCTAAACTCTTAAACACAAGAATTTAATTCAGATTAATAAGAAAAGTAGATGCATTTTTTGCTTGGGAGACTTTCTATGCAAGCAGAGATACTGTCTCAATACAGCTGTCAAAGTTTTAAATTTTATTATCTCTGCAGCATTTTCCTGTCAACAGAAATCCCCCCAAAACAGTTATTTTCCTCTCTGTTACTTATTCCTGCCTCCAGAATGTCTTTTGAAGGCAATGCCCATTCTTCTTTCTCTGCTTTTAATGTTGCATCCTTATCTGGGAACATAAACCTTTCTTCAGATATTTTAAATTGCTTGTCCTGATAATAGAATCACCCCCAAACACACTGCCCAAACTAGTAGCTGTAACTCTAGTAGCAGTAACTTAAATAATTTTATTATTTCCAGTGCATTTTAGACGCATTGAGGTCAGTTCTTATTGATCACATGCTTTGCAGACATTCTCGCATTCAACAGGGACATGAACAAAGTTAAGTTCATCATTATCCTGAAAAAGGTATTAAGTGATTCTGACATTTATGTGAGGAAAGTTGTCCCTTTTCTGTAGTAGATCCTTTAGGATCATAAAGGAAAGTAGAAATCATAGAAATCATAGAATCATTTAGGTTGGAAAAGACCCTTAAGTTCATCGAGTCCAACCGTTAACCTAGCACTGCCAAGTCCACCACTAAGCCATGTCCCTAAGCACCACATCTACACATCTTTTAAATACCTGCAGGCATGGTGACTCAACCACTTCCCTGGGCAGCCTGTTCCAATGCTTGACAACCCTTTTAATTAAGAAATTGTTCCTAATATCCAGTCTAAACCTCCCCTGGCACAACTTGAGGCCATTTCGTCTCGTCCTATCACTTGTTACCTGGGAAAAGAGACCGACCCCCACCTCTCTACAACCTCCTTTCAGGTAGTTGTAGAGAGCAATAAGGTCTCCCCTGAGAGAGTAATTTCAGTTCAATGTTCTTACCTGTTTTTTTCAGCCACTCACCTTTTCCCCTACAACTGAAACCAAATAGCTATGAGCTTTAAAAGATGGGGCCACCTGGAAAAAACTCCAGATATCAGAACACGTCAGAGCAGAGGCCTTGGAATATGAGCCGCATTTAGACTTGCAGCAAAGTGCAGCTGCAGAGGAGGGGTCAATGTGGCTTCTAAGCCACTTTGCCACCTTATTAAACCTCAGCTGTTAAATGTCCCAGGGTAGTCTTTGACCCTCAATCCTGCTTCTTCCTGATACTGCTTAGCTGGTGGTAGAGTCCTATATAGGTCTATCTACACCAATTAGATGTTAATCAATTAGGCTTCACATTTGTCCAGCATCCAGACCTTTTTACTGTGAATCAGCCCCTTTCCAAATGCATGAAGGATTTTGGCATTAGCAGTTCTCTGCCCCCTTCTATCTGCCAGCAGATCTCCCATGCAGAAGCAGAGGGGTTAAATGTGGACAAGAAATTTCATTGCAAGAAAACAAAGAGAGATTAACTCATACAAATTAACTCATACAAGAGTACAAATACATACCACACACTGTAAGAAAACAAATGCACAGAAGGAAAAAAAAATGTAAAGAGCCTGTAATGTTCTGGCAGAGCAGTGATTCACCACTGGGAAACTGTGCTACTTGCAGGAACCCTCACCCACTGCAAGCAAGAGGGAGACCAGCATGGTGGGAAGCTCAGGAGGGCTTGGGGAGGGGAGCGCAACCGGCAGGCACGGTCTCACTGCTTGGCTATGTCCCAAGCTCTGCACTAAGAAAAGTGGGAGGAAGGGAGGGGGAAAACCACCTGCTCTGCTGACTGGCTTAGGTGTGAACAGCCGGGCTACTAGCAATGCTGCAATGGAGCTGCTTCCACTGCTGCTGTGATTGCTGCCTGGAGGCTGGAAATCAAGCATTGCAGTCGATTTTTAGGCCAGCCAGTGACCTTTGCCTGTGAGGATATGGCATTTTAAGGAAGGATGTGAAGTCTGACAGAAGGTCAAGCTACCTGTATTTATGTAACATATAAATTATAGCAGTTTCCTTCATGTATGGCCTGGGATCTTGTCTCCAAAATGCCTCTCTTCCTCATCTAGTCTGAGTCTCCAGGACATTTTGTAAGCCATGTATGAGTATGAGACCTTTGAAGGTCTCCTATAATGTCTCCTATAATGTCTAGTAATTCTTGTCCCCAGCTAAACAGATACCATAAATACTGCTTTAATCCTTTTACCCAGAAACAGTGAAAGGACCACCTTTTACCCTACCTACAATGGGGAACAGAGACCTCATCCAAGAGCTGCAAAGCTCTGCAGTTTCATTTCACAGGAATTAAGCAGACAATTTCCTTTTATTTCAAACTGTATGGATATGTAGATAGGAGTCTTAGAACATTCAAAATTTCAAAGTAAAAATCAGTTTCATATATGTCCCTTTTAAGCCCATTTTAAAATCCCTGTTTAAACCTCCACCTCTTACTTCTTTAAAAAGCAAGAGAGTAGTCTGAAAAAATAAACAAGGTTTTGACATAACAAAGACATTATACATGTGCTTAACTATACACACAGCATTTAATCTCAATTTCAGTGGAATGCACAGTGGTATGTAAAGGTATACATAAATCTGCAGGCTTGGGGCTTGTTTAAATTTCAGCTTTGTAAGAAAACGGTAAACTAGATAATTTCTATGAGTCACAAACTTTTTGAAGCTCTTTTTAGAAGAAGGGAGTGAGTTTTGTGTGTGTATAAGGGGGGGGAGCTCTGTAGAGAACAGGTAGAATTATTATTACAAGTATGCTTGTAGGAGACAGGGTCAATTATCTTTGGGGTATACAAGGGTTTTATTTCCCTTATCCCTGCTATCACCACTTGCTGCAGTGTCTGGTCATGTAATGGCAGAGAAGTTGCATCGTTACAGAGCCGTCACATGCTTTTCATAGCTTGCAGACCTGGCAAACCAGTGTGGGTCACTGCAAATAGTTTGTTCCTTGACCCAGAGTCATATGGAAGTGCAGCTTTTCATATGGTGTTCGTTTCATATGGTGTTCGTTCAACAAAACCTATTTTTATTGGTTGAAGACAAATTTGATCTGAATGTGAGCTGGAATGTTAACTCCAAGTACCTTTCAATTTTTGTGAGGATCTGGATTCAATGTCATTTGGGGCATTGACATGAGACAAATTTGTCAAAGGCTTGTAAGGCTGAGCCCAGCTTAAGAATACCTAAAACTGTGCTTTTAAAATCAAACATGGACTGTTTAGCAAGCTCGTCCTTTCTTTAATAAATGCAGGCTACTGAATTCTTAGGGGCAAACTCTCTCAGCATATATTTGGTAATAGCTTGCTTCAGGACTCCTTTTTTTACTCCTCCTATGTACTTTGGCCTGTTCCCAAGTGCCTGGACCTACTGTCAAATATCTCTGATTACTGCCAGAAACTTGTGGCTCACTTTTATTTTAACAAGGTAATTTTATTTTGCACTCACTGATGTTTTTCTTGACCTTTTCTTCTTTCCTTAGGATGGATTAACATGCTGCTCTACAAAAAAAAAAGAGTGAATGGAAGATGGATACAAATAACTGTAAAGTGTGTAATGCGTCATACGATTTCTTCAGCGCAGTGCACTTTCAAAATTAATTATACCTAACAAGCAATTAAGACTGATGGGGTTCATGTGTGGGACTGAAGCTAACAGATATAAAAGCAATGGTTTCTCAATGACCTGAAATTTTAGTACAATGACTTATTTGAGAGTAAGACCTAACCCCTCCCCCTCCCCCCCCCAAGGAACAAAGTTGAATGCCATTAATTTGAAGAAATTATGCCTTTGGCTGCTTTTTCTGGAACATTTTTTATCAGAGTGCCATTATATCACTATTTTCTTTCTGAAATGGGCCTGGGTAATATAGAATTTTTATTTGCTCTTTGTGTAGGTTTTATATGGAAAGATTCAATATGAACTGAGATTGACATTAAGCCCCTTTTGTATCTAGGATACCAGTACATCCAGAATATTTGTGATTGAAAGTACTTACTATCCTGAACAAAATTCAGTTAATAATTTATGTGGGTATACACATTTATTCCCATTAGCTACACTGGACTCTTCAAAATCCAGCCTGCAAGTCATGAGTGTTTTACACGTGTTTTACATGACATGTGGGAAGGATGGGCCAAAAACATTACTACCACACGCAGAATAACAAGGTTCTTCAGAGCTTCAAGCAGTTCTAACAGACTCAGTAAGATTTAAAGATGTATCTATCTCAGCAATGGGTAATTTGTTTGCTGTTTGCTAAAGACCGCTGTAAAGTAGTGAAGAGAAATACTTTTTGAAGTAGGCAGCCTAAATTGTTATACTGCTGGACTGAGAAAAGCCAGCTGTACCT
The DNA here is from genome assembly GCF_035582795.1 of Mycteria americana. Taxonomy (NCBI): domain Eukaryota; kingdom Metazoa; phylum Chordata; class Aves; order Ciconiiformes; family Ciconiidae; genus Mycteria; species Mycteria americana. Next base: position 194,224,851 of record NC_134365.1, read on the forward strand.
ACTTTGTAAACTATAGTGACTTAGACTAGATGAGACCAACCAACAAGAATTAAGTTAATACAAAGATAGCATTCTTTGCTCACAGGCTGTGACAAGTACCCCTGGCTCCTAGATTCACGTTCCACTCTCCAGCTTGTGTAGGTTAGCAGAGCCAACAAAGTCAGCAGAGGTTGCTGAAGATCGGATGTTTTGTCTCCAGCCAACTTGACCTGCAGCTGATGAGCCTGGGAAATTTTTACCCACCTGCAACACTGCAAATTCATGGCACAAAACATGGCACAAAACAAAAACAATAAACTCAAAACCGATGGAGAGAGAAAAGTTGGGGGTGAATTTAAATATTTAAGGCCAGATAATACCTTATCTATATCGTAAATATGTGTCTCAGCTGAATGCTGGAGGCATCTGTGCTCTGCTTCGATGTTCCTGTGCGGCTACAAGTCTGTTCAGAACTGCCCCATCTGAGTACTTCAGTCCTAGCTCACTTTCAAACCAAATCCTCCTTGTTTATTTAACATCTTAATCCACCAGATGATTTCCAAAGACTCTTTACATGGAGTGGCAGCATCAAGGTTTCCAGTGAAAATGGCAGAAGCTTCTTTTTTCTTTTAAAACTGATGGAAGGCATACAACTCATCATTTATAACACAGCCCTGACCCAAGCAGTGGGATACTTGAGTTGAAATCATAATTTAGTTCATAAATTCAAAACTATCCTTTTGGACTTCAAAATAAATGAAAGGTAGCTTGAGCTGCACCATAAATGGTTTGAGAACTCACCGGGGAGAGAAAAGCACCAGATTTTGTTTTTCTGATCACATTATACATTACAAATTATAGCACAACTACATTATTAAAAACAGAGAATGAGTGGCAATTCCCATGCTCACAAGTTTGTATATGTGCTTGAAAGAAAAGGAAAAACCAAAACTAACCAAACAAAAAAAACCCCAACCAGCAATGTTCTTGGACCTCCATTTACCAGGGGTTTAACCACATGGGGAACAAACACTTGTCCTGCAAGGACAGAACTGTATTCCCCCAAAGAATTGCCCACTCATTCAGACAACACAGAGATGATCCGGTCTGCATGAATACTAAAGAAAGGGACCCCTTTTTATCTCTTTGTCTCTTACTAAACCGTGTCCTAAGATGACATAAAATTCCTGCATGTCATCATATGAAAACAGAGGCTTCATACTAAGCAGAGTCTATTGTCTTAGCAGCTGAAACTACAGAACAAAAAAAAACCCCAACCCCCACATCAAAAGAACAAGATTAGAATCACAAAGCCGAGTATTCAAAAGCAGGGAAGTGACACAATGAAGAGTGCCAGAATTTTCTTTTTAGCAATTTTGTCTGTAAGTATATGACTGCATATTATCGAAAGGTCACCAGCCTTCATTTCTTGCACAAGAGTGAATAGTTACTATATTCAAATTAATGAGTAGTTATGCTTATTTTCTTCTTATTGTTGTGTAGATAGCTGTATGCCCTAATACAATACATTTTGAAAACTTCAGAGCAGTAAGAGGTGATATTAACCTCAGTTTTATGGCTTTGGAACTAAAGTATGAAGAAAACGAGATGCAATGTTTTCACTAATTTCGAATGACAATTTGGGAAGAATTAGAAGATCATTCTTCAGAGTATATGAGCTTGTATGACATATTATATATGCGACATGACTTCATTTGCAGTTGCCATTGACTTCCTGTATCTGCAAATCAGACCTTAGTGTCTCACATTAGATATACAGAAAATGAGAAACATGCAGTTTGTAGTTTTCCATTAAAAGTTTAGGTGAAATGACTTGCCCAAGAACTTCTTGTGCACATTAAGGAAAAGCCAAGGGTGATACCACATTTCAATGGTAGCACCAGGAAGGTCTGGTTAATGCTAGGAGTAATTAAGCTCTGGAGGATGGATCCTTTGGAGATTTAACTACTAAAATCAGTTTCTCTTCATCAGGTATGAACTGTGATTTTGAAACACTCAGTCAGTAAAAAAAATAATCTTCATGAATGATATATATCAAAGTTTTCTGGTAACATTTTCATTTTATGCACACAGTGTGTGAATTTATGCTAATTACACACAGAGAAAGCTGCATCCAACAGAAAAGATTGGCTACAAATTTTCTTTTTTCTTAAGGAGGGAAACTCCTTTCCCATTACTTTACTCATACTGAAAGTAACCTTTAAAATAATGTGTTTTTTTACATAAAGTAGAAATTGACCTCCTCTTTTTTGTTTTTTTTTAATAACCATGTTGCATTTACTAATTTCATCTCAAGATAGGAAGCTGGAATCCTTTGTGAGAGATACAGAAAGCAAATGTACACTGAGCTGGACACTTCTGGCCTCCTTATGTTGTTCCCATTTTATACTGTTGCAGCTGCATTTGATTTGAATATGGAGGTATTCCATGTTGCCGTATATGAAAGTAAGAGGAGAGCTGGGCTCCTCCTCCATGGTTTCATTCTGTGCTTCCAGAAAATAATGGATGCAAACATCAGAAGCACAATAACTGTAAAAGTCAGTTTACCAAGAAAGCATTAAATAATTTAAAAATCAAGACTTTTTTTGTCACAACAAAACAGCTATTAGTGTAGTCAGATCACTCATGCAGGCCTGAGAGAGTGCATGTGCTATCTAGTAATGGTAAACATATTATTAATGCATACAACTTGCCTGAGTACATAATAGCTGTCACCATATACTTAATCTGTGTAATCGGTAGGCAAAAACACACGCTGCTTTTGAAACAGCTAATTCAGGTTAGCTATCACTATGGAAAACTGTCGTCAAGGCAAAAGAAAATCCATTTTACCTCCGTGTCAATAAACATAGTAACACTTAGACTCTTCCCTGACATGCTTCCACAGCTCCTTGACCAGCCAGTGATGCAGAACTACTCAGTGTGCTAGTTTCATCTCCAGACTTAAGGTAATTCAAGAGCACCTGCTACATACCTTGGTTTAGCTAAAAGAAATGACCTTTTGTCTTGACAGGAAAGCACCTTGGTCCTGAAACAACATCAGGAAATCATGTATATGTTGACTGAATTCCTGACACACCACTTTTTTTTCCAACATGCTGAGGTTTCCCTAAAGGCATCTCATTCTAGTCCTGGTGGGAAAACGTGCCTCGTTAGCAACAAAGATCTTAGATGTTTACCATGTACATCACTATATCTGAGCTAGTCACTACAAAGTCCTATAATTAAGGAAAATAAAAATGCCCTTCCATAAGTGTCGATTTTTTCCTCCACTGGCAAAGGTAACCTAGGGAAAAGAACTCAGACGTTATATGTTGTAGATGTTAGAGAAGATGAATCCCACCCACAGTGCTGAGATTGTAAACAAATCATTTATATATGACAAAAGTTTTTTGTTCCAATTACCTGAAAAACACAGGAAAGGATTTACTCTGTTAATAAGGTTATCCAAGATGAGAAAAAGCACCATGAAAAGTAATCTGTAGATTTAATGAGCATACAACTTTCTCTTATTTTCCCTTCCCATATATACTGAAAATAAAATGGGCAAATTTATTGATCATTTCAATCATGAACTTCTTTCCTAATACTAAAAGAGATAATAACATTTTATTATGCTGATGACTCCTACAGTTACATAATCTTGCAAACGGAGTCTTCCTGGACAGTATTATGACATAAATTCAATCTTGAAAGCAGTGACATCCTTCATTTTCTCAAAATATCTGAGGCTGCTGGTCATTTGGGTTTGAAGGTACAGAATATTGCCAGAATTTTCTAAAACTAAGATTTCTGTTGGTATAGCCCTGAGCTCTGACTAGAGATACACTGGTCATCAAGCTTTTCATGTACCACCTTTCTTAGTACATTCTTCTGGTGCATTTGTATAACTAAAGGTAGTTACCCACTATTTAACCATAGTGTCTCTATGGGAGCACCTACTATAATCAGTGGAGATCTAGGGCAGAATTTAATTGCATAAGCATAGGCGTCTGGCATCGTTTGAGGTGCTACAAGGTATTTTATCAAGCTTCCAGCTGCAAAAGGTCTCCCGTACTCCTAAATATGTAACTCATAGAGTCAACAGAGCTCAGAAAGTGACTAAACTCATCTTAAAGTGACCTATATTTAGTGACCTTACATGCTCTCCAGGCTACTGCAGGCACAAATATTCGACAGGGAGCTAAGACAAATCTGGGTAATGGGTAAGAGGAGGCTGCGCTACAATGTCCTACAATGGTATGGCTCACCACTGTAGCCACTAACTGTAAAGCCAGATTCCAGGCTTTCACATTAGTAGTTTTTCATTGGCATCTGTTAGGCACATGATGCACTTAGGGCTAGGTTAAACTACGAGTGTAGGTATGTAATGTAGCGGCTTGTGATTTAAGTCAGTAGACAGATGAATGAATCAAAATACCTGCTGTCTTTGGCAGCCAGACACTAGCTATCTGTACCATCACTGGATAAAACGGTGATTATGTTGTCAAAATTAGGATCCTAGAACAGTGGAAAGGTTACAAGCTTTCAGACTCCTCTGAAAAACCCGTAGTCCTCTGCTTATCAATTAAATGTTAGAACAAATTATAAGATGAAGCAGTATAAAGTATTGACAGAAATATTCTATTAACTACAAAGAAATCATACCTTGTAACATACCTATGTTTGATATATGAAAATAAATGTATGAAAAGAAAAGCCTTACTGAATTATGTGGATTTTTGGACTAATAACTATTAAGATTTCAGCAATTTTTTTTTCTACTAGCTGCTGTTTTATTGCATAATATAAATAAAGAAAATTACCTTCTAAATTCCATTCTTCTTTTTGTGTTGGCACAGAACAAAAAGTAGGTTGTAGGATGTGGGTGTGGAAATGCTTTGGGGAATGAGGCAAAATGACAGAAAATGAAATTAGTTTGGTAGCAATACCTATGTTATACAGCAAAATCATTCTCTGGTTAAGAGAGACCTAGCTGTTCCATGTCTGAGATCTGAACCTTATAGATCGGTGCCACCAAAAAAAATTTTTAAAAAAATCATTTAAGAAGAAATGGTGAGTAGAATAACTCTTGTAGAACTTACTTATCGTTCTTCCTGTCTCATCTAGAAATATAGTGGTGTCATGACAGTAACCAAGATCATACTTATTATGGACATTATGGTCTACAGAACTATGCAGGCGTTTTTCCATCTCATTTTCATCACTGGGAAGTACAAGGAGACCTCTGTAAGCATGTATTCACCTTAGTACCTCCAAGTCCCAGAGTGGTCAGAGGAAACAGGAATGGATTTGGCACAAAAGCAGGGATATGTTGTTCTTTTGTCTTATCTTAGCCTTAATACGAAAATGCTTCTCATCTGTGGGATTTAAGCAAGCTTCGAAAAAGGTCGCCTCTGAGCCCAGCTGAGCAGGTCTATATCCATAGCTCATTATGAGCCACAGATCTATTTCTCTTTCCCATGCGCACACTGTCTCCTCTTCTGTGGTTGGTATGCTTGTATGATACTTTTATCACACTTCAGAAATATCACTGGACGGGCAGCTGGAATCAGACTTCTGCTGTCAAAATCTTATTTATGATGTTCCTATTGAACCAAAAATATAAAATAAGGAGTCCCAAATTATATAAACTAAAGCAGAAACCATGCAATTCTGAATCACTAGAAGTGACTGCAGAAGAAAGTCTAAATAACATTTCCTTGAAATTAGGTCTATCAGTCTATGGAACAATCTCCCAAGATAAATGATTAAAGTCTCCTCTCTTGGGATATTTAATACCAGGTTAGGTGAAACCTCAAAATCTTGTAAAACCAATCCAACATTTGCAGAAGAATGAAACTGGTAATTTGTCAAGTCTATACAAGGCTCCTCTTCTATCCAAGTAAACACTAATCCTAGGTCTGATCCTTCAATGTTGAGTGCTTCTTTTATTACTTGGATTTTACTCCGTCCACTTATATATTGCTTTTGTTTTACTTATGGCTAGATGTATCCTCATTTTTTTAAAGCAGACTGTGTTGATCACCATTCATTCTTTTCCTCCAGTATCTAAAGCCTTCTGCAGTTCCCATTTGCAACTGCTTGAACTTCGGCCTTCATTCTGAACAGTAAGTGATTTCATAATCAGACTCTGACTTTTCATTTTAAGGTTTACAATACTTAATTTTAAGGGGAACTTGATGCTCCCTATTTTTTCCTCTCAGGAGTAAATAATGCAAGAACAATTATTGGTAACACGACAGCAGCTCTGACAGCTTGTTCCAAAAGGTGTGCTTTATAGTTGAATATAAGATAGTGGTTATGTACACAGTTCTTACCTACTGATCTCGAAGCACTTTACAAAGAAAGCATAATTTCCATACTATGTTTTAAAATACCCACTTATTTTTTTTCTTGCTTCTAACACATTTTTGCTTCTTTTAGCAAATGTTTTTCCAGTTCTGACCTCCAGATCTCCTCTGATTCATAGATAAGGAACATTTTCTTTTTTTGAGGGCACAGATATGTTTGGCCTCCCAGATATTTTTGGAAAGACTCATATTAACAGACATCATTGCAAAACTGCTCCAAGGAGACCATTGCACAGGATGCAGCATTTCCCCCAGCTGTCCCTAGAACATCACTTTCCCCATCCTCAGCACACTTACATTGCAGTACCTACTCAGTTTGCAACACCTCACAGGTTTTCCTTCGTTCCCAGGAATTGATCCAGAGCTACCCCATATCCCCTGAAGACACAGGAAAACACCCTCAACCTCAGGCTCCTCCAACAGCAGATGCAACCCTCTGGAAACCCTACAGCTCTTGCAGTTGCTCCATCCCTCTGCCTGGTACCTGAGTAAAGGAAAGCAAGAAGAAATGATGGAGAAGAGGGAAGGCAGAGCAAGGGGGGCAGGATGGCCACTGTGGGCTAGGGGGGCCATGGGATGCAGGATGGAAAAGGGTGGGAGCTGGAGCATGACCAGTAGAGAAAGGAGGAGGAAGAGGAGACGATGACAGAGGAGCTATGAACAGCTGTGAATGATTTCACAGAACTAGCTAACCAGGTAACTAACTCCCCTTTTCATTTGTTCTTCAATAATTACAATATGAATTGTTCTCTTCAAGGATTTTTTCCTTATTCTTTTGGCCTCTTTCTGGGAGATTCAACTGATCTATCTTGTTTTTAATTTCTGTAGCAAAGCCTAGCAGTGACACTTTTATCATTCTAGTGATTTACTAATATTATATGTGAATATAAACTGCCTGGGTGTCAATTCTCCCTACAGCTCTTTTTCAATAACACAAAATTTCTCTTCTTTTTATCATATTCTTTCAATAATAGTGAAAAATGTTTCACTTTCATTCACTCTCTCTCACCTCTCTCCCAATATACATAAATAAATAAATCACCCCCAAAATATAAATAGAACCCCTCAACAAAGCAGAATCCAAGAAAGCCGTAATATTTTGGATAGCTTTTAAAGCCTGTAAACCAGCACTTCTCAGAAGTGTCTTCAAATAGCTGGCTTGCACTTTTCACATGTTCTACTAAAAATGTGAGCTGGTAAGAGAGGTTTTAGCAATTTGCAGTGCTTAATGTTATCCGTAGAGTATCTTGAAACATCTTCAGCCCTTTCCGACCTGTCTTTCTCTTCACAATACATGTCAAGCCAAGTCACAAGCACAGAGAACAGTGCAGAAACACATGGACATAAAATGCAGCATTTATAAGTACCTATAAAACCTAACAAAGGACCTTGGATCAAAAATATCTTGTCTGTTTCAGGCCCTCAGACCACGGAGGGGAAAACTTGTCATGGTGTACAGTGGACACCAGTGCCTGTTTACACCGCGGTTTCTGTTCTCCCCATCTGCAGATATCTTCCTTTGCTGCAGTGCCATTTAAAACATGAAACCACCCATTGTCTATAGCACTGAACACCATGGGGGTTCCTTCTTCACTAATACCTGAAATAGTGTAGATTTTTGGCTAAAATGATTGATGTCTTGACAAGAGGTGCACAGGCATAGCTGGGAAGGTTTTGGCAGCAGGAGGCTGCAGGAGGCCCTTGTAGGAGGTGACCATGAACAGCCCTGGCCCAATCACAGCCACTTCTAGCCAGCTCTGAAACTGCTGTGAGCAACCCATCACACCCCAAAACTGCAGCAGTTGCAAGAGCACAGGGTGCCTCTGTGCAAACATGTTCAAGAAAGGGCATCAGCTGCTGGGAGGAGAAGAAATGGAGAGGACACATAAAGAGTACGGAGGAGATGTGGAACAAGACATTGTTGGGAACATGGCTGAAGGCACGCTCATGGAAGAAAACGCTCCATGCCAGAGGAGGTATGGGAGTTTACCCACTCTGAGGGGACGGTGGTTGTGGCACCAGATGCCAGGGCAGGGACACCCCTGAGGGGCTGCAGCCCTTGGGCAACCCACGCAAAGGTGGGGAAATCCCCAAAGAGACTGCAGCACGTGGAGGAACCCATGCCAGAGCAGAGGAAAGCAAATAAGAAGGAGTGGCAACAGGATACTGTTATGTACATGTTCCCAACCTCCTGTTTTGCCTGTCACCTCATCAAAGGGATTGAGAGGGTCTGGGTGAAACCTGCGGCAAAAATAAGGGCAGTTGAGGCTAGAAAGAGGAGGGAGGAAAAAACTTGCCAGCAATTCTTGCCAGCAACCAGAGGAGAACAGGTAAGGACAGTAAAGAATGTAAAGGAAGCAGGGAAAAAAAAGTGTTGCAGAACAGTTGCATTAAACTCTTGCTCTTCTGTCAAAAACCCCTGTTTCTTCTTTCTTTTCTGAGGCAGCACAGGGTGCTATTGTCCAAAGAGCAGCAAGGACTAGAAAGAACTGAAGTTTTGACTCCAGCATAAATGAGTTCTTACCTGAACATCATATCAGTTTCCATGCATGTCACTATGCAGATAGATAAACTCCAAACATATAATACTAGATACTATAGCATCATAGTATCAGCATGTGTGTTTGGTATACTGGATAAAACAAAACCATAAATTTGATGTCTCCCTTTTGAGATCACTTGCATGGAGGGAAGAAATAGTAACTGTGGATAGGAAGATGTGATGATATCCCTATTCCCAAATACCTTATTAATTCTAGGAACAAGTGTCATAACAAACAAGAAGAGAAAAGAAAATGGGCATCACTGACCTGAGTCATTTGGGGGACTAAAACCAAATAAGAAATTAAAATTTTAGGTAATGTTTCAATATAGTACGTATCTTGGATGTTACATTGAGGATTGTCCAGTTCAGGTGCAGCAATGAATACAAACAGTCTGTGGAGACACATACATAGCCCAAAAGAATAAAAACTTCTGTGAGTGACATAGAAATAAAACCAAGACATTTCCCAAGACCTTGGACTGTTGCAGAGGGCAAGAAATTGTTTGGGGAGCATATGGTTGGGAATTGCAGTTGTTGCTTTGAAGCTTTAGAGCTACTCAGAGAGAGAGAAAAGAAAATGTCTCTGAATCTGTTGTGACTTCTAACCTGCATTTCCCTTTAACCAGATTTGCATTCCTTTTTCTTTCCTGATTGTAGAAATACGTCAGGTGGTCATAGTGCTGCTCCTACAAATGTCACAGTACAAAAAGAAATGCAGGTATGTGGCTGAATTTAGTTTTGTGATTAAATAGACTTTCTTTCCAAAGAAAATCAAAGCAGGATATTGGAAGTATGATGTTATTTCTCTAGTTTGTTGCCAAGCAGTCTGTGTGCAATATAAAACCCAATTGTGTGAGGAATCATATTTAACTACAATGATAAAGAAACATCCCTCCATCTTAGAAGCAGTGCATCAAAACAGACTGCAGAAAGCGGGAGGCTCTACTCCCTCTTGTGTGACTATTATGCAAGCACTAACTAGTAATGATTTCGTAGCTCCAGGCCATAACACAAAGAACACCAAAACCAAAACACAAGAATTATTCTTGATTTTCCCCCTAATCATACAATTAGGTCATGACAGGAAATACATAGTGTTGTGCATGATCAGCTCCATGTTCTAGAAATTACAGCCTTCATACTGGGTATGTATGAGTAGAGTAGCTGGTTTTGGACCGGTCTGCTGGTGTTCTGGATCAAAATATCAGTGTGTGTGAGACTGTCCGTACTCTTTCTTTCCAAAAACCTTTGCACTTCTTGTTGTTGAACTTTATGAGGTTCCTGTCGGCCCATTTCTCCAGCCTGTTGAGGACTCTCTGGATGGCAGCTCGACCCTCCGGCATAACAGCCACTCCTCCCAGTCTGGTGTTGTCTGCAACCTTGTGGAGGGTATGCTCTGTCCCATCATCCAGAATATTAATGAAGATGTTAAACAGGACTGGACCCAGTATTGACCCCCGGGGTACACCACTAGCCACTGGACTCCAACTAGACTTCATGCCACCGATCACCACCCTCTAGGCATGGCCATTCAGCCAGTTTTCAATCCACCTCACTGTCTGCTCATCCAGCCCGTACTTCATCAGCTTCTCTATTAGGATCTTATGGGAGACAATGTAGAAAGCCTTGCTGAAATCAGGGTAGACAATATCTACTGCTCTCTCCTCATCCACCACGCCAGTCACTTCATTGTGGAAGGCTGTCAGGACTTCACAGACTCTAAAACTAAATGGAGGTTTTCTTTGCCCACCATTACTGTTTTGGCACATTTCAAAAGAATTAGAGCCACTGAAAAACTAAAAATAACTAAAAGAACACAAATCAAACACTGGATCATTTTGAAAGAAAGATTAGGAAATATTTTAAACACTAATTAAAAAATATAACCAGCATAACAAATCTAGTTTGATGTGGAATCATAATTAATTATGGTACTTTCTGCACTGACTAGATATCCACCAGGAAATTAATCGAACTAATATTTACAATGAAACAATACGCTGTATGACATTTGGAATTACTGTAGTGCTATATTAGAAATACTAAAGGTGTATTGATTTAAATCCTTTACTGTTAATAGCTTAAATTACAAATCTGCAGCCTGACCTAAGAATGATGTCAAGTCAATAGGATTTTATAGTAGTATAAACTAATTTAAGTAAGGATGAAATTTTTTTCTGTAACTGAAAAAAAATTGTAATATTTGACAGACGTGTCTGAGGAGTAGACTCTATCCTGTGCAGGTTTTGTCAGGGAGCAGCGAGGGCCAGCGGCTCCCTAAGGGACGGGCCCAGGAACCGGGGAGGGCTGCCCCGGGGCGGCACGCCAGGGCCCGGCAGCCAGGGCCCGGCAGCCAGGGCCCAACCGCCCCAGCCAGGAGCAGGGCAGGCCCCAGCCCTGAGCACCGGGCACCTCCCCGGGGATGGGCCCAGGCTGGGCCGGGATGTGGGCCGATGGGTGGGCCCAGCTCAGCGGGGCCCATGGCCGGGCAAGGCTGTGGGGATCTGGAGACCAGCCCGGCTGCGGCATCGCTAGGGCAGGGACTGATGGCCCCGGGGGGCTGACATGGGGTCCTGGGCCGTGGGCAGGATGGAAGGAGCTCCAGGAGGACCAGGCAGGGACAGGCAGGGCTGGCAGTGCCTCAGGGCCCTGACAGATTTTGACGCATGCAATGCTAAATCACAAATGAAATTCCATTTTGTGAAGGGATTGCTCATGTGAGTAAGGCATAAAAGTTTATGGGGTAGGAACTGGACTTTAAAAGCAACAATCCAGAAATATTAGCTCCGCAAAGATTCCCTAGTCGTTAACATGCAAGGTGCATACTTCCACGCACGCCACAGGGACAAGACAACCCCTTCTTTGATGATGGACAACAGGAGATGTGCAGCATACTGCACAGAAACTTGGGATGGACAAAGCTATACTGGCAAAAACTAAGCCTCAAGGAAACTTTTATGAAACTTTAAGGACCAGAAGAACATTTTAAAGTTTCATCCCGAAGAGTTTATTTTCAAAAAATATTTTTTGTCTGGAAGCTTGAAGCATCCTATCTCCACTGCATACACACAGGACATTTCATCTGCATTAAGTTAGTCAAAATGTAATGTTTGAGATGAACATAGTAAAGCCAAAGTATGGAATGTCAGAAGTAAGACTGCTTATGCAACCTCTGTTTCTGCTCGCACGTGTGTTACGAGATAGCCTTTACAGGAATAGAAACCATTTCCCTCAAATATGTCTGTTTCATTTACTGCATGGGTGAGGGATCCAGATTACTGAAAGTCATCTTCAAATTGGGATAGGAATTCAGACAGAAACATACTCACTCTGTCCCAGTTACAGGAAAGCATGTCATTAACAAGCCAAACACTTACAGCAGTTGCAGATAATGGGCAGGACTGGGTACAGATGTCAATAGGTTCCTTCTGAATCTTCAGCAATGATGCTGGTTTGAGCGTTTATTCAGAAACATGGGAAAGCATCAGCTTGCATTCTTACTGCCACATTCCCAGCTGCGGTGGACAGAGATCTCCAGCATCAGCATGCCTGCTTCTCTGTTTTTAGACAGCCATATTTCATTTTCCACTTCATAAATGATCTGACTCTATCTTTAAATTACAGAGGTACTTTGTTGTCAGTTTTTTTCAGAGGTGTAGTGGATGGTATCCATTGCAGTTATGTCTTTCCAGCTGAATATTATGTTCCTTTAAATGCTGACTGGGAAACTGTAACCTGGAAGGAGGGGAAGCTTGCACCTTCCCAGGAGACCTACTGCTTGGGTAGAGGGAGGTGCTCCAGGGTGGCAGAGGCAAGAGCTGGCAGATTGCAGTGAGGAACAGCAAGATGCCAGGCCAGCTCCAGAAGGGAGTAAAAAGCCTCCCTGAGACCAGAGGGATGGAGTGGAGACCTCTGCAACTCAGAATATCATTGAGCTGGCTGGAAACAAGGACCTGCCCCACTAGGACACAGCAGACAAGGAACACAATTACGTACAAAGCCTTTTTCATTTTTCATTAGTTTATTTAGTGTCTTTGTGTTTTCAATATTTCAAAAATAAACTATTCTAGTTTATAAAAATAAATTGTTCTAGTCTTTTGAGTTTAAATGCTTTTCAGACTTACTTGGGAAGCTCACAGTACAAGAAGGTCTAGGCAGATCTAGCCGAGAGCTCCAGCTACTTTGGTTCCTGTCACACATGGTTGTCCCAGACCTTCTCCTTCCTCTAAAGCCTAGAAGCCGCCTCCTAAATTCTAGCCTACATTTATTCATGGCAATTTTGTATCCATTTGTTCTTGTACCAATACTGACTTTTAGCTTAAATAGCTCATTTCCTCCTTAGTGTTTTTTGCTTTCAGATATTTATAAAAATAAATTACATCCACTCAGCCTTCATTTTGCAAGAATGAACAAGCCTGGCTTTTAACATTTCTGTTCATAAAACAAGCCAGCTATTTCCCTTATCATTTCAAAAGTTGTCTTTACATTCTTCCCATTAAGATTCATCTTCTGCAATTGCCAAAACCTGCAGTTGTAGGGAGTCTTCTCAGGCAGGGTCTCAGCAGTGCCCTGTATTAATTCTAGATTGCCAGATGCTACACACTAGATGACATTTGTTTTCTCATATGACGGTCTATGATCCAGATGTTTTGTGATGGACTGCTAAATTCATGTCTTTCTCGGTAGTATTTCACCTTTTCTACAATGCATCTCTTGTATAAGAAACAGGAGTCTGAAATCTGCCCTGGAGTCAGATGCCCAAACTAGTGTGGTGATGTCCCAGTCTTTTATCAGATTGTGGATACCTTCAGTAAGTCCCTTAAATTCAGTCTTTCACACCCAAATGCAGATATTCAAACAAGTAATATGTTTTTTTTTGATCTATACACTTTGTTGAATGCATGATGAATTTGTAAACACATTTTTGTTTGAAAGAAATGGGTGTAGTGGGAAAAAAAATACATAATTTAGTCAAAAAGGGTGGGATTCACATTCCCCGAAGTGGAGATACTTGTACCCGAACTAGTCATTCAGGCAAACTCTGTTGACAATGGAGAAGAATCATTCCTGTTCCTCGCTCCTGTTCCTCATCCTAAACCTTTGCCATCGTGGATGATGTCCCATCACAAAGGGACAAGAGGACTTGCTTTTGCCTTGCTTTCCCTATTTTTGTCTGGATTCCACTATACATCTGGGACAGACTGATCTGTTTAGGGCAGTTCCTCAGAAGGGAAGGATAGCAGGGAGGTCTCATGGCCTGCATGAATGCATCATGTAATGTAACAAATGTGGCAGAAGGAGTTTGCCATCCCATATCTCAGGGACTGTCACATAGCAGACATACCAGATGAGGCCTTGGTCAAACAATGATGCCAACCTGTTGCCCACGGTTGCTGGCAGAGAGCTCCATCCCCAGTTTTAAGAAAACTCTTTTCCATGTTTAATGCTTCTGCCAGCAAGAGTCCATAGTGAGCCCTGTGCTTTTAACAACTTCAAGGAATTAATTTGTGTAAACAGGAATGTATTCTGGATTTCTAGATAGAAATCAAATTTCCCAGGCAGTTATAACTAATAATAACATACTGTGTTGGAAAGTTTTGCCTAATGCTTAATACACATATTTTGTAATTCTTGCTATGTCTGTCTTGCTTAGCAACTGTTATTTTACATAGTGCCAAAATGTAAAATTCATGTTTTTAAGAGACAAATGAAGCAGCAGAGGTATACTGCATTTGTAGCCATTTAAGGCATTTTCCTTCACAGAAAGCTACAGCATGAAGCATTCATTTAAACTCTCACCTGCCCACTGCTACATGAAGAACTGTACTCAGAAAGCAGGCTTAATAAATCAACAAAGTTTAATTAAATTCTTCTGCCTTCCTTTTTCTTAGGAACGTAGTGAATGCACTTTTATCCCCTTCTGAAGTCATAGATCTGTATAAATAAATCCAAATATTCCCAGAGGAATAAAATAAGTTCTTCCTCAACTACTTTCCATCTTACAATAACATGCCATACCTTCCATAGACGAGTGCAGACACACCAGTTTTTGTCATCTGAAGCATTTTGTTCTGTGGGGTGATTTTATTTTTTTTTCCCCTATCATGAGATTTTAAGAAAAAGGTCTTTCCATTTCATCAACTTTGTGCTTTTTCTGATGAAAAAAAAAAAAAAATCAAAACCAAGACTGCTCCCAAATCTTACCTTAAAAATGTATGAGCTGACAGGAAGTGCTCACTGAGGAATTAAAAAATGAGTATTACTGTAGTCTTGTTGACTGATGTACATATTGCACTAGCAAGGCAATTTATATCGGCTTCATACATATACTATTCTGTTTGTCTTCTCACCTGTATATAAATTACATCTGTGCTTCCATTATTGCAGGCTCTCCTACTTGATATTATTACCTACTTTCTACAATTATATCTCTTAGTATAACAAGTTCCTAGGGCTTCCACTACTGGCAATAGACATTTTGCCAAAATAATCTAGCTCTCATTCCTAGAACAAAAGTGTCTGGCTGTAGCTCAGTTCAGTCCTTGAAGGGAAACATGCCAAGAAAAAACAGAGGAAATCTTCCAGTGTTATCACATCTTTGGAGTCAGGGAGCCCTTATATCACATTTACCCCATTTTCTGGGGAAGCACATATTCTCTTGGGCACGGGGGGAAGTTTTACAGTTTACAGTCCTTCCTCTGTGATGTGCAGAAGGGACCTGCATTGGGAATATTAGAGATGAAAGGAACAGAGTTGGAAAAGAACCAGCTCTAATGTCTCCTTCTCTCACTTTCCTTATCCCACCTTATGAATGTTGGTTTATGCATGAGACAAGGGTGAGTGTTCTAAGTGCGGCAGATGGAAAGCAACCATAACTCAAGAGAAGACTTGTGTATGAATTCACTTTCCTGTAAGCTGGATCAAAATGTTAAGTTAGCATTTCTTAGTGGCAGACAGTTTAACTGCTAGGGAGTTTCCTGCAACAAATCAGTCCCTCAGTTTGGGCTAGTCAGCCACAAAGGTAAAAGTTAATACTGTCACAGGTTGCTTTCCACAATCCACTAGTAACAGGAATGCTGCTATTCAACAAACTACACAGCTTTGCAAAGTGTTTTGTTTAACAAGGACGTGAGTATGCTGCAAAGTGGCAAGATCCAACTTAGTAAGAATCCAGCAATTTGTGCACCCCTGCAAAGGCGCACACTGGATGAAACTCATGGGCTGCACCCTTCAACAATACAAACCCTGTATTAGCTTCCACAGTTTTGAAGGGAAGGCTGATTTGTACTGTATTTGAGGTGGGATGGTGCCAATCTACTAGATTCTGCTCCTCTTATTCAAGAT
The DNA here is from genome assembly GCF_035582795.1 of Mycteria americana. Classification (NCBI taxonomy): domain Eukaryota; kingdom Metazoa; phylum Chordata; class Aves; order Ciconiiformes; family Ciconiidae; genus Mycteria; species Mycteria americana. The sequence goes on from NC_134365.1 coordinate 194,241,093, forward strand.
CAGTGGAACTTTACTCAGCAATCAGTAGATGGAGATGCTAATTAGCAGGAGGAAAGGCAGTATATGGGGGTGGGGCCACAGAAGCAAGAATGTCAGGAGTTCATGCACACATGTTCAGAGATACCAGTATCCTATTCCAAGACATGCAGACACCTGGAAGATGAGCCCCCTTGTATTTTCACCTCCTCCTTTTTCCTAGATCAGCTTATTTTACACAGCCCATGTCCCATTTACAATCAGTCAAAAACATTCATGAGAGCCTCTGTCCGTCCTTGGAAGAGGGCAGTTCTGTGCATCTCCCAAGAGAAGCACCTCAGCGCTTGAGAAGAGCTTTTTTTACAGCCACCATTAACAAAATATCCTATGTTACTTAACTGAGTAAAGACTGGGTTTTACCTGAACTAATTCTCCAACCAACATAATTTTTATAGTCTCTTACTGCAGTTAGGCTTATTTTAGAATGCCTGAAACATTTTCTCATGCTCCGTTTATGGTGTTTTCATCGCTCTGCATGAGAGCTGGCGGTACTGATTATCAGCTGCTGTAGTTAGCAAGGAAATAATGGTGTATGGTGGATTTGTAGAATAATGGGAATAAAGTGTGAATTATCCCAGGGGGAAAAAAAAAAAAAGGAAAAATAGAAGATAACCAGACCAAAAAGTTTAAAACAAGGAACCAAAAGAAAACTACAGAGAAAAACTAAGGCACAAAAGCAGTTTATGGCTTGCTCAAAGTCACTCAAAGTAGCTTTGGCTTGCCAGTTTATGGCTTGCCTGAAGTAGCTCAAAAGCAGTGAGCAGTAGTGCTGTGGCTAAAAGAGACTACTATTCCTTTGTCTCCCTGTCAACTGTCTGCAGCACTCTTGGTCTATACCATAGAAATGCCTGATCCAAAGCTCACCCAGCTCAATGAAAGAGTCTGTCCTTGGACTTTTATAGGCAGTAAACAGCTGTAGCTGAATATATATCTATTTTTCAGAAAAATAAATTATGCTTCATTACGGATGTGAAAACAAAACAGTGTTTAGAAGAATACACATTTCCCAAACCTCTGGTGTAAGCTGAGCAGTGGGTAATCAATGATCTGAAACAGTATGATTCTCAACAAAGCAAGCAGCAAACCACCCTGCAATGGGATGGAAAGCTCACTTTGGGTTAAGCTATTTGCCAGATGCACAAAGGGAAACTTTTCTACCTCAAACTACTTTCCTACCTCACACAACTGCCTTTCAGTGCTGAATCTTTTGAGTAACACAAACTTAGTTCTACTGAAGCAATGTGGAGAATATGAAAAAGCAGCAAGCATTAAAGGAAAAGGACAAAGATAATTTCATGATTGAGTTGTCCAGACTAACATATTATGTTTCCAGAATACTGGAGCCTGTGTTCTGCATGCCAGATTTTTTTTTTCTTTTTCTTTTTTGGTAAACCTGTATTTGGTGTAGAGGAGACTTTTCCAGCTATATACATTAACATTCCAGCACACACCAAATTAGCCCTGGGGCTGGGAAGAGAAAAAAAATACAGTGAAGGCAGCAGCTAGACTGGGGATTAAGACAGCAAAACAGGCAAGAGGGTTGATCAGCAATTCAGAAAAAGCCAGCAACATAAACCACTTTAATTGTGCTACATTACATAACAGAAATGAAGACTGTGGAAAGGTCTCAGGAAAAGAAAAAGGGAAAAATGGAATTCAAAGAGCTGGGATGGAACAAGGCTCAAGCTAATGACAGACAACCTGAATTGGATTAAAACAAAGGAAGAAGGAAATTATAAAAAGGTAGATGGGAAGATAATTCTGGGGAAAAAAAAATGAAGTGTGAAAATGGCAGCATTAACTAAAGTGAAAAAAGCACCTTAGTGAAGAAAGATTAACATCTTTAAATGTATGATGCAAGAAATTAATTGAATTGACAGAGCTATTTATAAGATTGCAAATTAATTTATTGCCTGAATACCTCTGACAGGAGTTTAATTAAAACAGAATCTACAGGGTTTTTTCAGCTTAGTTTCAAACAGCTTTTTAAGCTGCCCAAGTTTATGACCAGTAATACTGTGGGTAGCTAGGAAGCTAATAAAACCAATGATCTGCAGAGAACAGGAAGCATCATCTCCCACATCTGCACTGTTCATTAGATGCATTAAGGACATGGTTGTTTTCTGGAAAAGCCTCCCTGACTGGAATCCATCTTACCTGTGCTAGTAGTCCACGTAGCCTGAATTTATTGACTAGGCTTCTCCTATACTCTGTAGAAATAGGCGCCTGCAGACAGTCATTGGTCCCATCAGTTGTTCTAAATGTATGCCCTGGTTTCGGCTAGGATAGAGTTAATTTTCTTCCTAGTAGCTAATATAGTGCTGTGTTTTGGATTTAGTATGAGAATAATGTTGATAGCACCCTGATGTTTTAGTTGTTGCTAAGTAATGTTTACGCTAGTCAAGGACTTTTCAGCTTCCCATGCTCTGCCGGGCACACAAGAAGCTGGGAGGGGGCACAGCCAGGACAGCTGACCCGAACCGGCCAAAGGGCTATTCCATACCATATGGCATCATGCTCAGTATATGAACTGGGGGGAGTTGGCTGGGGGGGCAGCGATCGCTGCTCGGGGACTGGCTGGGCATCGGTCTGCGGGTGGTGAGCGGTTGCATCACTTGGGTTTTTTTTGTTTTTTTTTCCCTGGGTTTTGTTCCTCTCTCCCTCTCTCATTATTTTCCTTTTCAGTATTATTATTATTATTATTATTATTATTATTATTATTATTATTATTATTATATTGCAATTATGAAACTGTTCTTATCTCAGCCCGTGAGCTTTCTTACCTGTGCTTTTCAGAGTCTCTCCCCCATCGCACTGGGAGGGGGGAGGGTGAGCGAGCGGCTGTGTGGTGCTTAGTTGCTGATTGGGGTTAAACCATAACAATATACACCAGGAAAAGAGGAAGACTAAGCAGGCTTAATTTTCACAAATTAAAATGGAGTTTGGGAAAAACTTTCTAAATATAAGTGTAGTAAACTACTGGACTAGAAAACCACCAGAGACTGCAGCATCTTTTTTACCAGTGCTTTAAAAGAAGAACATGCTTTCTAGTACAGTTAAAGCTTATTCTTGCCTTATTCTTGCCGGACCAATAGTTAAACCACATCAATTGTCTTCAGCCTTTTTCAATTTTAGACCCCTAACAGTTTTCCAGAGCAATTGTAGATCCCTTTGGAAATTCCACACATGTTGATTGCATGTAATTCATGCAAGTCTGTTGACAACAAAAATAGTTGAAGAATTATTGTATTAAAAAGTTACAATGCTTTGTACTTACAGTCATGCATTAGATCAAATAGAACGGTGCTGACACTGTTCTTGGCAACCAAAATGAAGTAAAGTCAGTGCATTTCAGTTGCAGATCTTCCCTATCCAGCTTATAACAATATTTCATTTCTTAATACCAAAAGTTCCCATGAACTTAGGTAGATGATCATACATATTGTTGATACCGTAACTACTTATTTGTCACCTCACAGTTGTTGTTCTTTCTTTTTTGGAGAGAATTGATGTTTCAATCCACCATCATTGGATAATGGAAGTAATTATTTGTCTTCATTTAGCTTTTACACTGGAACGTGAATTGCAGTACAATGCAGAAGATTTACCTTGCAGTGATATACCTTGCTCATATCAGGGAAGCATTACTAAAACTAGTATTTGAGCACCAATAAGCAGGAATTTATTTTGCATTTAGCATCATCAGATGTGAAATCTTCAGACAAAAGCTGCCAAGGGTTTCATTAAAATAATTTCCAGTAACTACACAAACCCTGAGTTAAAACATCTTTACAAACACCTTGATTTTGTGATGAACACTGGAAGCTGTTACAGCCTTTCCTTGCCGTTCTAATTTGAGGTCATCAAGCAATGTAAGCATATCACAGCAGCAATTTAATAAACCTTTGTTTTCCAGGTGATCTCACTGTTCAAACTGAAAATGAAATTTGCATTTAAGGCACAAAGTGAAAAAATGAATGCATACTTTACTTTGATAGCTCTCACTTTCTGTATAAAATGGTAAAGTTACAGGTTTTCTTCTCATTTTATTTCAGAGAGCTAAAAATAACGGATAACTTTAACTATTTTTAGAGTAGGGCCTGAGATGCTTTATGTAGAATCATACAATAGAATCACAGAAACATTTAGGTTGGAAAAGACCTTTAAGATCATCGAGTCCAACCGTAAAATGTATTTGCTATGTTTCCTTAGCTGTGAGGGCTTCCCAGTGTAAACTGCATTACTTTAATAATTTAGAGATAAGATAGTCTACACTACTTTGATGACAAAAGACATGTTGTCTCCTATGGAAGCATCACTGATATCAGACAGATGACTGTCCTGAATGGTCAGAACAGAAAGAAGTAAAGAGTGTTTTTTTAGAGATGCCTGGAGACCAATCGCTTCTTCAGTTCATATTTGGAAGAGTTTGGAATCAGGGCAATGGAATAACCACAGGATGGTGGTCAGCAATGAAAGTTTAGTGAGAACTGCAACAAAGAAATGGGATGTCAAGTCTCATCAGTCCCTACAACACTCAAGTGGTCTCATTTTTAAGACCGTCCAGAGATTTTTTTTTTAACCTCCCATAAACTTTTCCTGTGGCTGCAAGTTTTTCTGGCATTATAAGTTCCTCTGGCATTCCAGTAGGACAGAAGAAATTTAAAAGTCACAGGCTAATTCACAAAAGCACATGGTTAAAATTACTTTCCTCTGGCATTTGCAGATATTTAGATATGGTGCATAAATCTGCAGCCATCACTGACCCTAAAGGTTGAAAAGCAATTAAGATCTCAATCCTACGTTTCTATGGCCACAAGATTACAAATAAAAATGAAATGGGTAAACTTCAGACCAGCTTTTAAACAACAGATTCCTGGACCTGAGGTCATATGGCACTGACTGTCCTGCAATCCCTCTCTGGAACAGGTCTGTCTTGGAGAGAGTTGGAGTTGTCCAAAACAGAGCCATGAAATAAGAATAATCAGTACCTGAGCTCACTCAAGCCACTCTTACTTTGTGCTACAGACGTATCCATTGGGAGCAGTATTAGTCAAGAAGTGGGAATTAAATGAATCTGACATAAATAATTGGACCATTTTGATTTCATTGTCACCCATAATGGATAACATCAACTACTGTACGGTTGGCAAGACGTGCTGTGCCCTTGTTCATGTACTAATAATCTGCTCTGCATGGGTGGTGCTTATTGACATTGAGTGCTTGTATGATCTTTCACTGTTCATGCTGGGGGCAAAGATTCCTAGCTGCTGTTACTGTTAGCCAGTATTATTTGTGTCCTACTCAAGAGCCCATAGCAATAGAACAGAACCTGTCACAAGTTAATGGGTCTCTACTGCTAAATCACTACTGCTAACTGGAAATGTCAGTGTAAAAATGAATTGAAAGATGTTAATTTTTCAAGCAACATGGATCCTGACAGCATTTTATTAAAATAATGCTATTTACATTCCCTCCCCCACCCACATGAGGAAAATGTGTTTTAGAAAGCTACTGCAATAAACATTAGCTGATTAGCTACATCCAACCTTGTCTTTTTGTTTTCAATTTAAACATAAAAATGTAATTTACAAAATGGCTGATATTAACAGCATAATGAATACACATGCATTTATATGTCATCTATCAGACTCCAAACTTCTCATGCAACTGTCATAGCATCACTACTTCTACACAACAGTAGAGGATACTAAGATTTTGACTGTTCCCTCTGGTCAAATTTTTACTGCCACTCCAGCAGGAGGTCAAAGACTGTAATCCTTTTAGGTATTCTGAGAAAGTACAGGTGTGTAGAGAGCAAAAAGTGGTCAAGTAGGAAAAGCTATGGCTCTGCCATGTCTCCATTATCTGGGCAGATACCTAAGGTAAAGCAAGATGTAGCTCCTCTTCTATCAAGAAAAAGTTGGGAGAGGTGTCAAGGGAAGAAATGGCCAGGGACTAGCTTAGGTTGGAAAGGACCTCTGCAGTTTATCTGGTTCAAGCCCCGCTCAGACCTCGGCCAGCTTCAGTTACATCAGTTCTCAGGGCCTTGTCCAATCATCTTCTGTCACCAAAGATGGAGACTCCACAGCCTCTCTCAGCAACCAGTTCCAGCGTCCAAGCACTCTATGAATACTTCTTTCTTTATAATTAATCAGAAATTTCCATGCTGCAGTCTATGTCCACTGCTTTCACTATCTACCTCTAACTCAATTTTGTCTCCATCTTCTATACAACCATCCCTTAGATGTTTGAAAGATTCCCCCTTACCTTTCTCTGCTTCAGGCTGAATAAAGCCGGCTCCATCACTCTCTCCTCCTACATTATGTGCTTCAGTTCCCTAACTATCCTGGTAGTCCTGTACTGGATTTGCTCCAGTTTGTCAACGCCCTTCTTCTGTACCGTAAGCCCTCCAAAACTCTGCTAACCATGAAGACCTCACTCCCGTGCTGCCAGTTTGGAGTCAGGGCATTCCCCCTACCTCCTAGGAGTCTGGCTGCCTGGGCTCACCTACAGTATTAATATGAAGATCCAATTTTCTCCTTATTATTTCCAAAATAACTTGTGTAAGAGTGAGATGCATGAGAGGGCCATTAAGATCAGACTTGACTTTAGCTCTGCCTTGAACAAAAGGCAGGAGGACAACAACTTTGTTGCCCAGAGAGAATCACAAAGACTCCATATGTGTATGGAATCATTCTCCTTTGTAGTTTTGTAGTTTCTCCATATTTAAAGGAGGCTGCCATTATTACTGGCATTCATCAGCCACGCCTTACCACTCTGTTCTCCACTGCAGCTCACTTATTCTGTTCAACTAGCAAGGTAACAAGGTCCTGCTTCCTCAGAGAAGGAATTGGAGAGCTGCGCAAGTCAGTTAATTACACACGCATACATATTTTTAAGGTCTGCATAAACCCAACTTGGTGCGGAAGAAGCATTTCTATTTCTATACTCTACAAAAGTCATACCAGTAAGTTTGGCCCATAGTAAAAACTAACAGCACTTTGGCAAAGCTAGCATGCAATCTAAAGTATTATGAACTACCTCAGAAAAAACAGACATGAAAAGCAGTTCAAAGTAATGCCTGATGCTTACAAAGCATCAGGAGCATGAATCAGTACTAATACCAAGCTATTTCTGATTGTCCATAGCAAGAATGTTCACTAGATGTGGATGATATGCTTCAGATATATATTTCCTCATGTTTACTGTCTTATAAATAGCCCACAGCTCTTTAGTTGAATTTCTAAGATGTTTATGATAGCAGACAGAATAGCCCATATCATCTAAAATCTTGTGGCGTTTGCTATGAGAAGACATACAGTGTGAGCCTGGAATTGCAAAATGACCATGTACCACAATAGGTAAGACAAAGCATATCCTCCACTTTTTCTTTTTTTGAAAAACTTTTAATCAGACAGCAATGAATCTCTATCACAGCCAAGTCTGCTGAAGATAAAGATGTTGCACTTTTCAGCTGGCACTTCACCTTTGAGGTAGAATTACATAGGGACAAATCCTGAACCTTTTTTAATGCCCAGACTGTCCCAGACTTATTTCTTGTCAAGTCTCGTAAGCAGTGAAAGGGATTGTGGATAGCGATCTTCCAACTCCCACTACACAAAGATTACTTTCAAGTTCTATAAATAGAACTTGATTATAGGACAAACTTGATCTATTGTTCAAAATCAATCCATGATTTTCTCCATTAAAATGATCAAAAGCCTCTAAGGTTGGTATAGTTCTCACACGCAACATCTGGTATTTCTCATCAGTGAAAAGACATCAACAGCTCCCACTCATAGCCTCAGGATTTTCTTCATAGTAATAAACAGGAACACCTGAACCTGTTCTTTCTATTAGTGGCTATTTGTATGCATTCCAAACCCTTTAAAATTTGCTTTCCAGGAACATTTAACCTCTTCAGGAAAATAAAGCAGACCAATTCTATACTCTGAAAAAATGAAGTAGTAGAATCTTTCATTTTCTTCTTCAGTACACACATTTTCTTGTTTGTAGACATATACCGGGTTTGCGTGGCAAGGTTTTGGTAGTGGGAAGGCTACAGGGCTGGCTTCTGTAAGAAGCTGCTAGAAGCTTCCCCTATGTCCGATAGAGCCAATGCCAGCTGGCTCCAAGACAGACCCGCTGCTGGCCAAGGCTGAGTCCATCAGTGACGGTGGTAGTGCCTCTGGGATAACGTATTTAAGAAGGGGGAAGAAAACTGCAGGAAACAGCAGCCAGAGAGAGGAGTGAGAATATGTGAGAGAAACAACTCTGCAGACACCAAGGTCAGTGAAGGAGGGGGAGGAGGTGCTCCAGGCGCTGGAGCAGAAAATCAGGAGTGAAGTTGAGCCTGGGAAGAAGGGAGGGGTGAGGTGAAGGTGTTTTAGGGTTTGGTTTTATTTCTCATTACTGTACTCCAATTTGATTGGCAATAAATTAAATTAATTTCCCCAAGTTGAGTCTGTTTTGCCCGTGACGGTAACTGCTGAGTGATCTCCCTGTCCTTATCTCGACCCAGGAGCATTTTGTTGTATTATTTCTCTCCCCTGTCCAGCTGAGGAAGGGGAGTGATAGAGCAGCTTTGGTGGGCACCTGGCGTTGGAACTAATTTTAACCTGACAAAGCTTTCTGTAAAGAACAACAAGCCTTCCCCACACTCCCACCAAGGCTTGCTGAACCTGCTGTAAAAAGAAAAAAAAAAAGATGCATTCAAGTAATTACAGCACATTAAAAAAGCAGGTTTGTTTTCATGCAAACAAGTTCTTGTAATTTTGGTTTTGAACAAGTCCCTAGGAGCTTTGTATCATGTGCTAAACATCAAGATCAAACAACAGTGAGTAGGTAGTACAATGCTGTAACATATAATATTGACAGGAAAGGGAAGTGCCTGTTGGGGAAGGTATTCACAAAGGCTAACATTAGCCCCTGCAGGCTAATGCCTCAATGCTTTCTCTAGTCAGTACAGAGAAAGGCTCCTCCAGAGGGCGATTCAGAACTGAAGATTCATTTAGCTACTCTCAATCTCTCTCTGGAGGAACCTCACTTCCACTAACTTCAGAAACAGCCTGCAGAGATTAGTCTCAAAAAGATCATGCTAGCCTTTGTGAATAGTGCCTGATATTTACCTTCCATCAGGAGGAACAGTGGCTGAAATTCACTACTGTGATGTATAGTTGGGTATACTGTATTTAACTCTGAACACCATGTATTGCACATGGACTGAATTTCACCCAGCTGGAGCTTAGCGCTCCTGCCAGAATCACTGAAATACAGTCTCCAAAGCGCTACTAGAATGACTACAGGATTTAGTTTTTTCCACTGCCCTACTGAAGTTCTCCATTTGATGGCCACCCGCATGCTGCCATACAAAGGACTGCTGTGCCCCCAGCACCTTCAGAATCCACTAACATTCTGCAGTTGTATTGGCACAGCTTCTTCTCTCACTCCGACTGCTCATTGTGTCACTGGAGAAGCAGCGGGAGCTAGGTTTTCACCATCAACCTAAACACAAAGAATAAAAATTCTTAACTTTTGAGACCTGCTGTCAACAATTTTTACAGTTATTATTTAGTAGCAACAAGAGAGGAAAATGGTCTTTTAATCTCAAACACAGAATAAAGTTGGATTCTGTGGCTTGGGAACACAAGGAAGAAAGCCATAGCACTGAAAGAACTATTATCAGGGCCATTTCCTAAGTCCTCCAGTTCTTCTATACTTCATCAAATCATTGTGCTTCCCTCCCTGAAAAATTTCCATGATATCTTCAAATTCTATCAAATAACAGATTTGAGGAAAGTAAGACTTCTATAATATTGTATAAACCAAAAGAATGATGACAGTTCCTTAAAAGTTTTGGTGGGACTTCTCACATCAACACTTTACAATGCTGCCAGAATTTCTCTTCACAGAGTATCTTTGTAATATAAACCAGCCATCCTTTTACAAATGTAAAATACAGAAAAAAAGACCCTTTAAATTGACTTCAGTAAAGGCGTGACAAAGTTAATCACAAACAATGGAAGTCTTCCATTTAACATCAGTCAAGTTATAACCAGAGCCAATGACAATACAAACTCCAGGTAGAGTTGATTTCCAAAGTATGCCTTAAAGTATGGTTAGACAAACCAATACCAGTCTGAGAGTACAGCACTCTTTTCACAATCTTATGATGACTCTGAGGCCCTAGGGAGTCTGGTTCTAAACTTGAGTTTTTCCTATACAACCATGTCAAACATGACTTGGACATAACACAATGAACTTGTAAACCTCAAATCAACTTGCAAACATCTGCTAAGTACATTTTACCACTGAAATCAAGCCTCTTTACCAAACAGAAAAGTTATGTTCCGATTTTAGAAACCATATTGAGACAAAGGTGTAATGAATATGGAAAGTACTTAAAGACCAATTATTGTTCCAAATGAACAGATCCTTTGCACATTACATAAACTAGTTGCAATGCAGTATGTCAAACAAATACTTCATGCTACCTGTGTTATCACCTAACAGTGTAAGAAATGTTAGTCCCCATCTGAAGTTATTTTTACATAACCCTCCTTTACATAAACATCAAAGCATCTTAGATTCAAAATGCATTTAACCATGATGGCCTTTTGAAAACTATATTGCACCTTTAGACAGTGGGGAAAAAAAAAAGGTTCTTGTTTGTTATATTCCAGTATCAGGTGGTTTTTCAGGTATTCAGTCAAGAGATATGCAGACAAAAATTACAAGCAATTAATTTGGCTCACCCTAATTATATTGTGGCATTAGATTAATAGAAACTATGCACTCTGCCCTTTAAGGGCAGTGTTCTGTAGAACTCTGCATAGTAAGAATCTTTTGGCTTGAAATGAATCTCAAAGCATGTTGATTAGAAGGTTAAAGGGCAGAGTTTTAATTATTGTAAAAATCTAATTAGGAATATGAGAGAAACAAAGTTTGCACTTTTTTCATATAATTGTTTATTAAAATAAAGGAAAATCCAGAATTTTACAATTCATCTTAGAGTTGGAAAATGTTTATAGTCAAATATCAGTTTCAAAAGAGTTTTCCTCTATATACTCAATTTACACCCACTCAGAAGGGCATTTTGTACTTCTGCACTATCTGACTCATTATCTGAACATCTTTCTAGAGCACAATTATTGCACAGGACTGTTGTATTTGTGACAATACTCATTTAACCAAGCACTACATTGCCTATTGTTCTTTCTGTTAAACTCAGTAGGACAGAAAAATGCAATAGGGTAAGATTTTGCCAGATATATTAAATCACAAAGTAGATTACCAGTTCAAGAAAAGCAGCAATTTCTCTAATTAAAATACACAACTGATAGTTTACCCCAGCAATTTATAAACAAGAAGCATATAATCTGAACACAAACATTTCAGTGAATTCTGAGCTGCTTCCCATGTAACACACAGTAACAAAACAAGACTTTTAGAAAGAACCAATATTATTTTACTGAAAAAGGAATGACATATTTGATCAGTACCTACACATTCCCAAATTACATTACAATCCTTCTCAGCTGATGGCACTTCATGTGAGGAGATTAGGTCTCATAAATTCTCTGAAACTGCATTTAATTTAACTTCACAATACGTCAGATGAAATTTCAACACATAGAAACCTCTGTTTTCTCCTTTATCTAAAATATTTGCAGCAATTAAATCTTACAATTACTTTGGAACATTTGGCAGTTATTTACTTATTTGAGCAATAAACCCCTGAAATTTCTCTTCTATTTGAGCTTAATACTTGAACCATGTGAAAACTGTTCCTCTAAACACGGAAGTTAAGTTTAGAAAAAAAAATAAAGAAAAAGAAAAAGTTTTAGCACTCAGTAGGAACATTTCTTTGTAGCGAAATCATAACGCAGTTCTCCTTTCCACAAAGTAGGCTCAACAATACCCAATATTTTAAATATCTATTGATCGTGGCTGTGTGTTTACCCTGGTGGTGTCAGTAACACCTATAGAGAAATCCATCTTTCTTTCAGGAACATAACATGGAATCAGCCCATTCTTCTACTAGTCAAGGAAGAATCAGTGCATGAGTTAATATATTTATATTTTAACAAGAAAATGAAACCTTATCTTTGTTTAAAAAAAAAAAAAAAAATCCTGGGAAGTAATTTTTGCTAGCTTTAAAAAAGGCCAATTCATTAGATGCATTTTGTAGTTCCAAAATAAATAGACCTTTGCTGCATGGCAATGTCACTTATTCCAAAGCTTTCAGTAGACATTAAGAACTCCCAACTCGATCTCTGGGAATAATCCGTAGATCTGAACCATGCTTTAGAAATACATTTCCTAAACAAACAAACAAAATAGAATGTGTTACCAACCAACCAAATAAAACGTTACCTAAACAAGCATAGACATTTAAAGGATAATAATGTTAGGTCAGTGTTTAACATCTCTGTAGTAATTCCTCTAATATACCAGAAATATATTTTTTATGTTTCCATGGAATTTCATCTTATTGCTCTTACTACCTCCAAAGAGCTCTTATTTTTAAACAAAAATACCAGACCCAAAGTCATCTAATAAGACTTGCAAGCTATCATCTTTCAAACTTTGCAGTTCCATACTTGAATGTCTGATTTCACTTATATGCCATAATTTCAAGACCAGAAAATGAAGTTTTACTTCTCCATAATTATTTTTTTATCTTGAGGTCATTCATGCATATACTCATTTTTAATTCTCTCCTTGGTTCAGTATTTATCTGCTTCTAACTTCAGAACCTCAATTGTACTTTTCTTTTAGGAAAGCTATCCACATATCCAAGCATAAGTCAGTCTCATTTAAAAATCTTGAACTTCATATTTATTACTGTATAGTCTTAATCATGATAGTCTTTTCAAGAGGACATAGTATGAAAATCAGAAGTTTCTAATACTTAGACGTCTAGAATATTTTCTGTGTGTATTCAGGATTGTCATTCAGGTTGCTATTTTGTATTAAATGTAACATTTGAAAATGAAACCACATTGCTAAAAGTGATGCATTATTTAATTACTACATTGAACTTTTTTTTAAACTTTAAACTGCTACTGCATGAAACAGACTAAATGCAATTCTACAATATCAGGTTTTAATAATATCTACTTATTCTTATTCATCTTTGTGTTGACTTGTAGAAACAGAATAACTGTATTTCTCTCCCAAGCACCCCATTTCATGGAGGTAGGGTGCTCTCATAAAAAAGATTAAGATATTTAACATTTGTTCAAGTTATTAGCATATTGGAACAAAGCTACCCTTTTTCAAACTTCACTTTTCCAGCACTTGGAACAGAATCGAAACCATTCTACTTATTCAACATAACAAATATTAGAAAATCAGTTCAAAAGAACGTTTGACAAACGTCAGAAGACATTCTCTTTTTTGAGATCTGCCAAGACTACATACTGAAGAGATCTATAAAACCCACTGAACGCAAATCTGTCACACCAGCAAACCAGAGAACTAAGCTTACCAATCTAGATGAAAAGTATCCGTATTGCAATGGCCATTCATAAAACTAAAATTTGAAAACAGGCCACAGCTGCATCTCATACAGACAGCAGTTCACCCCACCTCTCAGTCTGTTTCCATCATTAATATCACAGTGGTTTTATTAAAGTTATGGCATACTATTCCCTGAACTATCGAGGATTTAAAATTGAAATCAATACAGGTATTAAGTGCTAAGCCTAGCTTTTTCAGCTTTCATTTCTCCTCCTCCATGGAATCATGTAGGGAGAATGAGAGAGAGTCATACTGAGGAGTACTTTTATTCAGAAAGGTGAGGAAATAGTGGAACAGTATAAAACCTCTGAAATCCCCAAGGATTACTAAGATTTTATTCCTAAATCATCTTATTTTGGGAAGTTTTTGAAGACTAAAGTAACTGTTCAATCTACAGGAACTTCAATACATGCAAGAAAAAAAAGGAAGGAAAAAACCCTGTATTTTACCCTACCAAGTTTCTGAGATATCAGTTAATAAGGCTGAACATAAGGTTGTATCTAAATTATATATGTTTACTTGTAAGCTGAGGAAGGATTTTGCTCTGGGTCTTGGGTTTGGTGTAGGTCATTTTTGGTTTGTCTTTTTTTTGGGGGGGAGGGTTGTTTTTTGGGTTGGTTTTTTTTATTTTTTTCCAGTTTAAGGGCAACATCACACAGCACTGTCAGGGCAATGGTATGTTAAAAAAAATAATCCATGTGCAATCCATGTGCCTAATCTTACATTTGCAGATAAGATTAAGACTGTGATGAAAACATTATGCATCTAGATGCTTTTGATTTACCTGATCCTTGATTATCAGATGCTGTCTTATACCACTACTGAATAGTAGTAAAGCAGGTATGCATAGCTGCAAGCATGATGAACTACCATATGGATGTTTTCATTCAGGAGTCAAGTAGTCCTAAATACATTTACTTTACAGGATTAAGCTACAACTAATTTGAGCTACGTAATACAAAAGGAAAGTATACTTTTGAGGAAGAGAAACAGTGTAAGTATACCTTAAGTGACTGACTTTACTTGTTTTGCCTAAGTATTCTTGAGTGGTCATGTGAAAATGTGGCTTTACATGTGGGTGATGATGTAGTAGCTAAACTAAATTATTACTTTTATTACCTGTTTTTAATACACTCGGTCATGGGATCACGATGAAGACAGCATCAGCTGAGGAGTCTGCCTGAGGCAGTACACCTGTCAAACCCTAATCCAAGTGTCCTAAGGCAAGCCCGGGAAGGACAGAAACCTCCAGTGTAGCAGAAAGCCAAATGCTCACTCGATCTTCATTTTCAAATGTTGTTGATGCAATCGCAGACCACAGAAATGGGTCACTACATTTAAATGGTTCCTTTTACAACTCCAAGAAATTCCCCAAACCATGGCAATTGCTCTTCTAACCATCATATACTATTATGTGCTCTGCAAGGATTTACTTTATACTATTTATCGTACATAGCTAAGTATGCTGATAATACCTTGCTTTCTTATTCTCTCTTTAGATCTGAAAAAAAAAATGGTGTGGTATCTTCAATAACAACTGGCAGACAGAGGGCACAAATGAATGAGAACTGGCAGAGATTTCATGGAAAAAAACCAGAGAAGCAGCAAGTCTCCATCAACTGTTCATCAGATTTGCAAGCAGGAGTAAAATTAGATTCACACTTTTCACTGGATGACTGTGTTCCACAAGCAGTAAAGCCATTTTTATTTTTTCTTAGTATCATAGAATCATAGCATTGTTCAGGTTGGAAAAGACCTTCAAGATCATCAAGTCCAACCGTTAACCTAGCACTGCCAAGTCCACCACTAAACCATGTCCCTAAGCACCACACCTACACATCTTTTAAATACCTCCAGGCATGGTGACTCAACCACTTCCCTGGGCAGCCTATTCCAATGCTTGACAACCCTTTTGGTGAAGAAATTGTTCCTAATACCCAGTCTAAACCTCCCCTGGCACAACTTGAGGCCATTTCGTCTCGTCCTATCACTTGTTACCTGGGAGAAGAGACCGACCCCCACCTCGCTACAGCCTCCTTTCAGGTAGTTGTAGAGAGCAATACGGTCTCCCCTCAGCCTCTTTTTCTCCAGGCTAAACAACCCCAGTTCCCTCAGCCGCTCCTCATCAGACTTCTGCTCCAGACCCTTCTCCAGCTTCGTTGCCCTTCTCTGGACACCCTCCAGCACCTCAGTGTCTTTCTTGTAGTGAGGGGCCCAAAACTGAACACAGGATTCGAGGTGCGGCCTCACCAGTGCTGAGTACAGGGGGACAATCACTTCCCTTGTCCTGCTGGCCACACTATTTCTGATACAAACCAAGATGATACTGGCCTTCTTGGCCACCTGGGCACACTGCTGGCTCATATTCACAGTAGAAATTTATGAACATTTCTTCCCTAAAATACTCCACTCCACAGTAACTCTCGTCTCAAATGGGACAAGATTAGATTACTGTAATAATTTCCAAATTAACTTAAAAGTATAGCATTCCAAGAACAAGTCCACAGAAGGCTGCTTCCAGACAACAGACCATTATTAGTACAATTCAACATCTGTACTATGTTTCCACGTATTTCAGAAGGTGATGGGAAAAGCTTTACACTTTCTGTGACAGAGATAAACTCTTGTCTCATAGCAAGCCTCCACAGTTGAAATCAGAGATTTCTCACCTGGAATCCCTTGGTGAGAACAAAAGGGCTATCAGCAAGAAGATCCTCTCTTCTTGAAAACATGCTTTCCAAAGCACCTAGAGCTCCTGCTCTAAAACTGAGTATTATTTTTTAAACATATTTCATCAGAAGTGCTGCTAAAATAGCAAATACTACTGGACTAGGTACAGTGAGGAAGAAATATAGCTATTACTTGTTATTTCAGTAACATGTAATAGAGTATTGCTCTTTTAAACTGCACACAAAATAGCTAAGCCCTGAGTATCGGAAGTGTCTCATTTTTTCACAGACCTAAATAAACAAACGTTGAACAACAGTTCTGTGGATAGACTACACTGACTGTAGTTTCCAACTACTGGGTAATGCTTCTCCCATTTAAGAAATCAAACTTAAAATATATATCAACCACGAGTGCTATGCATTAGTTTAAAAGAAAAAGAACTGAGGTTTTTAATACTGGGCTTCAGAAATAATAACTTACCTGCTGTCTGTGCAGGGTTTATTCCTATTCCATCTAGAAAAAAAAAAATTAAAAAACAAAAGAGAGAGAAAAAAAAAGAGAAGGTGAAACAGACATAATACAATTTACTACACTAAACTTACAGCTCAAAAAATATAATATACCAACAAGATAATTATTACATCAGGTCTTTAAGCAGCTATTTCCTATAATCAAAACTAGTATTATCACAGGAGCTAACAAGAAACGTTCAGCAGAGAAAATCCACGCTGTACGTTAGGACAAAACCAAATCAATAATATTAGTGGTTTAATACCTTCATCCCATGCAGAAGCAATTTAAATAATGCTGCAATATTACTAAATTCAGTTTGCAGTCTGTAGAGGTTGTGAAAGAAAAGACACTTTTGCTTTTATAAATACCCCTTCACTGAAACAAGAATACAAAACTATTAAAAAAAAAATACATAAACTATATTCTTACCATTCGTTATAATGGCACTTGTTGCTGCAGGAACTTTGAACTAAAGGAATTAAGACATAAAGGAAATAAGACTAAAGGAAATAGGACAAAATAATATAAAAGACATAGTTAAAGCAGAAAATATATGGGGAATATTCAAAGGAATTATAATTTTAGCTGGTTCAGGTACAAAAAAATTATGAGAAAAGATTCCCCTCAGATTTATAGATATAGCAAAATAAAGTTCTAAAGTCAAAAGTTGATTAGACACCTCAATACAGAATGCAAAATTTGCAGTACTAAACAACTAATTAAATCAAATTATTATTACTCATTAGACAAAATATAAAAGTTAAGCATCTGCAAAGTTAAGAAATATTATTTCTTACTATACTAAATAAAGGAATATTTAAAACATGTATGGAAATAAACTTCTAAGAAGCATACCTGTTATGTCTAACACGAGTTAAACAAGAATTAGTTCAAGCTAATCTTGGTTAATTTTGACCAATTTCGTAGCTTTCTCCCTGGCTCTATTGGGGCCTCTCCAACTGCACTGCTCCAAGAGAAGTGTTCACTCCAGGATTTGCTTACAAAAGTAAGCGCATCAGATCTGGCTCCCTCCTCAGATTTCTGATACCAGCCTAAGCAGGCTTTCTACCCTCAATCACCACCATGTGTCTCCACGGTACCCCACCTCCATGGACATCATGTGCGGTCAGTTTTACAATATGAAAAGCCCTACTCAGGTGGGGTTGCATACAGGCTTCAAACTATTTTAGAAGATCTCAGCTGAGATGGGGAAGCCAAAAATAATTATTTCTCAGGACTAGAGGGAGCCAGGCAGGGACAGAGAAAAATCCTACACTATCTAATGTGGTTGGACCACACAGGATAGAAAGGGTAGGGGTGGGCACAAGACAACCAGTGCTACTTGGTTGGTCTGAGGACCAAAGGTTGCACCTTGGGCTTCCTTTACTTAGCCAAATGAACAACGCCTAAGGTAAAAGACTGGTGTCTCAGCAATGAGGAAGTATCAGTGAAACCTCCTCACAAAGCACTTCATCCTCCTCTCTATATTGCATGAGAAAAAAGGCAGCTAACTATGAATGCTAACACCGAGTGCTTCCCTGGAAGAACTGCAGAGCTCTCCCATCTGCTGAACAAGTCACTTCAGCCATGCCTTTCAATGGCATTCACTAGTTGTGCTTTCCTCATTTTCTGATTGCTCTACTTAAGATTTCTAGGTCTGATCTGCAGAAACACTAGGTATTAACAGCAACAGCTAAAGCTCACAGAAACCATGCTTGAATACAGTACTTAATTATTAATATACTAGAAAACTGGCTCTTTTTATCTCCAGACACATGAAATTAGCAGAATTTTTTTTTAACTTATTCTCTCCTAGCTTTTTATCCATAGCAGGTAAATCATGTCACCTCCTCATCTTGCAGGGTGACATGAAAACAGTAATTTCTGCAAAAGATAAGTTAGATACCAGTACCATTGTAGAAAGGCCATGAGGAAAGTAATAATTTGTCTTCAGAGCAAGATTTGAATAATGAAGTTGATAAAATAGGAGCTACATATTTAACAGTAAGAATGTCAAAAATAATATGCCATCTCATAACAGCTAATGCATACATATTATATGCTGAAGAAAGCAAGCCTTCATTCTCAAGTTCGCTAACTTTGGGAATCTTGACTTACCATTCTAAGAAGAAATCTTTTAACAGGTTTGGGTTTTGTGGGGTTTTTTTTTTTTTTTACATAATAGGAGAAAATGAATTTATGAGGTTTGAACAGTGGGTTAATGTCAATTGTATTAAGTCCTGCCTCCTAGAATGAGTCCATCTCCAATTCAAAAAGTAAAGGAATAAAACACAAAAAAATCTTGAACAAGCAGGAAATATATATTTAACAATGCTTAAGTTATTTTTCAACAAGCAGGTTTCCATTGTAACTAAGTGATACCATGGATCTTTCATCCTAAATCATCTGAAAGAAAACCAAAAATGTAACTTCCAGAATGTTAATTGCCTCTTCTCATTTCTTCTCTGTCTCTTGCACCTCTCAATGCATGAAAGGGATGGATCACTCACAGGAGGATGGACATCTCTACTCATTTTGTGTCATTTTGCTTGTTAGTAGGAGAATCTTTCTGATGCCAATACACTAGGTGCACATGAGAACTGTGTGGCAACCAGTCAGTGAAGCACTAGTTAAGATTCTCTTATTGCTTCATATTGTACTGTGTTAGAAGAGAATAAAACACTTTGTTATCTTAGCCCAAAATACTGGGCCAAATTGCAATAGTAGTCAGCTATATACTCAGAACATGATAATCATCACAAGTATAACACAGAAAGGGAAACTACTGTTGGAAATAATTACACATAATTTGGTGCACTACTTAAATCAAAAATCCTTCCTGTGGCTGCTAAGCATATGTTTCCATGCTGAAAATATACAAGCTTTATGTGATACAAAGTCAATGGATACTCAAGTAGCAAAGAAGGTCTGTATTCAGTAGATAAATCCTGGCTTGCTTTGAAACTAAATTGAGTAGCATCCGCCCCCAAACTCACACTTTAAAGAGACTGTTCGCTTTAAAAACTTTAAACTTATTTTTTCCAATGACAGGAAATATATTTGTCAGTATCTACAGTAAAACTATAAGGAAAAGATGACAATCATATACCAACAATTATATCCCTTTCTCGCTTTTTACAATGATGACAAAAATCGTCTACAGTAATAAGCTTATCTCCTTTTTGTGCAATGAATAGCAGATAAGTGCATTAAACCATAGTATTTTAGCACCAATCTATCAAGAGTAACATTAGAATAACAAAATAATAGTTTCAAAAATATAATTGCTTATGAAAGAATAAAATTTAACTTTATTTAATGGAAATGGATGACTATTTTAGTAATAATTCCACAATGTAAGAGAGGTTTTTTTAAGTATTGTGCAAATGTACACCTGAGATATGTACCAAGTACCTCTAACAGATGAAGTAAAAAAACCCAATTGTAAATGAGAACATTAACACTATCACAATAAACTGTGACAATTGTGGAAAGAACTATAAATAGATAAAATCTTAAAAGAGTAGTGTGTCTAATACTCTACATTTCAATTTACATTTTTTATACATAGTCTGTAAGACAAACAGAGAAAATTAAGAGTAAGGGAAGAGTTAAATTTGCATTATCCTAATTATCACTGCCAAATGTATATATTGGGAAGGGCCAAGACTGCTACAAATGATTGAAACTTCCTGAGACCTCCCCATTTAATGATTCTGTTTTCTTTCACTTCCAGCTCTGCCAATTGTGAATTGTGTACAAGGAACTTTCACATGTTATGTGATGTGCTAGAGATGACAGGAAAAAAACAAAGTTACGTATTTCAGTTATTTCCACAGGAAAAAAAAAAAAAGGAACACATCTTCTTTTGTGCAATGAAAGTAATTCAGAAAACTGTAATCTTTGACAAAGCAATGTGACCGAAACTTGATATATCAAGATGACCATACTACATCATGGCTACAGTTCTACTGTTCCAGGGGAATTCTCTTTATGATTTGGCCAAACTCCAAGACTCTGAAAAACTACCCAGTAGAAACTTGCTAAGGCTAAGCAGCTGAAAATTAAATCCTTCTCTGTACCAAGAGCTTTAATCACTGAGGAGATAATGCACTTCCCCTGGAGACCAGCTAACACCTTTGTCCAAAATCCAAGGCTACAGTTTGACCCATTCCTTGTATGTTTCATACAAGGTACTGCGAAACTGGTGTCTGACTCACAATACACAGCTTAAGTAAATGTTAAGCTATGCAGTTCAAGGAACAAAAAACATCTATATAAGAAAAAAATTCTCTATCATTTTTTTCAATGCCAGTTCACAAAGGGTCAAAGGAGCTTCATTGCTGGGGAAGAGTCTAACAGACTTTTTTGCTCTCTGCTTACAAACCATTTAGTCTCATAGAGATGTAAAAAGCTTCAGTAACACATCAGCAACGACAAAAATGCAAAGATGTGTTTGTGAGCCTCCAAAACACATCTACAATTACTCTATAAAACTGATCCAGAGTGGTCTGAGGTCAAACAGCAAAACTCCCATGGATGTTCAAAATACTCACATCAACTAAAAGAATGGTTTGCTAAATGTGTATATTTAAGTAATTAATTCTTCTCTAAATCCATTTCAACAGAGGACCCTACCACCAACTAACACTGTGGTTCGACGAGTAGGTAAAGTTAACAGATTTGATGGCAACCCTCCCACCAGAAGCGGCCCCTCACTCCTGGTGTTTCCAACTACTCAGTCCCACTCCTATCTTTCCTGGTCCCTCAGACTATAGTCTATTAGACTTTTCAGTCTAGGTCTCTATGTATGGGTAGTGTGGACACAGCTGCATTAGTTCAGATTAAAAATAACTGGGAAAAAAACATAGTAGAAAAAGGCAATTAAATCAGCAAATACCTTTAACAGCATTTATTATTCTGTATATTTTTCTGTTCAAGCAAAGTTAAAACATACAATCCACAACCTCCCCCCACAAGCTGTGTTTCCACTAAGAACTTCTGTCACACAGTGGTATAGCACTAACAATGTAAGGAGACTCAAGACACATAGTCCATTATCCTTCCTGATTATTTATTTTATTACAATTCCAATGCTTGAACAAATGAAATTCTCAATAACCCAAAATTTCCCAAGTTTTCCTAAAAAGACAGAAGGGAAATTGCAAGAACAGACTCTCAGGTGAATCTGTTTGCTGACTAGATGAAAAAAGCCATCATGCTTTTGAGCACTTTATTTTACCGTTCACACCCAGATGAACATCTTTTAATCTTTGTACACTTAATCTGAAATAAATAGGACGCATCTCTTCAAATACATTATATAGGCACTTTAGGCATCTATTGGTTTTGGATTCCAGGTGAAAGATCAAACAGCCAGAAGCCAAAGAACACATTATCCAAGTCTTATTCACTTAAGTCTGTTTTTAATCTAGCTCATATGCCTAATCTTAATACCTTCCGTAATCAAAAATTATGTCTTCCAAAGTCAAAGATTACTGGAACTGAATGTGAGAAGAGTTTAAGAATTTCCTGAATAATTCTAAAGAATTTTCTGGGTATTCTACAGAAGCAATTTAAAATATTAAATATTCAATAGCAGTATCTTTTAATTATGTTTGCTGTCATAAATTTTTACGTTATTAATATAAAATGGTTTAATTTAATTGCGAAGAAGAACAGGACGTGTGCCAATACCTGCTGCTGATATGTAAATTGTGCAAGAATTGCCAAGTTTAGGATTCTGAAAGTTTTCACAGGCCCACGCTGACACCAGTAAAGCTTGCGTCCATGTGTACCTAATAAGAGCATTCTTTGTGCTGAATTAACCATTGTATTTTACAATTAAAAATCTTTTGCTTTCAGGAATGTTCAAGAAGTTAAAAAACAACATCATCACTTTCTACTTACTTCTTCTGCGGCAAACTTCAAGACAGCTGTGAAAGGTGTACTTTCAGGCACACTTAACCTGAAATTACAATGTAAGTAAGTACGTGACTGCTAAGACACACTGAAAAGCAACTTTATTTGCTATTAAACTATTACTTAAAACTTCACTTTTACCAATCATAGAATCATGAAGGTTGGAAAAGATCTCTAAGATCATCTAGTCCAACCATCAACCCAACACCTCCATGCCTACTAAACCATGTCCCGAAGTGCCACGTAGACACGTTTTTTGAACTCCTCCAGAGATGGTGACTCCACCACCTCTCTGGGCAGCCTGTTCCAATGCTTGACAACCCTTTCAGTAAAGAAATTTTTCCTAATAGCCAATGTAAATCTCTCCTGATGCAACTTGAGGCCATTTCCTCTTGTCCTATCACTTGTTACTTGGGAGAAGAGACTGACACCCACCTCTCTACAGCCTCCTTTCAGGTAGTTGTAGAGAGCAATAAGGTCTCCCCTCAGCCTCCTTTTCTCCAGGCTAAACAACCCCAGTTCCCTCAGCTGATCCTCATCAGACTTCTGCTCTAGACCCTTCACCAGCTTTGTTGCCCTTCTCTGGATGCGCTCCAGCACCTCAATGTCTCTCTTATACTGCAGGGCCCAAAACTGAACACAGGATTCGAGGTGCAGCCTCACCAGTGCCGAGTACAGGGGCACGATCACTTCCATAGTCCTGCTGGCCACACTATTTTTGATACAAGCCAGGATGCCATTGGCTTTCTTGGCCACCTGGGCACACTGCTGGCTCTTATTCAGGCGGCTGTCAACCAACACCCCCAGGTCCT
The DNA here is from genome assembly GCF_035582795.1 of Mycteria americana. NCBI lineage: Eukaryota > Metazoa > Chordata > Aves > Ciconiiformes > Ciconiidae > Mycteria > Mycteria americana. The sequence goes on from NC_134365.1 coordinate 194,264,573, forward strand.
TTGCCACCAGGCAGCTTTCCAGCCACTCTTCCCCAAGCCTGTAGCGTTGCATGGGGTTGCTGTGACCCAAGTGCAGGACCTTGCACTTGGCCTTGTTGAATCTCATACAATTGGCCTCGGCCCATCGATCCAGCCTGTCCTGGTCCCTCTGCAGAGCCTTCCTACCCTCGAGCAATGGTAATACTCTTGCCAAAGATATGCATGTACCATTTAAGGTCTAGATCAAGGCCTAAAAAGACACACATGGCAGTCAAACAAAGTAGAAAAGCCCTGACAGGTGAATTAACAACAGAAAACTGCCTCTCATTTCACATGGGGGGAGAAAAACGCCTTTTCCACTCCTGGGAAAGCCCTGTCAAGTTGGCCATTAAAAGCCACGCGGCTCAGAAGCGCATATGTTTGTGCTGCCGCCGGTTTTCACGGCCTCCTCGCGTCAGCCAGCGACACCGCAGCAGCGGCCCGGCCCGGCCCGGCCCGCCACTCCACTCCACTCCACTCCACTCCACTCCACTCCACTCACACTTTGTAGGGCAGCCGGGGGTCCGAGGTGAGCGTCACTTTAAAGGTGACCTTCGACCTGGGGAGAGCGAGGAGAAGATACCGAGTTAGGGCTGGGGAGGGAGAGAGGGGGGGAGAGAGGCTCCTCGCCCCCTCGCTCACTCACATGATGCTCCCGAACGCTGCCGCTGCTCCCCACCGACACGTCAACCGGCGCCCGAGGGGGCCTTCGATGCCCCTTCCGCCTCCTGAGCTGCCCACGGCGCGCCTGACCGCAAAGGGAAAATAAACGCGCCCTTGCCGGCCGCTACGGGAGAGGGAGTGGGGGTGTTCAGTCTCGGTGCCCGACTGGCGCGGCGAGGGGAGAGGCTGAGGGGTGGACGAGGTGCACCGGAGAACGGCGGTGAGGATTTCTAATGAGGCAGTGGCTGTGGCTGTTCCGCGGCGGAGGTAGGACCCCGCTACTGGGACCACCGTGTTTCCGTAGGCGTCGTGGAGTGTCGTCCGGGCGGCACCGGAGGGGAAGTGGAGGGAGTGGGGCTGGGCCGGGCGGCACCGAGGGCTTGGCGGGCGGCGTGCCCCGGGCCCGGCATGGCTGAGGGACATGGCGGATGGCGGCCTGCGCCCCTCGCACCGGATCGGCGGGGTCGGAGGTGTGGGGCCGTTAAACAAAGATGAGGCCCCCTTCTTCTGAACAAATGCCAACAAGGGACTGCTGGATTTAAATGTGTGCTTACATATAACTGCAGGTGTATGTACGTGTGTATATTTATATATACGTGTGTATATATGTGCAAACGTATATGTGTAATGCGGGGTGGTGGTGGGGATGCTTCATCGTTGGCTCTGGTTACCTGAGGTTTCGAGTCCCTGTGTCGCTCTCAAACCGAAATGTTCCGCAGGTGCTTGTTGAAGTTCTGCAGGGGAAGATGGATGCAAACACACATCGATTCCTACCCCTTAATACTCAGTCGTTCACATCTTCCATGCGATGGAGGAGCCAGAGGTTGGAGTTTTGATTGGATAGTGATGGATACTTTTATGGCAGGAAAACAACAGTTTCCAGTTTTGTTCCTATGTGACTTTTGACAAGCTAATTTCCTTTAAAGGCTAAGTAAGGTTGCATGGAAATGCAGAGTAATTTTTGTCTTTAATGTTTGTTCATCTGTTAATACAGATGATGACTGAGTTTCCAACTCTGGGTATGTCAGTATTACCATTGCAGAAAATATTTTGCCAGGCTGCTTTCACATTTTCTCCACTCTCTGCTGTCTGCAGGAAGCACAGCTTTCACTGTAGACTGAGGTGCTTGTTATCACACACTGCTTGCCAGACTGGTAGTGGCAAAGCACTTTGTTGTGTTCACTTTAATTGGGGTCTCATTAGGGTTAAGGTAGAAGAAATTCCCTGCAAAAGGCAATTGACACATTGGAATTGCTAATTTCTTACCTAAGGACTGGCTTAGTGCCCAGCCATGAAATTCCGCTTTTCACCCTTGTGTTGCTCTTGTTTGAACATAGACAAAACTGAAAAAAATTCAAAAACGAACAAGGAGAAGAAATTCACTGGCAGCTTGTACAATGGCATTATTATTTCCCTATATCTGTTGCATTTATGTTACTGTGTCTGCCTTTCACAACTATATCACATTGGCTCGTGTTCATTTTGTAATCTATTAGTGATGTCATGGCTTTTTTCATCCCTCTGCTTCTAAGAGATCACACCTTAAGTTAGAAATAATTAATAGTCACCTCTGAGCATGTAATTGTGTAGCTAAATGTCATCACATATTTATTCTTGCCCTCTTCAAAATCAGTTACTTTTGTATGATGTTATGTCTTTGATTTATACAACTCTGTCATTGCAGCTTTCATTAATGCATTGCTGTTTTCTATGCCAAAGTCATTAATGCAGATGTGAAATAAAAGACTGATCCTTTTAGAACTTCATTTCTTGCCTTTCACTCTAAGGACTTCTTCTCTTAGGAAGTAAGTGCATGCTCTTTGAGGCTGGACTGCTTTTAGCACCCACATTTACTTGGTTAAATCTGGTTTGAGCCTATGTGTGCTATAATGCTGCTGAGAACAGTCTAAATCCAGGCCTGGGTATTCCTGTGTTCTGGCCATGTGGTCTTGTCCTCTGCCAGGCAGAAGAACCAACACTTTGTGACCAAGTAGAGAATCAGTTCAGGGAACTGATTTGGCAAAACCCCAAAATTTTCCTTTTAGGCGGTTTTCATCTTGTTAGCTTCCTGAACCAGCAACAAAGAAGAACATGAGGAAGCACGTCTGGTTGGCAGTGATACTGCACTGCAACTTAGGTCAGCTTAAGGTGCTGTGGAGCTGTATCCTGAGCAGGCATCAAGAGTTAATGGTATCCTCATTTGGTAACAATGTCAGGGTCAGGATCTTCGAATGTAGATTCAGGAATCCAAGTGACTTCATAAAAATAAGACCTCTCCAGTGCTGGAAATTTATTGTTTTACTATGCTGGCTAAACCTTTTTCAAAAGCTAGCAGGGTTGATTTTTTTTTTTTTCTGAGAATTTACAATGAATAAAGGAGAATGTGCATGATTTTTCTCTTTCAGCTGGGAGAGTTAATGGGACTTGGTGTCCCATCTGCAAACAAGCCAGGGATGTATTAGAGGTGACTGTATCTCGCTAATGGGTTTATACACCACAACATTCTCCTCAACTCCAGAAAAACTGGTCGATTCCCGATAAAGTCTGCCCTCCTTTCCCTGTAAGTGAAACCAGAGAAGAAACTGGAGTTCTTTACTCAGTTTGTTTTCCCTACAGCTCTTACTTACCCACACTTAGATATATTGTGTGATAGCAATGAGACATAGCTTTGGCTTTTCTAGCTGTGTAGATGACAAACAGAATGACAATTTGAGCAATTAAAACAATTGGGATCTTTGGCAATTTGTAAACACATTAGTACAACAGAAAGATTTTAAGTCGGGGGAAAATGTAAAAAAAAACAAACCAGAAAATAACAAAAAATATATCCCTCTTGATGCTAAGATGTGAATTAAAATATCTCTGAGAACACTTAAGGGAAATCCTTCTAGTTGTAAATAGCATTGCAAGAGAGAAAAGTATTGCAATACATAGGAGCTAGTCATCCCACATGCCTGTTTTGCGTAGGTAGCCACCTGGCTGGACCTAGTTTAATTGTGTTGAGAGGGGAAATAAACAGAACAATAAGAAAGGAAGTGGAATTTAAAAATTACAAAAAAAATTACCAAGATGTATTCATTGGTATTTAACTGCCCAAGCAAGATGATCACTTTTCATAGCAAAGGGTAAAATTGTTCTAGAAGGTGCAGCTGTTTCTTGAAATAAGATGGAACATGTAAAATTACAATGGGGGGTGGAGGGAGGTGTTTGTTTCTCCAGTAGTTATATCCTATGTGGAGGCATTTCCTTATTAGACACTTGTAGCCTGAATACAATTTCTTAATAAACATTTTCTGAGTTGCCTTAATTAATTACCATAATTATTTTACTTATATGCAACATGGAGAAAAAAAGCTCTTTGAGAATGTTTTCTACTCACAACGTAGAGTACAGTGTGCTGGAGAACTGTGTTTAAAGCAATGTTATTTAGCTGTTTTTTTCCTTCCTGCTTTGTTTCCTATTCTCCCTTATTGTAGTCTCCACTAGATAGGATATATTGGTGAGCATTCAATTAGAGTAGCCCTGCAATACAGAACTGGGAATCACAATTTCCTGCTCATCCAGCAACAAGTAAACATGGCCACAGTTCAGAGTCTGGCCATAAAATTAAGGTGCAGTGCTTGTGTTTTTGAAAGATTTCTCCTTTGCTTTTGAAGCACAGTGTGTCTTAAAATCTTTTAACCTTTGTATGTATTTCTAACAGTCATGAGTGCGTGAGCCATTTGAAGAACACCAATTTTTATGTTACAAAACAAATGCCCATGTGGAGGAAGGTCACCACACAAGCATCCGTCCTAAGAACTCTATGGAAGTAGCAAATCTGAAATTTTAAGAAATGCAGTAAAATATCTCCCACCTGCAAAATGTGCTTTTAGCCTTGTCAGTTTTGGATTGAATAAGGAACATTTAACTTCCAAGAATCTTTGCTAAAAAAGCACTGAATTAAGCCTTTTAGCAGGTACCCAGAAAATGAAATCTTAGCACTCGGCAAACTTTTCTTCTGTGCTTGCAAACAATGAACGAAACAAACCAGCATTGCCAAGCAACGTGATATAGGAGGGAGGGAGGAAGGCAAAGGAGACACAGTGTTTCTCCAACCAACCACTTCCATATGGAGCACATGGATAACAGTCTGATTCCTTCTGCTCTTAATAAGGCTGTGGTTTCACTAGACGGATTGAGCAGTGCTAGCCCCCATGAAAAAAGAGAGGTCCAGTTTTTTCCCCCGCTTCTGCCTCAATCTCTGTTCCTGGCCTCCTGCTTGCTTCCCTGCTCCTTGCTCTGGCTTTGGTGCTTAGCGGATCCACCTGTGAGTCAATTCAAATCAGCAGAAGACATGGATGTTTCCTTGCTGGCTCAGAGCAGTGAGTCAGCTCAGGGAAAGGTCTGAGCTGACACAGCAGGGGAGGCAAGGAGATCTTCCTCTTTTGTCAGTAGGGAAACATGGGATAAGGCTTCCTCTTGATACCATTTCCTATAGCCAGAGGGCTGGGGTCCTCTGGTAGGTACGTCCCCTTAACTCTCCTTTGGCTCAGGGTGGTGGTGTGTCTCCCTGATCCAGGTCAAGCTCATCAATGGTAACCCTGTGACTCTTCCCAGTGGGTAGAGGTACCTCTTCAGCTGTGGAGTTCTGCTGTGTCGGCCGGAGTCAGCTGCCTTTCTCAGATAGTCTGCTCCTGGTTGCTCTTGTGGGATCTTTCTATAGGAAATGAATTTCCTACAGAAAGGAAGCAATAGCATTGCATGATCTCTAAGTTGTTCTTGTTGCAGAACCTGAAAATCTGACTTTGTGCACCTTTCTTTGCTAAAGTTTCTGTACTCCAAGGGTACAAGCTGCAGCATTAGGCTAGATTGACTGCTCTGTCTGAGCACATCAGCTGTAGTTGGGTTGACCTGACTTTTTATTCCCCAACAATTACAGATTCGATGTTTTCTCAATTTTTTTAAACAGAAATAGTGGTGTAACATACAACATAAATTTAGTATGTTTAAACTAGCCTGTTGGTACCTACCAGTGAGAAACCTTTAACCTCCTTTAAACAGGCAGTTTCCAACTTCATGAGCCTGCAGCCCATGTGAGACATAAGCAGTTTTCTATTACGTACTGTGTCACTGGGTTTCTCAATAAAATGTAGGCATACATAGGATTTTTAAAAAGCATTATTAAGCCAAAAATAGAAAAAGATTATAACAATTTAGGAATGCAATGCAAAGTTAATAATCAGACAAGTTAGCATACTTCATAATCTTACTTCAACAAAATAATAATTAAAACCCTATTACAGTTCCTTTATGTCACAAACATTTTACAAAAATAATCTGTCAAACTGAGAAGATCACATACGAATGTCCTATTAGTCATATAGAAATCATAATCTAGGCCTCTAGACTTCAGAAGTTTTACTATATGTGTGTATTAGATAGTACAGATAACTGTATACCAAACCAAGGATTAGTCTTCTGAAGCACCAGCACTGGAGGTATTTGTCAGCTGTAGATAGTGTTACTTTTTCCACATTTGAAAGTCTGGTGGTTTGGTAGGGAGTTTTCTTCAATTGCTTTGAAAAACTTATTACTAAGAAATCTTTAAATCAAAAGGATAATAAGCATTAAACAGGAAAAAATGTCTGGAAGAAGCAAAAGTGGGTCTTCTTTCTTCTTCAATCTGACATTTTTTGCATGGAATTTGATTTAAGTAATAACACCATTATATAGATGTACTGTGTCCTATTTTCCAGAATTTATTTGAAATCACTTTACCTTCGAATAATTTTCCAGGTGTCCCATTCATCTTTGAAAGCAATTTGATTTATATATCTTTTGTCATGATGACAATGTTGACATTTTTGTTAGTGATATCAGTGCTGATGTGATATTTTGTTTTTATATGCAGGAAATGTTTTTAAAGTCGTTTCCATATGATTCATTTCCATCATAATTATGTTTTAATTGGGCACTAAGAAACAAAATACCATTGTTTGATTTGAAAGTGTCTAATAAACTGTAATTCTTCAAATCTGGAGGGCGCCCATCCCTCTGGCAAGGAAAGGAAGACATTTTCGGGGGGAAGATATGGATATCAAGAAAGCGTGTCCGTATCTACAGATTTAACCTTTTCCCATAATTGCTAACTATATCAAAATCCTTTTTGCTTGTACAGACAGCAAACACAGTTAGCTTTGGTTTTTATAGAATATTTTATTAACTATGTTTTGGTGAATTGTGAAAAGATTGTATTTTGTCAGCTAGTCACCGGTCTCAGGAAAAACGTCTACTTTTATTACCAGCCTGCTGCAAGCAGCAAATTCTGTGACCTGAGCATGCTTCTCTGAGATAGCCCAATGTGTATTTTCATCTAATTATGCAGATTCTTTTATCCAGTAAGCTTTCCTGTGTGTTGATTTCCTTGCGTTCATCGTCAGGCTGTGAAGTTCTATCGTTTGTTTTTACTACCATTATGTACTACAGTGGGTTAGCTTGCTACTGAAGATAAAATCACCTTGTTTACAAGATGATTCAGAGAATCCGACAATGTACACAGATGTATTGCAGACTCTTACAGTGAAACATAAGAGTGTACAGAGCCATAAATTCGGGCTAAGAAAGTTTTTATTGTAGTATCCTTTTCTTCTGTAGAGCATAAATACAGTTCCAACCGAGGTACTTTTCCAGTACTAACCAGGGTAGCTTTCTTATTTTCTATTCGTGTCTTAAGCAGGTTGTGCCTTATGTGCAGAATTAAATCATAACTAAGTCCATGAAAATTCAGTGAGAAACCAAAATTTCATCCTTTATGTGCAGCCATGATAAAAAAAACAGCAAGAGTCCCGATTTAGCTCCTACCGCAATTTAATTATTCATAAAGCGCCTAGCCTACTAGAGTTTTTTAATGAGGGATACTTTTTTTTTACTTTAAATAAATGAGGTTATTCTAGTGACTTCACAGTTAACATTTAGCTAAAAAAACTGCACAGATTCTTGCTGAAGTGAAGCGAGAAATTAAGCCAAATTATGTTTCCATTTTTGAATGTAAAGACAGGCAAAGAGAAGGAGACTAAAGAAGAAATTAATTTCAGGTTCAGGAAATTGTGATTCCGACAGGCTTAATACAAGATGTCAACTGTGATATCCCTCACAGTTCTCTAAACAAGGTCATCTTGTATATATTTTCTTTATTCAGTCATTTGTTATGAAGATACCTTTCATATTTTTCCTCCTCTCCTTTTTGTTCTCTTTGATGGCAAGCCCAGAAAAGAGTTTATATAATCTGCAAGCATTACGGCAAGAGGACAGTTTTCACTGACACGGAGGTGAAGTTAGACAGATCACTAGTTTAGTGTTTGAAGGGATTAGAAGAGAGATTTACTGAGATGGCAGAACGTGGTGCATTTCTGTGGAAATGAGAGAGAAGTGAAAAGCTATGTTGTGTTTGCAAAGTCTGGACTTTTAAATTGCTAAAACTTTGTTTGGCAAAAAGATAAGCATGACCTTTAATTTTCTTCATCTAGAGCAGGCCTTTCTAACCTGCTGTGGTTCAGGACACCAGCCTTCAAATCTTGACTCTGTTTATCAGGTTTTGCCTTCTAATTTCTTTGGGTACAAAGCCAAGAATTTCTCTGCATGTCGCCTTCCTGTGGGCTTCTTAATGGATCAGAGGTTTAGCTGGAATGGTCTGACCTGGGAAACATGCCTCCTCATTTGGTACTTGCTGCAGCACAATGCTGAAGATTTGTCTGAACATTTAAGATGCTTTTGTATTAGAAGCGGTGAGAAACTTCGTGTTTCTGGACCATTACCCATAAAGCAAAATTAATTCTCGTAAGTGCAAAATTATATTGGCACAAGGGATTTTTAAGCTTTAAAGTGTGACACTGTTAGAAATAATCAAGAAACAAGCAGAGAACAGAAAATGACCCTTAAATACCACATGAAGACTTGAGCTGTGCTGTGCCAAATGAGTTTCTGAGTAATATGTAATTCCTTTCAGTAACTTTTTGTTTGCTTTCCATTGCAGGTTTTTTTAATAAGCGTATTATCTCATTAGGATATCTTTCTGCCATCTCCTAAAAGCTACTTTTTAGCAGGACTTAAGAAAATATATGAATACCTTTAATTATGAATACCTGATTGCAATAAATTTTAATTACAGATCCAACACTACCAACAGAAGAGGTAGGGTTCAGCTGACCAAATGTTGGTGTCACCTTTGTAAATATCTATACCTAAGCTATTTCCCTTAGGCTCCTTTTATATTCAAAGCAAAGAAAGTACTTTAGTGCATGATCTGTATCATTCTGAAGTAGGTATCTGAAAAGATGAGCTATTCCCTCAAAGTGCCTATTTCTTCCCAGATCGACAACAGGGAGAGACTAGGCTGACTAGCTCTCATGTTGATATCTACTTTATACAAACAATAGGATTTGGTGAGGTGAATCCCAACCCATGTCCATGCCCCTATGCTGTTCTGGAGCTTCATAATCCAGAGCCATTATTCCACTGTTCCTTTCATATAACTTTAGGCACCCAGTTGAACTCAGCTGGATTTTATATGGTTCTCTCGTTAGAATATGGGGAGAGACAGGTAACTTCAGGTTGTAATCCACCCAATGTATGAATTGCTCTTTCAAGTTGTTCTGATTTTTGTAGACGCAAAAAGAAATTATTTCTGGGATCTTCTCTTTATACAGTATTCTTAAAGTTAAAATAATACAAAGCATAACAAATGATACCAGTCTTTAATAAAAAAAAAAATCTCGATTAACAATCATGCCATGCATGAAAGTAAAATCAAATTAAGATCTGGAAGAAGAAGAAAGTGCAAATTGGACTTCAGTGGATAAATACAGTAATGTTTACCATTCACATGCAAGAGTAAAAGAATAACTACATTTCACATTTCAGGAGCAACGTCGGTTGAGGCTAATGGGGTGTCTTCACAGAAGAGGGTATCTTCCATCTGTGAAAGCTTGCATAATTAAACCCTTAAAGTTTGATCTGAGGGCTGGAGCACCTCTTCTATGAGGACAGGCTGAGAGAGTTGGGGTTGTTCAGCCTGGAGAAGATAAGGCTCTGGGGAGACCTTATAGCAGCCTTCCAGTACTTAAAGGGGGCCTATAGGAAAGACGGGAACAGACATTTTAGCAAGGCCTGTTGTGACAGGACAAGGAGCAATGGTTTTAAACTAAGGGAGGGCAGATTTAGACTGGATTTAAGAATGAAATTTTTTACAATGAGGGTGGTGAAGCACTGGAACAGGTTGCCCAGAGAGGTAGTGGAGGCCCCATCCCTGGAAACATTCAAGGTCAGGTTGGATGGGGCTCTGAGCAACCTGATCTAGTTAAAGATGTCCCTGCTGTTGCAGGGGGTTTGGACTACATGACCTGTAAAGGTCCCTTCCAATCCAAAGCATTCTATGATTCTATGATTCATGCTGTGAAAAAACTAAAACAATTATTTTAGCGATGATTTAAATATTCACTTAGATGTCTGTCCTTCATGCCCTCTGTCTTGTAGTCCTCATCACTCGTACTGGGATCAGTTATCTCACCCCATGGAGTCAGTATGGGCTATTATACCTCTAACTTTAGCAGATAATTCTCTTTTCTGAAAGCTCCATTGCACCTATTCCTTTCAGCAATTGCATTGGGAACACTCCCAAAGAGAAATCAGGATTATGTATGTTAGAAGGGCAGAGTGATATACAGAGAATATAAAACAGAGTAGTAAATGGTAGCATAGAACTGAATAAAATAAATGAAATGGAAAAAAGGCAAAAGGAAGATTGAATACATTCACTGGAAAGAAGACATTTCAGAAGCACAGAATGGTTGAGGTTGGAGGGAACCTCTGGAGGTCATCTGCTCCAATCACCCTGTTCAAGCAGCGTCACCTAGAGCAGGTGGCCCAGGACCATGTGCAGATGGCTTCTGAGTATCTCCAACGATGGAGACTCCACCACCTCCCTGGGCAACCTGTGCCAGTGCTCAGTTACCTTCACAGCAAAAAAGTGTTTCCTCATATTCAGGAGGAACCTCCGGTGTTTCAGATTGTGCTCATTCCTTCTTGTCCTAGTTCAATACACTAATTCAAAGGAAATCAGCTGTATAGGAAAGTGATAACATTAGGAGGAAATACAAAGTAGATTGGAAAAGAATGGAGAAAATTTGTGGGTATCACCTGTCTACTGCCCAGATGAAAGGAACAAAAATGATAAAACCACAAGGATTGTTAATGAAGTAGTTAGATAACTGAAACTACATACGATGGGCAAATGAAATGGGGAAGAATGAGATAACATCAAACACATGGTTAACTTGCAAAATCTACCCAAAATTCAAATGATAGAGGAAAAAAAGATTATCTGAATTTTTTCATAGTTTCATTCTTGATTACATGTGTACTGCCTCCATTTGGACACTCTTTTATTGTTGTAGTCTGGCAAAAAACTTCTGTCACCATGCTATTGGGTATTTTTCTTCCTCTTCTACATGAAATTAAAGTTTTTTATCCTGTATCATTCCAGCACTTTTTACATTCTCTCATTGCTTTCAGTTTCTTTTGCTGATTCCTACTTTATTTGCACTCTGTGCATATTTTTCCTCTTATCTCTCTGCCTTCCCCATGCTGTGCTCCCTGTACTCAGTCATGTTCTTTGTATTGCACAAATTACCAGTTCTTCACCAGTTCTCACCTTCCATCTGTTTTTCCTTAAGATATAAGCCAAGAGATGGCTGCTGCAAGATTGTTATGTAACCTTAAGTTCACAGTATTATCTATTACATTCAAATATTTAGAATGTACTATCTGTTGTAGATAGTAAGCTCCTGGGTCTGGTTTGTTTTCCCATACAGGGCAATCAGTGATACAGATTCAGTCAGTGTATTCCAAATGAAGCACCTGTATGGAGGAGCAAATGTAAATGTTGCAAAAAAAAAGAGGTTTAGTGTCTTTCCTATGTATTCAACCTACTGTAAAAATGGCAGATTTCCCAACAGAGATGACCTACTCTAAAAATTCAAAAATATGACATGGAAAAAACAGAATCTATACATTGCATAATAAAATATATCATATTAACAAGTTTCCTTATTTTTATATGATGCACAATAGAATGTGTTGGTTTTGCAGGAACTTCAGAAACTAAAATGGTAATATGCCGTTCATTATGCCATAATGACCAATCTTAATACACAAGTTGTAACAGGAATCATATTCTTACGGAGTATTCAGGAGTTAGTAGATTCCAAAATCATAACAGTGCAAGTAAAATAACAACTAAAGACAAATCCCCTCAGAAATAAATTAAACTAGTTTGTTAACCTTACCGCTCCTACAAGATTTGTACCATAGCTTTTAATCCATATTCTCTCTATATCACAAATAAACTGATCATCTTGAGTAAAGCTATTGTGGAAAAACTTCTGTAAAGGAACAAATGTTGTTAGTTCAAGGAAATACTGTCTGCTCAGAAGTTCCTGCAACTTGTCATTCTTATAGGAAGTTATTGTTTCAGATGATTTAGAGGATTTGGGAAGTTTTTTTATTTTTGTTTTGGTTTCTTTTCTTATTTTTAATTAAAAGTATTGATCTTGAAAGGGACAATGTCAGAGAGGTATTAGTTAAGCTTAGGTTTTGGAGGAGTATGGGTAGGTAGTAAGTGAAGCCCATGCTATATTCCACAGATTCAGATTAGCCAAAAAACCCAAAACCAGATAAGAGTGCATTTGCTCCATTTTGCCAGTTGCTTTCTTGCACAGTCTGTGCTGAATTAATGCCTGAGGTAGTGTGACAGGTACACTCTGTCGTGTCGTCGTCCCCCCCCCCCCCCCCCCCCCCCCAAAGATTGGGGCTTTTGGCATGGCGATCGCCAGCTTTTCGCACCTCACTTTCACGCCTTTTGTGCTCTGCTGTTCCCCCAGGCACGCACACACCTCGGCACGGGGAACAGGAGCGGCGGGACCCCTTGTTCACCAGACGGAGCCCACAGCCAGTGAGGCGCCTTGGCTCGGAGAAGCTTCTAGATCATGACCAGTTATGACCACAGCTCAGATCCGACCCAGGGTATAAATGGGGCACTGCCGGAGACCCCCTTTGAGAATGATCTTCTCGGAGCAGCGGGCCTGTGTTCGGGACCTCTCCCCTCGGGTTGGGACGCTGCCTGAGGAACCTTCCCGGGACGGAGTGCCCTCACCTCCTGTGGTGAGCGATGTCCTCTGGATATATCCCTGAGGGAGCCCCCGCCCCGGGTGCACGATTCTACCTTCTGGGTACCCATGAGGGAGAGCGTTTCCCCCTTTGTGAGTGAGTGTGTACGCATTTTGGATCGTCAGTCTTGTGTGTATTGACGTGTAGTAACAATACCCCGACTGACACCTCGAACCTGTTATGTGTTAAATGTTATCAGAGTGTTTATTGATTTTGGTTTACCCCTGTTTCTTACTGTTTTCTGTCGTGTGCTTTTGGCTGTTTTGTGAAATAAAGTTGTTTGAGCTTGTCCCTTGTTTGAGTTAGTTTTAGTGTACCTCCATGACAGGTAGAACATGTTTTTTTTTTTTTTCAGGTAAAGCTCCTATTGACTTCCTAGACAGAAAGAAGAGTGTAGAAACTAATGTTTTTCTGAAGTACAACTTCCCATGATTGTGTTTGTTCAGTGACTTGTCGCCACATACAGAACGGTTCTGCTTGCTATTGATATTTTGTCAGACTAAACTAGTCTTTTTCACTTCAAAGAGATTCTTATTAACTTTGTTTCAAAGCCCATGAAGGTATGTTTTATCAAGTGCTCTATCGGCACTGTTCAAGTGGATTTTCTAAGAAACCCAATTGACTTCTTGAGTCAATTATTCTGTTAAAGCTGCTTGTATGGTTTTCAGAACATGAATGTTACAGGAAAGAGGTAATCTTGCAATTTTCTGGCATGCTGAAGGTTTTTATTTTTTCAGAACTACATTACTGTTTTCAGAATTGCGGAATAGTTCAGGCTGGAAGGCACCTCGGGAGATCATCTACTTTACCTCCCCTCCTCAAAGCAGGGTCACCTAAACCTGGTTGCCCAGGACCTTGTGCAGTTAGGTTTTGAATATCTCCAAGGATGGAGGCTCCACAGCCTCTCAGGGCAACGTGTGAGAGTGTTTGACCACGTGACAGTAAAAAAGTTTTTTCTTACATTTGAATGGAATTTCTTGTATTTCAATTTGTGCCCATTGCCTCTTGCCCTGTCACTGGGCGCTACTGAGGAGAGCCTGGCTCTGTCCTCTTTACTCACCTCATCAGGTTTTTATAGACATTGTTAAGATCCCCCTAATCCTTTTCTCCTGCAGGCTGAACGTATGTCAGCCTGCTTCAGTATCGTATGCTCGTATGTCAGATGCCTCTCCAGCTCATACGTCAGATGCTTCAGTCTCTAAATCATCACAGTGGCCCTTTGCCGTACTTACTCCAGTGTGTCCATATCTTTCTTGTACTGAGGAGCCTATAACTGGACCCAGCCAACAAGATCTGTCTCATCAGTGCTGAGTGGAGGGGAAGGATCACCTCCTTCGACCTGCTGGCAATGCTGTAATGCAGCCCAGGAAGTAGTTGGTCGTCTTTGCCATAAGGGCACATCAATAGCTCACGATCGGCTTGTCCAGCAGGTCCCCGGGTCCTTTTCTGCAAAACTGCTTTCCAGCCAGCCACTCCAGGCCTGTACTGGTGCATGAATTAACAGAATCAGAGTTTATATGCTGGAATGATGTGAAGACAAATGGATTAAACATTAATTGTGTTGCAGATGTTACGTCTAGAGGAACAAAATACTGAGAGTATTTTGCTGGCTGAAGGCAGCAGTAAAATCCAGTTCCTTAGTCTTCTCTTCTTATGCCTGAATAAACCCATGTTACCAAGCCATTCTTTCCATGTTGTGTGCTCCAGCTCCCTAATCATCTTGGTGGCCCTGAAGTGGGCTTGCCTAATTTCTCAAAATCTTCCCTGTGTTAGGCTTTCCAAAACTGCACAGAATACTCTGGATGCAGTATCAGGTGCTAAGCACAGAAGAATCGCTTCCCTTAACCTGCTGACCTCACTCTTTCTAATGCAGCCCAATAATGCACTTGACCTTTGTTGCTCAACTTGTCCACCAGGCCTTCCAGGCCCTTTTCTGCACAACTGATCTCCCCAGACAGTTTTGTTGCCTGATGTTATTCCATCCCAGGTGCAGGACTTTGTATTTGCCCTTGTTGAACTTCGTGAGGTTCCAGTCAGCCCGTTTCTCCAGCCTCTTGGTGTCCCTCTGAACAGCAGCCCTGCCCTTGAACATGCTGATTTTGCTATTTTCCACAGGCTTCCTCATGGTACATTCTATCTTATTATGCAGATTGATAATAAAGGTATCATCTTCCACAGTAGTGACCCCCAAGGAGCACCACTACCAGCTGGACTTCATACCATTGATCACAACCCTCTAAGTGCAGCAGGCCAGCCAATTTTCCATCCACATTATAGTCCGCCTATTGAAACGGTATCACCACTTTGCTTAAAGGATACTATGGCAGACCATCCTGAAAACTTCAGTAAAGGCAGGGTAAATGACACCCGCTGCTTTCCCATCAGCTGCATAGCTGATCATCTCACCACAGAAAGCTATCATGTTGCTCAAGCAGGGTTTGCCCCTTTGTAAATCCATGCTGATTGCTCCCAGTCACCTCCAGTCCATCATATGCCCTAAATAAAGAATCCAGGAGGATTTGCTCCATAACCTTCCTAGGGACTGATGTGAGAATGACTGGTCTGTAGTTCCTCAGAGCCTCCTTCTTATCCTTCCTGAAGATCGGTCTGATGTTTGTGTTTTACCAGTTATCAGGAACCTCCCATGATTGCCACAACCTTTCAAAGATGTTACAGTGTAGCCTTGCAGTGACGCTGGCCAGTTCCCTCAGCACTACCTTTATCTCAGAAGTTGTTTATTAAAAAAAAAAAATCTTCATCTTAGCCACTGTGCATTAACATACATATTTCTGCTTCTCTCTCGCTCCCTGTATGCATATATATTAAAAAAGAGAGAAATGTATAGGTTAATATTTATGTAGAGAAATTCCAAGCCAGTGGTAAGAGAATACAGATTTTCAAGAAAATGTTAGAAGAGAATAGAGCTCACATTCCTGAACTTTTTGAAGTCAAAGGGAGTTTTGCTATTTGCTTCAATGAATCCAAAATTTCACTCACAGTATTTATGACTTTATAAAATTTGGAACATAACCTGCCTTTGAATCAAGTGTAGAAATTTCTTGAAACTAGTTCTAAAGTTTTAGAGAGAAAAAATTAATTTGCATTGGAATTGTAATTAAAAAAGAACTGAAAAGTGAGAGCATTCAGTTTTTTCCATAAACTCTTCTCAGGTTCTATAAAAAAATAGGGTGGACCCTTCATGACAATTCATTTCCATTTTTTTGATTGACAGCAGATCTTTACATTGGGTCAACATTAACCCATTCATGTGACTCCATTCATACAAATTCTGTACGTAGGATCTCCTTCTGACCAAGAATGTGTATTTTGCATGTAGCAGGCAAGAAGCTGACCAAAAGAGATGATGTCTCTGAAAGTGAAATTTCTCCTGGGAGTGGCTTAGTGGTTGCAAGCATTTTATTTGGCCAGACTTATGCAATCAGAAGTGTACAAAGAGTCCATTCAGATGATAAAATGATATGCACACCTTAAACACATTTAAGCACAAAACCAGCTGTTTTAAGAAAGAGAAAATCAGCCATTTTAGGGCAGTTTTTAAATGCGAGTCTACACCTAAACTGTCTCACTGGAGACGAAGAGATTGCAGTAAATAGTGTCCAGCAGATGCGATAACCTTTAGCGCATTAGAATAGGGAGTCAAATGAGATGTGAATGTCTTCACTGCCTCAGTATAATGAAGATCAGTGTGACAGACAGTGAAAGTGGAAGATCAAGCAAATTGGTGGAAAACTTAATTAAGAGAGAGACCATTTTCTCACTGGTATATGATGACAGTTGGCAGAGCCAAAGACAGTTACAGGAGAAGAAAGTTCATTTAGTTAATACTCAGGCTAGACACTACTAAGTTTCCACAAAAAGAAAGAAAAACATTTTCTAAATATATACTTCACTAGTCACATTTACTGAACTCTAAGACATGCTTCTACAAACCCTTAGAAAAAGGAAAGTATTAGTTTTGATCCATATGAAATAGTGAATTCAGCTAAAAGACCTAGAAATTATTATGTTTGAGCAACTAGGCTCTTCATCCAGTCTGTTTAACAGAAACTGAAAATGAACACATCCTACTTTTAATATTTGCAAATTTCTTAGTTGGGGAGAGTTATTTTTGCTGTTGGCAACAGTTCAGTTAGGGTTTGGGTTTTTTTTTAAACTTCAGTTCTGCAACACATATTTAGAACCAATTTGTTAACATTTGCTTTTCTTGTTCAAATAATGCTTGTTTTACCCCATATTAATGCTTGTGTGATCAACCCAGGGAATTTTTTTCACCCTGTACCCAATATCATAAAAACTAATAGCAATGGTATGACTTTCTCATCAACTTTTCCTTAGGAAGCAATAGCTCCTGCTTTGTTAGCTAACATGGAGGAACTAGGCAAGGAGAGTGAGGCAAAGGGCCTTTTAGCATGGCATGTGCCATCTTCATGCCATCTCATGTCTGCATGGACTTCCTTCTTGTGGATCTCAAGTACATCTGATCAGTCAGTCTGAAACTCCTGCTGAAGATCCTGCTTGGAAAGCCAAATTTCTTAGCTGTGGTGTGTCTTATGGAAGTGGCTCCAGACCTTTTCCAGAGTCTCAAAGAATTCCTGAGAATGGTCCAGCATACATACTTCTTTCTCACTTCAAAAAAGGGTGTGAACGTCACTGAAGCATCTGATTTTGCTACGCTGTCCTTTGTTCGTGTAATTAGATAATTTCAGGGCAGTGGCATTTGGGTAGAACAGGATTCAGTTTCCTAAAAGTATTTTTGCTAGTGCCATTTGAAACACTCTGTTGATCTGAGCCTACTACATGGGGCTGGCAAATATGACACACTTCAGAGAGATCTGCACCCTTCTTGCTTCTCGGTGTGATACCCAGGATACCCAATGGCAGGTAAAATGGCCTTAACTGCCAGCATTGCGCATCTGAATCCTGTATCTACTGGCTGGACAGCTGAAGCACTCTTTAGGCTCTGGCATAATGTCTGCATCTCTGCAGAGTACAACAGCTTAACTACCTAGATTTAGGTGGTTGTGTCCTCTGACCACTCCAGTTGCCTAGACTCCCATTAGAGAAACGACAACTCTTCTAAAGTAACATTCACCTGCACTACTTGAAATGTTTGCCTTAAGGTAAGTTACATCCTTAAAATATCTGTTTCTCGTTACTCACTATTGAGGGATGCTACAGGCAGGTTTCTGTGTCTGATTTCTGTGTATTCCACCCCATTTGTGTTTGGTGGCTCAGCAGTGCAGCTTAACAATGTAGACCAGTTTTGGCGCAGAAGGTATTGAATCTTGTTGTCAAATTCTTCTTGCATCTAATTAATTGTCTTCCAAATAATGAGTAAAAGAGAGTCTGTCATAACCTACCTGCATGTTTTGTAGATTAAAAAGCATACCAATTATTTTTGGTAATGGTTTGCTATTATTACTTATCACACTGTAATTATGGCTACTTATATTGCCTTTCTACTTTCTGTCTCTCCAGTCACATTTTGCATTTATTATTCTTCCCTAGGTATTATTGATATTGTACAGCATAATAATAAAGTAAATGTGGATGTTCCAGTAAAATAGCCCTTCCCTCTAGCTAAAGAGGACTGAAAAAGAAGTAAAGAAAAATAGAAATTGAAAATTGAAAACTCCTTTCTCAAACACCAAACATTAAGAACCTGAATCTTCACTGTTAAATTTCTAGATCCAGAGAACTGGGTGTAAGATACCTGCATTTAAAAACTAAAACCACCTTAATAATCTAGAAGAGCGTGAGAGGAGTCAATTTCCCTACTTTTCTTGTTCTTCATAAGACAATATTAAATCTCTACATGTAACTACATACTCCAGTTTTATTTAGGATTTGCAAGTTTCTTGATGTGCAAATGGATTCTGATATATATATAACTACTGTAGTTTTTATTCTGTTTAGTAATCCTACTCTGAAGTAAAAGCTTTTCTTTCTTTTTATTAGTAAGGACTTACATTCTCCGGGCATAAAGCCTGAGAAAGATATTATTTCTCATCAACTTGATTTTTTATGAAACCAAATTATATTAATCACCCTGCAGATATTCTCAGCATGTGGAAAAGTAATTAAAATAGGTATGTACCTTGTGATATGAAGTTTATTCACAGGTTTTGATTTAGCAACTTTGCCAGTAGTCAAAGGAGCAGAACATCGATATGAAGCCGAAGAAGAAAACGGTGTGTGAAGAAACACATCCTACTCTATTAGAAATGGAGAACAAGTAAGAGTGAAGACAGAAAACACAGATTTGTGGTTGAGCCTAATTCATTTCCCTAGCCCGTTTCCAAAGCCAATCTTCCCCCACTTGCCAGCACTAAGGATCGTTTAACCAATACACGTTTAAACACTCAGACCATTTAAATCAGTTAGCATAACAAGTTTTTGGCGTAATTCTGCTTGAATGCTGTGTATTTTTCCTTCCTTAAAATTTCTAATGGAAAACAGTATCTTATCTAAATAAAATTAGAACAAAACAGACTTATGTATAATGCCCTATATCTGCTATGGAAATGGAAAAGGCTCATCCAGAACTTCGTATAGGAGTGGAAAATGATACAGTGCAATTATTCATTGAGAAAATAAGCAAAAGCCCACAACATTGAGTATTTTAAAAGTGTAATCAGGCTTTTCATTGTAAGCTACAGTGGCGAACATGGAACAAAGGAGCTCTGCTGCTACCTTTTTATTCTGTAGATGGAGTTGAAAAAGTCTCTCCCTCTCCTGGGGCCCTGTTTCACTGGCTGCTTTCCCAAGGACTCACTGACCTTGGCGAGAATGTGGTGCAATATTTCTGTAACTGCAAAGGAATGGGACATCATTGTTGGAGCCACACACACATGGTTTATTTTACTGTTGACATCTAAAGTAACTAAGAACCTAACTCTAAAGATCAAACCTAAAATTCTGAGAGATTGAGCCTAATGAAAGATTGAAAGGCGTACATGTAAAATACTCTAATGCTCTCTGTCTGAAAATCAGCAGCCTCAGTCTATTCTGTCAAGAGTGACAAAGTAGTCTTCACAGAGAAACTGGATGCTCTAATGGTAACACAACTGGAAGCATCAGAAATGCAAATTCCATTTTGTTGCACCAGCAAAGATAGGCTGAACACAGATGGGAAAAACATGTTCTCTGGCTGTCACTTTTGCCTGATCATGCTAGCAGTAAAGAAACCCAGGAGGATGTTTGGACTCATGGGTTGTAACAGCCTTCCCTTCTGCGTATTTCCTTGAATTGTCAGATATTTCTATCTTGTACCAGCTGCAGATAATAGGAAGTTTTGCCTGTGTCCCAAGTTTTTGGAAATTTGGGTATGGACAACCCAGGTAAGAAGCAAGAAAGCATCAAAACTTAGTTGTTATAATGATATGACTAGACCTGCCTCCTCTTTCACTGCATCTTGAACTGTAAGAGAGAAAAACTTTTTAAGTATCCATAGAAGCCCTTAGATGATAAGAACGTTTTCCTCAACCTTGTTTTCTTGCTTCATTTACAAATGTGTGGCATCTCTGCCTTGTCTGTCCCATTTGATCTCACCAAGGCTCCCCACAGTCATGGGCTGCTTCCTTCATGTCCCACTGCTTGGCCTTTGAGAAATCCAGTAACAGCTCATATTCTTTCTTTGCACACAGAAAGTTAAATATCTGTGTCTTTTTTGCATTGACAACTTCATGATCAAGAAAATGTCAAAACAGAGAGCAAGATACAACGTTTTAGTACAACAAAATTCAATAATCCTTTTTGTAATATTACCCTGAGCTAGGGAATGCTACTACGGAATGAAGATGGAGGACAGAAACTTAAGATATGGCCATGGAGTATAATAAATCTACAAGAAGAGCTTAGTTTTACTAACATTCATTTATTATTTTATATCTGCAGTCATTCTAAGCAGAGTCACCTAAGGAACAAAATTGACACCAACACCATAGCTGCTTGTTATGAATCAGAAAATCACTCTGAGCCGAGACTTAGGTTTGTTCCAAAAGTCTGAGACTGGCAATCCTGAAAGTGGTAGTTTTGTATGGCCTTTTAAAAATGATTTCTTTTTTACTGGCGGAGAAATTTGAAACACTTTTGAATTCAACTTCTTACTTACAGCTGCCCTGCTCTTGAGTGGGATTCTGTGACATGAAGACAAAAGGAGAACTTGCCTGCAGATCTAGCCAGGCATGTGCAGAGCTGGCTAAGGCACAGAACCCTGCAGCCTCCGGGTACTGCCGGTTCAGCAACTCTGCGGATTACATTTGGATAGTTAAGCATATCCCTCATTGAACCTCTTAAAGTTGCAGTTGTCCAGCTAATTAGTTCTGATGAGGGCCTCCAGGCTCTGTTCTAATGTATTAAAAGTCAGAAAAGACCTTCCCAGCTTTTGTCCCATTGCCTTATTATAACGCAGATGCTTTAAGCATAGAGAGTTCTAAGGAAAACTCGAGGCTGAGTGGTGCATCATTCTCTGCAGAGCTTTTTTAAAAAAAAATCTCCACATTTGGAAATTGCAGAGACTGCTTGCTCATTTTTGATTTCTTCATTCCCACTGGCAATACTGAATTTGTTAGGTTAAATGAAAAGCCTCATTTTTTCATAGTGGGTTATTTTTTCCAAGTTATTTGCATAACGGGGACTATGATTTCTTTAAAACCTGCAGCAACACATTTATTTGTTAATATGTATTGTTGTGACTGAATATAAATGCATAATAATTAATTTAGCTGCATTTAAATCCTGGATTCCTGTTGAAATATTTGTTTAAATAGAAGTGAAGAAAATTCAGAGGTCATTCAAATTAGAAATGTTATTTATTCATCGTCTGAGTAGCAATTAACAGGGTTAGGAGCTGAGAACAAAGGTAGTCTATTACCATAATGAAATTAAAATGACTTTAATCATTTTGGTGATACCACAGCTGAAGTTACATGTAAGATGCTACATTTCGAAACTAGTTGTGCTGGACAATACATAATCTATCTTTTTGGTAACTATTTTTGAATGTAGAAAGTCAAACTTTTTGCTAGAACATGTTCTGCTGGTTGCAAGGTTTCACACTGCTATCATATCTTTGTTTCCTTAACTTCACAAGTATTATCAAATCAGGCTGAATATGTCCTGAATGATAAATTATAACACAAATTACAGTTTTGTTGCACTGTGGAGAGTGTACATAAACACAGTGTCTCTGCAATGCAATGTAATTGTAATTTGTGTTACAACCACTTTCTCTGAGGTATTTCAATTTCACAAATTATTTTACATTAGAAGTCACATTCCTAGTAGGAATAAGCATGAACACTGTTGTTCTGTTATTTTTCTCATTCAATTGATGATTTTGCCACTGGAACACTGTTTTCAAATTGTCTGCTGTTACAAAAATGTCACAATGAAAACTCGTCAATTTGGCGCTCTGTCCAGGAAAGCTCCTCTTCCATTAGCATCCTCTCAGTTTCACCTCTCCAATAGCTCCTTTTATATCAAAAAGGTAAGATATAAATTAAGCTGGTCCAAATCCTTCTTGAACATATCAGCTCTGAGATATGGTTTCTCCCATTCTGTTTCTTCGCTCTCTTTTCTGAGTTTCACATTTTGAAATGTATAGTTCATCACAAAGATTAGAATATTGCCATCAAGTACTTAATTTTTTCTGCAGACGCACATGGGCCACTCACTTATCATATCCAGGTATTTCAATATAAAAGTGTATGCCATTCTTAAAATCATGAGACAGCTGTTACTTAGAACATTTTTTGGAAATTTGCAAAGGAACAGTCATTTAAACCGATTTTATAGAAAGGGAAGAAGGAAGTGTTGGAGACGTATGAGCAACAGTATAGCCAGCAGGTTGAGAGGAGTGATCATCCCCCTCTGTTCAACGTGTGTGAGATGGCAATATTTTGGTTTTGGGCTCCCTGGAACAAGAAAAATACCGACCACTGGAGCAAGTCCAATGGAGAGCTGCCAAGACAGGGGCCTGGAGTACTTGGATGTATAAGGAGAGGCTGAGAGAGCTGGGTTTGTTCAGCCATGAGGTGAAAAGGTGAAAGGGAGACCTTGTTGCTTCCTACGACTACCTAATGGTAAGGTGTAGGGGAGGTGGACCCAGACTTCTCAGAAGAGCATGGCTACAGGACAGGAGGCAATAGCCACGAGTTGCAACAAGGGAAATTCTGACTAGATACTCAAAAAAAAGAATTCACCATGAGGCTGATTGAACACTGGCATAGATTATCCAGAGAGGCTGAGAAATCTTCGTCACTGGAGATGCTCAAAACTCAAATGGGGCAAGGCCCTAGGCTCTCTTGAGTTAGCTGACCCTGCTCTGAGTGGGCTTTGTACCAGATGACCTCCAGTATCCTTTGCAACTTCAGTTGTTCTGTAATTCTGTGGAGTGACTTATCCAAGGCTAAGCTAAACCTTTAAGCTTTTCTTTACTGGCTTATCTGCCCTATCTTTTTTGGTTTTGGTTTTGTTTTTACAGTGTAGTCAAAATAACATACCTAAAATTTATACACAACTCTTGTGCTTTTTTCCAGCCTGAAATTCAAGCTTCTTGTATTCATTGTTAAACGTCTCCAAGGTATTATCCTGTTTATATCATTGTCTCTGTCAAGAATTAATGTGGTCCAGTTCTCTCTGACCTAATCCACTAGATTTATCCCACATAAAGTACAACTGAAAAAATTAAAGTCTTTCTGTTCAAAGGAACCAAGAGCTGTTTCTTTTATTTCAGAGAAAGCCTTTGATCTCATGAACTGAACTCCTTGGAAAAGTTTGCATAGGGCAAAAAGTTACAAGCATGATTGGAATAGTTCGGTTTTATTGCAAATCATCATGAAGTCATCATGAAGAAATGGCAATAGAGAGACCCACAGAGCTTGGTTTTACCGCTGGTGTTAACAACACAAGGAACCAACTATGGCAGTAATAGAATAGGAGTATTTTCTATATGAATATCACAATGAATGAATACTTAGTGAATATTCATATGAATGTCACTGAGCCATAGACGGCCTTTTCCAAGAAAATCCAAAATTAATAAAATGTAAAATGTAGGATTCATTGTGATAAATTCACGATGTTGCGTATAATAACAAAATACCATAGAACATATTATGCAGACTGGAATTACAGCTGAGTGGCAGAAGGGAATAAAAGACTTGGGGATTAGAGTTAATAAGGAGGAAAATAAAATTGCCTGTGCAGCAAAATGGGTTTTTCAGATTATGTCTGGCTTCCTGGAAGCTACTGCAGTAAAGAATATAGACTAAGGGAGAGCAGCTTGAGTGTGTGTGTTTCAGACGGACATATCTTAGCAACCATGATTTTTAGGGGAGAAACATCAAACTTAATTAAAGCAGCAGTGAGTTTTGAGTACTTAAAAGACTTTTTTTATGACAGAAGATTTAAATCGCTTGTTTCCAAAAGGCAGACGATAGTGGGAAAGTTTGTGAAGAACTGAATCAGTAAAAAAGTAAAGTGTTTTGTTAAAATGTCATCTTCCAAAACATGCTGCTGAAAGTAGGATGGGCAAACCTATAAACAACTGAGGGAACGCATCCAACGTCATATTTCAAGGGACAGCAAATTTCCTCCCTTGCCTGTTGATCTTGCTGTATTGCTAGGACCTGGGAAGACACTTAGCCCTTCTGAGTATATCCTATGGGGAATATTGCTTCTCTAACAGACACTAGAGTTGTCTATCTAAGTGAAAGTGAAAATTTGTGAGGTAGCTAGATTTAAGAGTAAGAATAACAACACCCAGAATGATTGTTGTAAAATTACTGTTTATAGTGCAATAAAGCTTGCATATAAATGTAATAATTCTATGTAAGGAACCTGTTTTTGTTTTGTTTTGTTTTCTTGAAGATCATTACATTAAAAGTATTTTATGTGAAAAAAAGAGCAGGGAAGTGATCAGTCATACAGTAGTGGGGGGAAAGTAGCCCTAATGTTTAAATGATAGCTGGGATTTCCGCAGACCTCTCTATAACAGCTCAGCATATTGAAAAATCCTGCTAGGTTCCCTGTAGTACTACAAATCATAATCAGAAAGCTCACATATATATATGGTTCAACCGAGCACGCCAAACTAAGTTACTGAATTTCATTGGAGAGTACAGCACTCTTCCTCTGGTCAAGCCTTGAAAATAATTTCACCAACTCATTTTTTTCCCCCATTTTAATTATTATCCATTTTTTACAGTCCTGTATGGAATCACCGACAGTTTCTTTACTTAAGTGATTTAATGTCCAGCTTTCCTGCCGCTGTTAAACATGATAGTGGAATTTCAAATAGCAATTAATTACTCAGCATCTAAAGTATGTGCAAGTAGAGTGTGTTTTAGTAAGCTATTTTTAGTGGTCGGTTCAATATTTACCCTGTATACAGATATCCCGGCTAAAAACTTTTCAGCTACATTTTATTTTTTTGCAAGAGATTGTGGGGAGAAGAAGAGAGGGCAGCAGAATAAGACATTATCTACCATTTCATACCTGTTCACGATTTGCTTTCTTGAACCTCGTAAAGATACTGCTTCCAGTGTTTTGAAAATTACCACCTCCCAGATTCCAGGATTGTCAGGGAATTTATTAAAACCATTCTGGCATGCTGTTGTTCACAAACGTACAATGCCTTTCGTAATGAAATGTATCTTTTTAGGCTATAGTGTCGCTCTTCCAACTCTGATTTTGCAATGGGAGAATACATCAGGGCAAATAATCTGGCAGATCTCAGGAAGGAGGGCAGTGTCTGGATAGCATTATATTTTAGGTGCTTTTCTGTTACAATAGTTTTGCACTTTTTCAGATCTGATCACAGGTCCCCAGCACCTAACAGCCCTTTGAAAAAGCTTGCATTTAGAAAGGAATATGTCCAGGACATGGTCAGGCAGTTTCTTCATTGGGTGGTTCTCTGAGAGGGATGAATTATTGAAGGCAGCAACTGCCTCACTGAGAAGTGCTTTAGTGATGATCAGTTTTAACCAAGTTTTGGAAGACAAATACAGTGTTTGTCAATCAGTTCCAAGACCTTCCCAGGGAGAGGTTTAGAGTGGGTGTTGTGAGAATTTAGTTTCTGTTTTCAGAAGTAAATGCTGTAAATCCTGGACACAAAGCCACAGAGAATGAGAAATAAATAGGTACATTATACTTCAAATTATTAGGTTGAAGGTTCCACATCACTTAGAGAATAATAATTTTATTTAATGTGCATATTAATGATGATACATAAAGATTGTTTTATCTTACAGTTACTGCTTTGATCATTGGTATATATGAACATTGAAAGTGTCTTTCAAAGGTTAATCTTTCTTCTTTTCTCCAGACAAATCTTACTGGCCATCTCAAGGTGTAGTCAGGATAAAATCTTGAGAAAGGATTTCCAAATTTCTTAGACAGCCTTTTAAGAATATGTATTCTCTGTAGTTTGTATCTTCAGCTACCTCCTTGGGAAAGGCCCCTCAGGAGCATTAGGGCTGAGCCTAATTAAAACAACTTGCACAGAAATGATGAAGTATCGTGTAGCTGCTTTGGAAGAAATTATTTCCCTCTGCAGTAGGTTTGGCAGCTGACCTTGGGGAGTCCGTATTCATTTGGACTGGTGCTTTAGTCCTCCAGAAAAGGATTTCTGTGTCTTTCTCTGTGTTTTTCTGGTATTTAAGTGCTGCCTTTTCCCTCCTCAGTTTCCTCAGAAATCCTCCTGACTTGCAGGAGCTTTTGCTTTTTACTGCATCTGTGCTAAGAAATGAGCAAACTGAAGAGGAAGATTGGTTCTTCTGCGCTTTCAGACTCCTGGGGAGGCTGTAGATTATTATTTCTCTTTCTAGCCAGGAAGGCCAGAAAAGGGCCCCAAACTCTTTAAGGCCTCTGTGTGCAGCCAGCTGGGTGATAGAGGCTTTCTGGGAAGGAAAGGGTGGTAGGTGTAAGAGGTGGGAGAAGGGCAACCATTGTGTTGAGTAGGTTGGGCTGTTTCACAGCTAGAGCCACAGCTGTTTTCAACAGGAGAGAGCTCTAAATGCATTAGTGAGCCATTTGGTTCAGAGAGAATAAAAGATGTGAAAAAATTGAAAGAGAAAAACCACGCCCCCTTCTTTCACATTTGAACACACTGGATTTTCAATATAATCCATTAACCTACACATAGCCTTTCATTAGAGCCCTTGGGAGACTGGAATATTTTTGGCAATGTATTGTTATGAAAAATACAAGTAAAAAACCCCACATAACTGCCCCCTCCCCAGCAATTGAAGGGGTCATAGGGAAATTCAAATCTTTTCTCTGAGCATACCAAGAAGTGTGTGAACTTACATGCACATCAGATATGTTTCACTCCATATCTACATGACTTTTGTGAAGAAATAAAAAATCACCCATAATTTAGCATAATTTTTCTACTTAGTACTCAGTACATAAGGCATACACAAAGTCTTTTAAATATGTGTAATTAGGAAAAAAAAATACTTACAGGTTGGGAGAAATAATGCGGTTTTAGTTTGGGAGGTAGTTGGAAAAATAGACAGGATTAAACACTGAACCGGCAAGTTCTTCTGATTCATCACAGAATTATTCCGTTAGTTTCATTGAAGGCATCTGGGGTGTAACACAAGAACTTGCTGGTCATTCGAGTTGACACGGTAGCACATTATTTTCCAGTTTCAGCCTGAGTCACTGCTATGATGCTCTACATCCTTTGCCTTAGTGACTTTTAAAGGACCTTCAAGATGCCCATTTTATTACCTTAGCTACTATCTTTTTAACTCTTGTCTGGAATGACATCAAGGATGCTTGTGATTAACCATGTGACAAACAATACCATCAATATTGTACCAAGCAATATTTTAAGCACGTTTTGAAATACAAAGTTCTAATGTCTCTGATCAAAACCTCTTTGAAAAGTGGAGAATAATCTTACCTGCATTTTTGCTAGACTTTTTTTAATGTCAGCGTTATCCCACAGAGGCTTTAAAATTAAGAAATTATATTAAATATCTATTTCCATTTCTGTACATTAATCTAAGCAAAGAAGAAGGCATAATAATCCTGCTGGAGTTTTTTTTTTTACAAAATACTCCCTTCCAGATACCTGTTTGAAGGCCATACAGTTCACTTGGAGAAGGTGACACAAATTTGTGGAGAAAGTAAAACTGGAAACATTTTCAATTTTATATGTCATAGGTGAGATTTTGCCTCTGTGAAATCATTCATATTTCTCTTGTGGAATCTGGATTTTCATACAGTTAATACTTTTTAAATTTAATACTGAGATCTTGCATTGTTTAACACGTAAACTATGTATGTTCAATGTTTTACCAGCAGATTATGTTTGAGGACTAATCAGACATTGCCGAGGAGCTGTACAAATATAATAAAAGATATCTGAGTGACATTAGAACACTGGTACCGTAATTATGGTTTTAAAATACTGTATTCAGAGCTTTATTTTTGGTTGAAAGCCAACTCTTATTAACTAGATAAACACATTTTCCTCTATGGCCATTGGTTAAGAATGGCACCTTTTAACTGTTTTAGCTCTGAAGTGTGTTTTGGCCACATTTAAAGAAATCCATGGTGAAAACATGCTGGGAGGAAGCCTCAGACAGAAGTATGCACTATTTTTTCCATTTGGTTATTTGTTGTAGCTAACAGATGCTATGCAAATGTATTATCAGCAGCTGTATCTTGTTGCAGCAATATTTCATCCTTCATTCTAATAGCTATTTTTATAACTTCCAACACTTCGTTGTGAGTTCAGAATTTCTAGTATCAGCTGCTGGATAAGAAAAATTCATTGATTCTCCACAAGGTGGCATGTAAGAATCAGTCTGGCTGTATTTTAATTAATATAATTCAATTAATATACACTTTGTATGCATGTGCATACTCAGTGAAGAAGGAATACGTTCATAGGACAAGAGTATACTGTGACTGGTTGTTTAGCGTAGCAAGTGATGCTGTATCACTAGCTAAATTATAGAGTTGACTACTATTGCATAATTTACAGAATAACTTATCAAAATAGAATCTAACCTAAGCACCTCAAAGTTACTTGTATCATGAAATGAGATTAAAACCTGATTCACAGAGATTCTATGGAATTGTCCAGTTACTTTAGGAGAAATTATTTATTCATATTCATTAATATTTATTCATGCTTACATTTTCTGAAAGACAAAGATCAGTATCAATATACATTTCGTTAATGTAGATAAAAAATTTTTAAAGCAGGCATTTAGTTATTGTTAAAAACTCTTTATACAGTCATTCAATTTGTGAGTTACTGAGCAGTTTCTGTTCAAGAGAACTTCCTACTCAAAACAAGAAATAGTTCTGACCTAAGTTGCCATCCAAGCACAAACTAGTCATGATTTTGCAGATCTAATAGTGCTCAGCTAATGATTGGTTTCTTCCAGTGCTGTGGATCTCCACATTCTCTAAATTTCCTAGTACTGCAGTAAACCAAAGAAATAAAATCTGCTAAACTACTACTCAAAAGTTGCTACTATAGCATTTTTTCCATCTTATTCAGAAGCTGAGTGGACAAGAAATCTGAGAAACTCTGTGCTTATAACAGATTTTCAGCAAAAGAGCCTTTTGGTGTCTGAAAAACTGAGCACTGATCAGAACTGAACAATCAATCTCCTGCAACTTGGATGGGGTTCATCCTGGGCTCTGTCATGATGATGGAGTTAGATGTTTGAATCTGTAAAGCTGTTTGTATTATTCCAGGGACACAAAACCAGGTATACATTTGATATCGTTAGTTGGTAAGGAGCATCTCCTGTTCAGCCATCTCCAGAAAAGCAGGGCTCCATCATGTGTAATGGTTACTTTGGATGACAAATGCCATCACTGCAAACGTCCACCGCTTCCTTCCTCTTCCCCTCAGCTTTTATTGCTGAGTGTGACATCGTAGAGCATGGGATATAGGATAGCCCCTTGGTCAGCCAAGGCCAGCCACCCTAGCTGTGCTCCCCCCCAATCTCCCACGCCCCCAGCCCACGTGACGGCAGGTCAGCACAAGAATCAGAAAATGTGCCGATGCTGTGCAGGCACTGCTCAGCAGCAACTGAAACATCCCCCTGTCATCAAAACCGCCCTTATCACAAATCCAAAGCATAGCTCCATACAAGGCACCGCAAAGAAATTTAACTCCATCACAGCTGAAAACAGTACATAACCCCAGCTCTCAAAATGCACTTCTGAGAACCGCAGACAACGCAAGGTAATTGAACACAGTGCCTTCTTTCACCAGTGTCTGCCTACTGTTAGGTAAGCCCCAATGTCAGAAGGAAATTAAGTGATTTAAAGCCTTTTCATGGTTTTCATATGGTTCAGCTTTGATCCCTGAGGCTCAAAGACCTCCTTATTCATCCTAGAAGGTTGGTGACAAAGAAAAACCTTCAGACTTAGGCTCTTTCCTGAGATCCTTAACAATGTGCCTGAAGATTATTTTTTAAGATGGAAAACTTTGGAATATTGCAGTAGACTTGCAGATCAAGAAAACTGGAGGAAAAGTCATTGTCAAAGCTTGTATCTCAGCCAAAAAATTTAGGCAATTTTTTAACAATTGATTGCAATGCAATTTATTGAACAGTTTATTAATGTATTTTATTGAACAATTAATTGTAATCCATGCAGTTTATGTAATAAACATAGGTGAGTTTTTCAGTTACCTTTCGTCCTGTTTGCATATGGTTGAAAACGTCATTATTATAGATTTCACATATGTGAACATGTCCAAGAATAAAGAACAGGATACAAATACTAAAGGCAAAAACAGCTCAGCAGTTTGACTTCAGCTTCAAAGCCCAGTTGGTCCTCTTGTATTAGTAGATTCATTGGCAAGTAGTAAACAAACTCAGTCTCTTCTCTTTTGTGTTATGTCCACTATTACAGCTTCCCATCAAAAAAATTAAAAAAAAAAGGCCTGTTCTGCCCCCACGGTGCTGTTTGCTGTGCAGTCAAAGCCAGAGAAGATGGCTGAGAACTTAAGCCATGTTTGCTACCAAGGAAAACATACTAGTAAACTGTTTTCAACATAGCGTCACGTCTGGTACAGCCCATTACTTTTGCCCCTCATTTTATCTTTTTGCATCTTTTGTATAAGGCAAAAGTCATGCTTTTCAGCCTGCTGAGACATTTGCCCATCTGGATCTGCAGAGGGAAAACAACTGCCTTTAGTACTTGCCCCGCACAGTCTTTCTCTGGACCCAGGCTGACAGATTTTATTCATGGCGGTTGGAGAAAAAAAATATGTTCACATTGTGGAGAATAATCTCATTCTTCCCACAATATGCAAATTTAGTGGCCAGATACACAAAGTTTTCATAAATACAATGTTAACCAACTTTAGAGACATTTCTCATTTTTAAATTTGAGGAACAAAGCAATCCATACAGTGATCAATACAGTGAATAATAAACTGTGGGCCCAGCCAAATCATACCAAGAAAGAAAATGGCATTTTAACCAGACTGCAAACACCGTATATAAGACATCTAATTTTGCAGTCAATCTGCAGCGGATCTCTGCCTCTTTCTATAAATGTGAAATACAATCTAGCAGTACATAACAATGTTCTCAAGTCCATATCGAAGACATATAATTGTTTGCCATCTGCTAGGAAAAGTTCCCTGAAAAATGTCTTGCCTTTTTAATTTTATTACTCAGGAAGATTATTTTCCCATGGGTGGTGGAAGAGCAACATCATTTTATGTGAGCAGGGGACATCTATAATCATAACTATGCCAAACGTGGATTAGCAAAATCCTTACAAGGGATGAGAAGGAAGAAAATAAGCAACATGCCTTTGGCGACTGAATTCTAAATTCAGAATCATTGTCATAAGTAACAGAGATAATTAGCTTTGTGTCTGAAACACTTAGAAAATATTCTTAACCCAGGAGAATGTTAATACTGAAATGCTGAACTTGATCCTTGATCTGAGATTGATCATTTCTGGAATTGATCATCACTGAAATTAATCCTTAATCAACTAAAATTCTTAGAAAGCCACAGAGGTGTCTCTGTACTTGAGGCCCTAAAGGAAAGGACTTTCCAAGTTTTCTGTTGGCATTTCCCCTACATTTTGATACAGAAAAAATAACATTGGAAGTTCCCACATGCTGCCAATTTTGGAAACGAACTTTTCAGGCAATGTAGAAAAGAAGATGGAAGGTGACAGAGGGGTAAACAAGCAATTAAGAACTATAATGAGTTCAGGCATCATGCACAGAGTCCTACGTTCAGATGCAGCAATGGTGAAGAGTATCCTGAATACTGCAGTTACTGATCTGCTAGTGTTAGTGATCTGCAGACACTTGACTCCTTACCCAGGAAAATCATATTGACAGGTGAAGGACGGTTAGCATCATTGGTGGCAGAAAGATTTATAATTTTATGCCTGAGATGACTGATTTTTCATATGTTTTCAATTTCAGTGAAAACATACCAGTTTTCACTGGAATTGCTCCCTTAAGCTGTGATACAGAATTTGAGCATCAGTTCATGTTTTCTCCTGAAACAACTGCTGCTCTAACCCCTCCAGTGTGCCCACTTGCACTTCTGGAGGTGAAGAGTTACTGGATTTTGTCAGCTCACAGAAGACTCAATTTTTTTTCTTTTTTTTCTTTTTTTTTTTTGAGCAACCAGCTAGTTCACTATCTCAAGATGTTTGAAACTTTAAAAGGGGATCTAAGAACTGTCAGGGGTTGTGGTTTTAACCCCTTATTTCCTCCCTTTCTCTCTGCACAACAGACTGAAGCTGAGGCAGCAGAGCTGTGTGATACTGCAAAGCATAAACAGGCTGTTTTTAAAACTCTTTCTCCACAGTATGCCAGAGATTGCATGTGCCTCCTTGGAAGGTTTTTACTACAATAACCATGCACTCTCCTTCAAGCAAGGGAAGAGTTACTTTCCTGTTACTAATGCTAAAACAATTGCAAACAATTGCAGCCCCAAAAGGGTTGGCTAGTGTGCAAAGCAGATCACTATCTTTCTGGAAAATTGTAATTAGCAGTAATTATGTAATTAAGCCAACCATCTGAAGTTCTTGGACCTCTTGCGTTGCTGTTCATCATACGTTTTATAATAGTATCAACGTGGCTCTTCAATCTATATGAAGGATTTCCATCCACGTAGTGATTATTCCAGTGACATTCCAACAAGAACTATACTACTAAATATGAAAATGTAGAAGTATAGTTAATGTAATTCCCTCAAAATCTTACAACATTCTTATGGCACCATCAAAACATTTGAAATAATATTATCCATTTATACATTGAAAAAGAAATCCAGGATTGCAGTTTAATTGACTATTTTTAATTAAATAGATGTACAGTGTGCTGAATAAAATTTAGGTGACAAAAATTTAAGTGGCTAAAAAAGTTTTTCAATTTTCTGTCTCCATGGAAAAAGGAATTTCTTTATTATTATGAAAGTTGTCATTCAGTGGATTTATAATAAGAATGCAAACAAGCTGACTATTTTGTGCTTCATTATTGCTACTGGCATTGCCCCAAAG
Organism: Mycteria americana; assembly: GCF_035582795.1. Lineage (NCBI taxonomy): Eukaryota > Metazoa > Chordata > Aves > Ciconiiformes > Ciconiidae > Mycteria > Mycteria americana. The sequence continues at coordinate 194,298,008 of NC_134365.1, forward strand.
CAGGTCAAATATTGTTGACGTACTCCCCTGAGTTTATTCGTCAAACAAGCAGACTTGTTTCTTGTGCTTTGAAGAGACAGATAAAGGCAGACTGAAATGTGATGCCCATTTTAAGCCTCAAGCATAGTAAGTATAAATAATGTTTGTGATGTCAAAGAATTATGTTACTGCTAACCCACCAAGACATTAGTAGAAAAGTGAGATTTCAGAAAAATCAATTTTGTTTCTCTCTGCCTTTTCAATATTATTAGTCCTATTAGTTAGATTAAATGATTTTAAAGGCCTCTAAACCCATACCTGAGGAAATACCCCCAAAACCAGATTTTCTTTTCTTGATGTGAAAAAGGCAAAGTTAGAATGTTTATTCTTAATAAGATAGCCTTCTGTTGACATACAGCATGTTTTTAAACAAGCTGTAATTTTCTGTCTTCACATTGCTAGTGGCTTTCCTCAGTGGTCCATCACAAAATATCTTCACCTTTCTTTCACATTTCATCAGGCTTCAGCAAGAAGCTGGAATAGGAATTCTGACATCAATCCTTTTGGTGCATTTGCTACATCTGGTATTTGAATTTTATTTGCCTCTCCAACACCAAGGTACTGGAATGGAGGCCACTTTCTGAGGTCCATCCATATCTTCTTTCATTCTGACTGTGTCACCCTGAAAACACTTGCTTGGATTTAACTAAATCTAAAACTAAAATAAGGATTTTAGTACAAGGGTTAAACCACATTCTTGGATTTATGAATTCATGGCAGTGGTCATTCTGACCGGGAAATGATATTAAAATGCTGTCTGCCTTGATATCAGGGATCTAAAGCTGGTTGTTGTCTCCTGCTATAACTTAATCTAAACAAGTTTAAACTGGGCTGATTTTAAGATACTCTGTCTTTGATATTGATTAAATAGTTTCTAGTAGTTCCCAGTCATGCATTTACTGAGTGCGCTTATTGAGTTTTTAATAAAGTTCAGCGTGTTCCTAATGGCAAAGGCTGTAAAACTCATATATTGATCCAAACCTTATTTTGGTGGATTGGCTATGGGGATTCCTAGAGGTACAGCTATCTTTTTTCCAACCGGTACTACAACATCAACAAAACAGAAATTCTTCACTTTGGTAACTGCACATTTCTGCCTCATGTTGGTAAACTCAATTTTATTTTTCTTAACTTTGTACACATTTATGCGATGTCAGTGGAAGTAACCTGTCATGTCATTCTTTACATTTTTTCTAGAGGAAAATGCGTATATTAGAAAAAGGAGATTCTCAGAATAAAGGGTTCAGACTGCAGGGTTTTTTTTTCAATTGTCTCTTTATCTGGGTCCTTATAAATCCTCAAATACTGAGCTCTCTCCTCTGCTGCTTGTTAAAACCTTTGACTAGAGTGATTTTTTTCACTCAAACTTGGTATGGCATCCATCTCATCCAGTCATGTCTACAGACTAGAGGCCAACATCTGAGCTACCACCTCAAACTCCAATTATTGTCAAAGGAGAATAACAACAATTTTCTAAGCCAAATCTGGCCTGTTTCAGAATGTCATATTAGATAGAAATAAGCTATGCCATTAAAAAGCTTATTTCTTTCCCTTGTCTATAAGAGGGATCCTTGATGATACCTCAGATGTGGAGGTCTACAGGATGGTCTCATCCTTTGTGTTAATAGCCTACAGCTATGCCTTTAGTGTTTAAAGGAAGAGAATTTGACAAAGCCTTTGGGAACTGTAGACCATTGACTTACCTGGCAGTTATACTTGATGAGTTCATCATTTATGTCTGGGCCAAAGCGAAATATCTCAACACTGCGCTGCAGAAGTCCGATAGCAGATGCTTCATCAGAGGTGCTGCAGCTTGCTGGCCTAGACTGTCTTCTGGACAGAGCTCTCATGCGCATCAGTGCTCTGAGGCTGAACAGCTTCAGTGGGTTTTGTCTTGCCTAAATGTAGATGCTATGTCTGAACCAGGTATCCTTATTGTCGGAGGAGAAAAAATAGGCATTTTCAGGACATGATTCATCAGATCTAGTTAAGTGTCTACCTTAGGATGAGACAAATTCCTCAGAGATGGCTGTATCTCCACGTATAAAAGGTATCTCACTAAGTAGTTCAGCTATGAAGGAAGTCCTGTGTTCCAGATGTCTATAGGCAGGTGAGATGAATCCTTCTTGTGCAATCTACGCAATACAGTGAGACAGATAATCATCTTCACCTTAGTTTCATTGAAATTCTATTTTCCTGCGTCTTTACCTCATTCTTTTACTATATCTTTGCTCTGCCTTATATATGCCCTGTAAGTCTTGACTCCCTGACATTGCTTCCTCCAGGATACCCAGCTCCTGTGTCATGGGTCATATAGGAACTATAATCCCTCTATAGAGACTTTTGCATTGTTCTTTTCCCTATAACAGTTAAAGGTTAACTCCATTGAAACCTCACCTCAAAGATGCAGTCATTTGAAAGAAGCAGTAATATGTTGTAATGTCTTTTCTTTATGAATCCTCCATTTACTGGGCATGGGGAGGCTACTGACTGGACAGGCATCCTTGGACATTGTCTGCAAGCCTTAATCTTAAATTCAGACAAGCCATAAAAATGTACTTACTCCGTTAATGAGATGCTGTCTATGACAACGTAAGCTTTTGAAACGACTCTACAATCCCCTCGCTGGACAGCCCGAGGCAGATTCACTGCCTTGGTTGCTGGTAAGAAAGGAACATGAAGGGTGACTCTTCATTGAAAATGTTCAGCAAGTATAAAAAAACCCTCTGAATTGTTACAGGTGTTTTACTTTAGTGCATAATCTTTTAAAATACATCATGGACAATCAGTTATAAGATCCATATTGTTGAAGGAGTGAAACTTACTACCAGTTCTAAACCGAGATCTGACAAATTTGGAACTGGCAATATATTTGGATTTAATAGTACCCAAATCTCAGTGTGGTACATATGGGGGACACATCTCTCAAGTAAGTTGAATCTTGTGCATTGTATGATCTTAACTTTTTTTTAAAGGAGAAGCAGCCACCTGATAATATGTATTCACACCGAGTCTCTAAGTAGTACATCAAAGAATTTCTAGGCCAGATACTCTTGATAATTTCTAAACTCACATATTGTTTCTCACCATCCCTGTTCTTCAGCTGAAAGCTTTGAAAATAAATCAATCATAAAAGCGTAGGTATGGTTTATTTCTTAGTGACAATTACTCTAGATATGCAAGTAAGATATTTATTTTTGAGCTTACCAATAACTTCAGTTATGGCAAATATTCATTAGTGCTGAACATACCGATGTAGTAGTAGTTTTCTTTGATTTAATGTATTAAAACTAAGCTATTAGTTTTCTGTGCAATCCATTTTGAATGATGCTGACCGTCTTTCTATAAAGACAAATAGCCTTGAAGAGCATGTTTTAGAAATTCCATCATGACAAGAAAGACGTGCTCAGTACTGGGGTAATTACATTTCTTAAAAGCTTTTCCATTCCAGTATCAATTAGGAATATTGTGGCTTTCTTCCACTATCTCATAACACTTACCCAGAAGGTGGTTTGTCTTTTTAATGCTTTCTGCTGTAGAATTGTGTATTTATGATTACATTCCTGAGTGATTAAGTTCTAAGAATTATCTGGACTCCCTTGAATACTTGAAAACATGCACAGTAATATACTTGTTGAAGTGTGGAGACTGTGATCTATTGTACCTCTCATCTCCCTGGCATTTTTAATTTTCAAAGGTTAAATTTCTAATTTGTGAACTTTGTAGAATCCATTTCTGTAAATAAACAAAGGACTACTATGCAAATATATGCATTTCCAGAGTTAGCTACTATTATTGTCAACAGAGAAAACTGAATTGCCTACCATAGACGTTGGACTATTGAAACACTGATATGTATGAAACACTAATATATATGCAAGCACCTGTATGGGTCATAAACCCTGAATCCTTATGGTGAAGCTCTGTGGAATGCTTTATCCTTAGATGATACAGCTTTGGAACAACATCTGATTACCACCAAAAGTCATCAGATCTGCATTAATGATGGAGAACCCCAAAGCAGGCCCAGCTATACTGGTATGTTGCACAGAATATGTACAGCTTTTGTAAAGCCCGTGAAATGGCAATAGCAGGATCTTGACTTTCAAAGGTATTATTTACTCAGTCTTGTCCTTTTGTGAGGACATATATTGCATCTGTGACCCATATACTCCCAGATCTCTCTGCTCTTAGCTGATTTATAGTGGTAACCTCTAGAAGTAGTTCAAAATAATAACCTGTGATGTGTGGACCAAGCCCTACCAGCATCAGGAGCAGAGCCTTGGTGTATAACCTTGCTGTAGCAGTAACACCTCTAATTTTCAAGAGCAAAGAGAGCCCCATGCACTTTAGTAACACTGTTAGTTTGTAGATCAATTATGCATTTTTACAGGGCCGTTAGAATGTTGCAGGAGATAAAAGGCATCTCGAACAGTTGTCCCTGCCCAGCAGGTCAACTGTCATCGAGGCAGGGGTAAACACTTATAATGTGATCACTCAGTCAGTTAAGCAACAACCAAGGATTGGTAGAGGTATGAACTGTGGCAATGGGACATCATTCCTGATTTTTAGCAGCAGTCCTTCCAGAGTGTGAGAGGGACATAAGGAGGATAAACTATAGGAATATACTGAGAATTAAGACATTAATAGAAAACCTATGGAGACTTCTTGCAACAGGATCAAAAGGTCAGACTGATGGAGAAATGGTGGAGATGTGAGGCAGCCAACCCTCCTTATCCATAATACCTCCAGGTAAGCTTATCAGGAAAGGCTATTAGTACATTATACTTTAAATTATAAGTGATTTATCAGAGCAGGAGCATGATTTCACATGTACTTTGTCTTTTTGGAGCTGAATATTATGTCTTTATTAGTTTTCACCCATATATTTAAGTAGGTCACTAGTCATTATCTATTTATGTTATGCCAGCTCAGAATAAATAACTACTACATTTCACTGATGGAACCGTATGCTTAAAATACTGTAGAGTTACATACAAGAAAGTACTTAATTATTTGAGGAAGTAAATTATCCATGTCTAATTGAAATGTCAAACTGTCCTGGATAAAATGGATTGCACTTCTGGTTGATCTAATTTCTTTAAATACACTGCTGTATTTAAAGGTGTAAATCCTATCTTTTTTACTTTCTCTGCATGTATATACACTCAGCCTTTGCTGAGAGGCAGGTCCAGTGTTTGGTGAGTCGGTGTTGATCAGGAGCCTAGGCTGAAGCCTAACACACTTGCTGTTGGCACTGTTCAAAACCTGAGTCCAGGTTCAAATACCCCCTCCGTCAGAGTTTAAAACTTGTAATCCCTACCGTGAGCTGAGCTTGGCAGGTGAGCCTACCTGGGTTTGACATGTAAAGCAAACTCCAGTGTGGTAGCCAAAGGCTACTTTACATCGTACACCCATGTTTTGGGACCCTTTGACTGTGAATTTTCTCACCTCTCCTGCTAACATGTTTAAAGGTAATTCCTGTTTCTCAGCCTCTTCTGCATTCACCTACCATCTCACAAGCTGTCAAATGCTTACTCAAGTGCTAAAATATGAATACAAATTTGACATAATTAAGTTAAACTTAGAGCAATTGGTTTTTTATGCTTTGCTTGGAATTTGTTTCTTATGCATGAAGCCTGAAGATAGTCCTTGCTTGCCTGAAAGCTAGTCTGTTTATCTGCCAATATAACTCAGTGCAATAAAAAACACTGTTTTTCCCTACAACACATACACTACTTAAGAGCAACTCCGGAGAGTTTTATTTGAGGTGTTAGCAGGTAGCTGAATATTAGCAATCACATGGTTCCCCGGGGCTGTGAAACAGGTGTTGAAAACTAGTATTTAACTGACTACTCTCAAAGACTAGCTAGAAGGTTTGCTAGTTGCTCTTACCCTACTCTTACTGCTTGTGGTGGGGCTGTGTGCATGGTGGCCGGTCCTCTGAACTCGGAGAGCACGGCACGTAGCTGAAGGGCACAGCGTGGCAACACAAATGAACAGCACCTTAAGAGCTCTCTTCTCTTTCTGTTGATTAGAAATCGAGCCTCCTGTTAGTAGCAGAGATGTAAACATATATGTTGACGATATCTAAAATTAAGTGAGATGAGTCACACCCAGCTAAACTGTGGTTGTGTCACCTCTCCACTTTCTCTCATGACAACCTAAAAAGGGACAAAGTGCCCTTAAAAGCAAAGGCCAGTTCAGGTTATTTGTGCTATACAGTTATGGCAATCAACAGGAGAGTCAAAGAAGTTCACCTACTTATAACAAAAACACAAGATGCATGTAGTAACCTTCATTTTTCATTCCTTTACAAGTCTAGTCATGCAGTTCTTCAATAATTCCTGAAGTCATATCTGGCCTGAACAGATTTGATTTGTGTCAGAAGTCTTGGATAGTCTGCTGCCAGTTTTGTTGTTCATAATATTACATCTACAGAGCAGCATTTTGTGTTCTTCGGCTTTTAAAAACAGGCAATTGCAAGATGCGTAACCTTAGAGTAAGTGGCAGATCTGGATTTCTTCATATTTAAACACTATAAGCTCTCTTTATACTAATGTGAAAAAATATGTAATTTCATGGATGTTTCGACAGTGCCCATCAGTTTATTTCAGAAGGCTGAGGAAGCTTTTGATCTTGTCTGAAAATTAATGAACTTTTGAACAGAAAAAGAAGAAAGCAAGAAAAAAAATCACCCTCATTTTTACTCTGCAAACAGAAGAATTTCCCACAAAGAAAAATAGATATATGTGGTGAATAGATACAGCAGATTTATTTCTCTACCAGAAAATTCAAAGCCAATGAACATGATGTGAAACACAGAACTGTACAACAAATGGAGAGCAGATGAACTCAGAGGAAGGGGGCTGGGACCAGCTTTGCTGCATTGAAGATTATAATGCTAAGTAAGTTACACATTTGCTTAGCAATACCATAGTCATCTTCCCCATAATCGCTCTGTTTTTTTCCATATGCTCTTAGTAACTCCTCTGATCTTCTGGTAGCTAGCAGGCACAGCCTCAGAATAACACAAAACATGGTCTCTGTTTTACCTTGAAGGAACAACATGTCAAAGGTTTAACTTCCTGCTCTTTTGTCGAACACATTATAGAGGATTCCTTTTCTTCAATAAGATTTTGGGTGAAGACTCCTGGATATATATATAGTGTGTTACACATTTTCAAAACCAAAACTGACTTTTTAGAAAACCTCAGAAAAACTCAGGTCAACCCTTGCTTTCATGTTCTAATGAAATGTCAAAAGTTAGCTCATGCAATTGGCTCAGCCAGGGCTGACTATTTTCTGCACCAAAGGCATACAAAGCAGGGCAGAACTAATTTCAGACCTGGCAGCCTTCCTTTCCTCCATTAAAGTGAATCAGGTCTAATGGAGAAGTATTTATTTGGGGCTTAATTGGACTACTTGTGAACTTTCAGTTTTAAACGTGAAGCAGCCTGTTGAGCTGGAACCATTTTGTGCCTCACTGAAGTCTTTCAATTTAGCACTTAGATTATATTGGCATTGTACATTTAACTCTAATTTTTACTCAGGCTTTGCCTAATACCATTCTTCCTCTGTCTTTCACCCAGGAAAAAAGGCTGACAGATTGTGGAGATCTTTAAGCCTAGTTGCTAAGGCAAATGCCCTTCAAATCAGACCTCCTCCTGGGAGAGGACACTGGGAAGCATCACTCAGTTCCTGTAGTCTTTTAGTGTCTTTCTCACCCTGCCCTCTGAAGGGATAAATAAGGTTTCATGTGCTTGCTATAGCTATCTGGAAGAAAACCTTGGCCATCTCAGTTCTTGCCTATTCCTGTGCTACCTAGAGTATGCAGGTAAGCTGGGAGGCAGGAAGGTCACAGTAATTAATACCTCCAGGGGTCTACGCTGGGCACTGCAGAGCAGATGCCAATGTTAACTGACGGAGAATAGGGCCAGAGGGATGTTACCCAGGAACAGTGTTACTGCTAGGTACCCCTACAGCTTGAGTTGTTCAATACCAATCCAAATCTTGGATTTTAACTTAAATGCCAACATCTGTCACGGATGAAGTGAAAGTGCACTTCACTCGTAAGAGAGAAGCAAAAATATACTTTATTGGTATAGAATAGGGAGTTAACAAAGTTCAATGCGACAGTGATTTAACAAGATTCAATGGCAAGGTACACTTGATTATTTACTGCATAGAGGACAGGGTCAGACAAAAGCGTCAGGGAGACCCTCCCGTTGAATCATGAGGTTCAGAAAAGGACTCCCTTGCTTTCTAAACTCCTTCTCAGAGAGGAATCTAGGTGCAGCTAGATCCACTCCTAGTCCCAGACTTGGTCAATGGTTTATGTCTAAAGGATTATATATGTGCAATCAATCCCTTACATTACTTAGCTAAGATTTCAAAGTTTATCATGCTATTCGTCACTTACCGAGGATCTGTTGGGGCAAGGAATCTCTCAACCTCGAGGAGTTACCTTGAGAGGCGTCCCTACTTAAGGGGAGATCCTGGCGTGCAGCCTGCTGCCGTGCAAGAGAGCTCAAAAAGGCTCTTGGGCTGCTCACTATTTGTGGGGGTAAGATGATTGACTCATAGTCATATTTGCACACCAACCACAGGTTTTAGTTTCTTCGGTGGGCACATTGCACAATAGCCCTTGGCTATTGTGTTCTTATCTGTCTCCTGAATCCACTTTGAGCCAGATGCAGCCATCATGACCAGATGCATCCATTACGACCATCACTGGTAGTTATCACCTGAGCAGGGCTACAGGAGATAAAGGTCAGGGGTGAGGGAAGCACACTGTCACAACATCGTAAGATTTCTTACTCTGGTGGCATAGTCCCAGTAGTCAAAGAATATAAGGAAGATGTAGCTTTTTGGGTGATGATACTATCAGACTAGATAATAGTTAAGAAAAGCTCCAAACAAAATGTTTGTGTGTCCAAATTCTATCTGTATTTACCAGCCATTATTACCAGTCATTATTACCTCAATTTACCAGTAATTATTACCTCAATATGAAAAAATATTCTGTGTCTCTCTACAACTGTTAGTAAATACACATTTGATACCTTGTCAGTGACATCAGTGGGACAGCAAAAAGAATATTGACAGATTTTTTTCCCCTCTTGTAGGACCAAATGATCTTTAAAAGATCTTGGGATAAAAAAAATGACTGACAATTAATAAGATATGTATTGAGTTGATGACATGCAGAATCTCCCAAGCTCAAATGGAAGAAAAGCAGAAGAAAAGAAGATCAAAAATGATTATGTTCAAGGAGAATTGCTCATAACTTTGAGACAGGTAATTCAACCTTAATTTTGCAAGACTTTTTTTTTCCCCTGAGTTGTATACGGAACACTTTCTAGAACTCATCTTTTCTCTGGTGCATCATTAGTTATCTTTATTTATGTACAGCAAGAATATTGAGACCTACAAGAGACACTCAGGTCAAGAAAAGGGCAGGCTTAAGCATTTACTTCCTGTCAAAACCACTTATATTTATGACAAAATCTAAGAATTTTGAAAAGAAGGATCCATATGTAGTACAGCCCTGGGGTACAAAGTGCTTATGCATTGCCTTCATATGCTAGTCTTGTGTGTATTGGCTTTATTTAATTGCACCCTAAGGGTTTCACAGAAAAAAAATGCCTTTTAAAATACATTAAACATGACACACATAGCATCTGTAAGATACCAGGCATGTTAGGAACATGTGGATCTATTATAAGAAAGGAAATAAATCTGCTTTGATAGTTTTCAGCATTGTTCAACACTGGATCTTTCAGGGGAAAAACACTCACTTGCCTAACAACGATTGTACTAAGTAGGTCAGCTAAGTAGACCCTGTGTCTCACAGCAGCATCAGTTTCTGCCCTGAAGTACTTAAGGAGATCTTTGGAAACAAGACACAATGTGGAAGAATCAAGAAGATGGAAAGGGAGAAGAAAATTATAACAGGCAGCCCAGAGGCAGCGTGATTAAGCCATGCCACTTGAAAGGATTGAAAGGCTGGTTAAATTGCAAAACCAAAACCTGTGAAAGATGAGGTGGGGTTATTTTTAATTCAGGGAAGGTGCTTGTTTAGTCAGACTTCCTTTCTGTGTTGAGGGCATCACCTCTGGGGATTTGTAGTCTGCCCTGGTCTGCGTGAGGGTGGAATCGTAGTCCAGCAGTAACATTGGATCCCCACTACCAATCATTTTTCATTTTTGGAACTGATGGCAGCCTTCTTCTGACAAAGTATTATTTCTTTAGCAATTAGAAGACTGCAATAGTGGAGAAAGAGAGGTTTAACAATAAACAATCTTCAGTGTTTTGACATGCCATCTTGGAAAATAAATACTGAGCAGCTATATATGGGAAATAGGTCAACAGAATGGGAGAAGGGCAGTTGCCCTGTTGTGAAGATGTGTGATGTGTGGGCCTTGTATTGGGAAGAAGAGGGACAGATGAGACAGCTATGAATGTCAGTCTCATGACAATGGTCAAATAACGATACGCACAGCATGACAGCTCATGAAGGTGTGTTATGGTAGGCCTGTTCCTCATATTCCAGGGTGAATTTAATTTCCCTCAGGCAAAATGGTTTTCATGCTTTCTTGTGCTATACTTTTGAACATCTTTGCTGTATAGGATGCTGTGGCTGTAAGCCAACTCTGATACCTACACAGTCCTTCAAAAAGATGATGGTGCACAGAACAAGGAGCTTCTGCTTTGTTTCTGAGTAAAACTACTGAAGTCTTCTTCCTCCCACCCCAATAAATGCACCAGTTAACCTTTCTTTAAAAAAAATCACAAACCAGCTTTGGCAAGCATTATCTTAGCAAGAACAATTATTCTTTTTGGTATTTTAAAATTTCATATCACTAACGTAATTTTTAATATTAAATTTTAAAAAATGTATTTGCAGAGAAGACTATTTAAATATTTATGTTAAGAGTTTAGTTATTTCTAAGATCTGTCTAATGACTAGAAATTGCCATGCTAAATTTACATGAATCTGCCATTATGAAATTATGTCAGATATATATTAAATCTAATTCTTTTTAAAAAACTTGATTCATTCAAATTACTTCAAGTTTCAGGATGTACTTTGTTATTGACATACTGATACATATATCTATTTTCTAGATCATATTTGGTTTTGTCTGACTATAAAGCAAAATAATTTCCTATTAAAAAGTGCATAACATTGAGAAAAAAGAAACAAATTCTGTATGTTACTACATCTTTCTACTCAATGTGTTTCCAGTTATACTGAACCATTTGATTTAAAGATAATATCTCAAAGCAGCATTTAGGCTAAAGAGGTCGTCAAGGCCTGCAATGAACAAACAAATTGAGAACACATCCCTGCTAATCCATATCATTACTGGGAGGATTGTGCCACCTCTGAAGAATTAGGCCCCAAGGTCACTTTGAGTTCAAGTGAAGACTTCCTGGAAGACCAAGGATCTTCATACAGTGAGGAACTGGTATCCAAAAAGAGGGTCAGGAACAGTATTCAAGCTTCAAGAGAAGTATTTCGTTTCATATGTAATTCTTCATGGAACCATTTTTGCTCGACCTTTCACTTTTAGAAATTATGGGATATTCTCTAGCTGGAAATGCATGTCTTGTGGGAGATTCCCTATAATTTATATATTGTGCGGACCTTTATGTCCTCGATTCTGCAGCCTACCACACATTGTTTCCAACACACAAGCCTTGTATTTCAGGCAGAAGTATGACTTACAAATATGCAACAATCATGATGGCATGGGCCATTATTTTAGACCATTGGTTTTTACAGCTCTTCAGCTTTTTTGAGATCTTTTCTCAGTAAAGAAAGACAGGTTAGATTAAACTGCCACTGAAGTGACTTAAATCATAATTAAACATTAAGGCATACCCATCATATTTCAAAATTCAGTGGAGGAGGAAAGTGCACACCATCAATTACTGGTCCAGCTGTGTAGATGATACATAAAACTGTAGCTCTTTAGCGTATGACATTTTTTGCAGAGTTACTTTTCAAAGGAGACAAATGAATTACACCCAGTTTACTTCAAATCACAAAATACCATTAGATATCACAATCAGACATTACTACAACCCTTACTTCAAGAAAAATCCAGGTCGGCAGCCATTTAGTCTTCTTACATACTGCCAATGGTTCTGAAAGCATCCTGTCTGGATTGTTTTAGACCGTGCTGTACATAAATCTGGACTGTTTCAGTCATGGCTGGGAACAGAATCGGTCATTCAGAAATGATATTGTTACAACACAGTTACAACACAGGTAAACTTTTAAGTTCTAACAAACAGACAAAAACTTTGCAATTCATAGACCCCAAGGATTTTGTTTACTTTTATAAAATATACATATCATTTTCCAGTAGTGCGTTGCATAAAGGATGGACTTCATGTTCATAAAATACATTTTGAGAGGAAGTTATCTCTTTTTCCAGTAACATTGTGGGGAGTCTCTCTCCCTGGAATTTCCCTGTGCAAGATTTGGAAATAAATAGAGAGATAGAGATAGAGAGAGATAAATAGACATAAATAGAGAGAATGACGGGGTGGTCTGGTCTCAAACTGAACACAAGTTTCTCAGCATAAAGGGAAAAAAAAAAGGGGAAGTCTAAGTTAAATACTAAACCTTATGGAATTATTTGTTCAAGATGTTCACCTTTTAACTCAAAATATAAAAGGTTGTATTAATTGCTTTTTAAAGCAGAATTTCCTCAAGCAATTTTTCCTGAAGGAATTAATGTGGAAAGGGAGAAAATGGAAAAAAGGTTAATGGAAAGTGTGTGAAAAGCTTCTGTAACCTTCCATGTTCTGAAAGAGGTGCCTATGCTTAGATATTAAATCATTTAGATTTCAGTAATACCGAATTTTCCATAGGTGAATGTCAGTGGCAGTTTATAAGTTAAACAAAAGCCTCAGAGACCTCATGCCCAATGGTGGCCACCTGGATTCCAGATCAAATTTAGACATTGAATAAAAGCCTTGGTCTGTAACAACAGATCTTTGTCATTAGGGAAACAAACTTTCCCTTCTAAAATATGATGATGATGATGATGATGATGGTGATGGTGATGGTGATGATGGTGATGATGATGATCATGATGAGTAGGGAAACACTTGTCGGGTGACATGAAAAAAAGCAGAAAATTCCCTGTATTTTGGTGGAGTCCTGCTGAAAGAAACTTGGATCTGTGAGTGAAGGAACTATCTACTGTTGCTTTATTCTCACCAAAATGTCTGGAAAACACAGCTTTGTGCAATATTTATGAGGAAACAGAACTACATCAAAGACATACCTAAGCTATCACCAGATATTCCTACAAACACAAACAAACGGTAAGACTCAACACTTTTTGACTATCTGCTAGGTGACAAGGGTGTAATAACATAAAGAAAAATAAGGATGAGTTTTGATGCATGAGCAACCCACCTAATTTCTAATTTAAATTATTAGAGTAGGAGTAGATTCACACTTGCCTCCAATGTTAGTCAAAAGTGTGAGATACCTCCAGAAGAAGACTTATATCAGCAATTAGATGTGGCTGTACAGGGAATCTAGAGCAAATATGGGGGAATCTAGAGAAAATTCAAGTGATTCTGGAATACAGAAATAAATGCAAAGAATCCAGACTGCAGTGTTGTTAAGAAAAACACATAAACTCCATTCGCTTACCAAGGGAAATAATAGAAGGCATTCTTGTTTCATAAACAGATAAGCCTCTTTGGCTAGAATGATCATTTCAAATTGCACAGAACTTAATATTTCAAAGGTATCTTTTCTAAATATTTTTCAAGCACAGTTGTCTATTGTTCTCTTGTGCTCTGATAATTCAAGATTTTCTGAGAGAACAACTGATCTTGGTCACTTGCCCCAGTACATTATGAGTTCAGTTTTAAGTTTTGACCACTTCGATGAATGCAATTTAAAAAAAAAAAATTATTTTCTAACAGTTCTAATAACTTTGTTAGGGAAAGTAAGAGCAAGTAGAAGTCACAATCAGTACTTTGCTTAGGAGTAATTCTTAGACTTCATATGAGTCCATTCATCCATAAAATAAAGGAAAATAACATAAAATTACTTCATAATTTGACATCAGCGAGCAATCTCTGTGTATATTGAAATTTGGAAAGTTCTTTTGGCTAATGTATTTAGCAAATGTTGAGAAAAAATCCTTTTCAAATTTAAGCTTTAAATCATGTAATTGCCTATTATTCCCATAATATCTTTTCGCCCTTTTTTGTCTTCTTGTGCAAGAATATTCAAGTGTTATTTCCAGTTCTATTGCTGTCTCAGTGGCATCATTAAGAACAGATTTCAAAGATTTTTCTTTCCCTGTTTTTGAAGTATATTGTCGTCTATGTAAGAAACCAATTGGAGGCAGATAGCCCTGTTAGGTACTACTCAATGACAAAATTAATTTTCAAAAAAACTCATCCAAAACCACAATGTCTGGTTTGGGGATTGCATTTCATCTAATACTGTGGCATTGCTGGAAGTTCTGTGACAGGATATTGAAGTCCCTCGACCATTTGATGTCCTTGGGATCCTGGCTTCCTTGGATCCTGACTGTCTCTCAGAATACCTTGATTGCATGGGAATACCTTTATGCCAGACAGAGCTGGAGCAGCTGGGCTCATTCAGAGCCCACCCAGGGAAACTATTCAGCAAGGCTTTTAGGGAGAGTAGAAGTTCACATCCAAGAAGACAGCTCAAAATCTTTCTTGCTTAAGGAATTTCTTAACTAGAGCACCAGGTCCCAGTCCTGGCTGAAATTTATCAAAACCTGTTGCTCACATAAGATTTCTCAATATAAGATTACCAATGGACAGACTTTTCTGTGGCTGAATTGGTATCCTCCTATAAAAGTTTCACTTTTATCTGTTATTATTGTAGTTCCTCTGCTCCTAAAATGCATCTCAGTCCATTTTTTTCCAGTGATACTTGCCATCATATAGTAGTTTTTCTCCTCCCAATGAATTTCAGAGAGCACCTTTGATGTCATCAAAAGCTGTTACTTTAAGATTTGCCAGAGATAACTTGAACTTGTCTTGAAATAGCATCAGACCAAATTTTCAAAACCAAAAAATGAAGCTTAGCAATTGCTTAACAAATTGTACTTGTCATCTCCTCAAGGTAGAAGATGTTACAGAAAGCAGTGCTTTTTATCTCCCTAAAGCTTTCTTTTTCCAGGTCAGCTATAAATATTCTTCAGCATCAATATTGAAAGGTTGTTCTTGTGCTGTCTTTTAAAGGCTTAGTTGTGCTTTGAAAAGTATACCTGCAAAAGTGGCGAAGGAGTAGAAAATACCCTTTTTCATCCCTGCCCAAATATATGCAGGTGAATGGAGACAAGCAGTTATTTGCTTATCATTTTTACTTTATTCAAAGGGGAAATGCTCCTAGGAACATGATCTATGGCAGTTTTTTATCTTGTTGCACCACAGCCCCACCCCTGTTCATTGCTCTAGTCTTTATTTTGACCTTGTTTCCTGTAATATCTCCCATTTCCATTTGTGTGTCCCTTACTTCCCCTCTCCTTTTATATGGTATTTCCACAATACCATATAAAGATTAAATTTGATGAAAACTGTTTGAAGCAGAACAACATGGTGTTGGATTAATTAGCCAGTTAAATTTAGTGAGAAGAGTCCCTTTCTTACAAGTCCTCAGAGACACCATCCATTGATTATATACAAACATGGGAATATAAATTGGAAAGATTGGTTCACCTGATGCCTGAAACTCAGATGCAAGTTTGAAGTTTGAATTATGAAGAGAATTTTGCAGTCTAGGATAACTAATAGGATTTATATTTGCATAGGAATAGGTGCTTCAAGAATGAAATGGAGTCGCATACAATTGGCCCCAGCCCATCGATCCAGGCTGTCCAGGTCCCTCTGTAGAGCAGATCAACAGTGCCACCCAACTTGGTGTTGTCCGCAGACTTACTGGAGGTACACTCGATCTCCTCATCCAGATCATTATTAAAGATATGAAACAGAACTGGCCCCAATACTGAGCCCTGGGGAACACCACTTGTGACCGGCCACCAACTGGATTTAACTCCATTCACCACCACTCTTTGGGCCTGGCCATCCAGCCAATTTTTTACCCAGCGAAGTGTATGCACGTCCAAGCCATGAGCAGCCAGTTTCTCCAGGAGAATGCTGGGGGAAATGGTGTCGAAGGCTTTACTAAAGTCTAGGTAGACAACATCCACAGCCTTTCCCTCATCCACTAAGAGGGTCACCTTCTCATAGAAGGAGATCAGGTTGGTCAAGGACCTGCCTTTCATAAAGCCATGCTGACTGGCCCTGATCACCTGGTTGTCCTGTACCTGCCGTGTGATGGCACTCAGGATGATCTGCTCCATAACCTTCCCCGGCACCGAGGTCAGACTGACAGGCCTGTAGTTCCCTGGATCCTCCTTCCAGCCCTTCTTGTTGATGGGCATCACATTTGCTTATCTCCAGGCCACTGGGACCTCCCCGGTTAGCCAGGACTGCTGATACAGGATTGAAAGTGGCTTGGTGAGCACTTCTGCCAGCTCCCTCAGAACCCTTGGGTGGATCCCATCCGGCCCCATAGACTTTTGTGTGTCTAAGGGGTGTAGCAGGTCACTAACCATTTGCCCTTGGATTATGGGGGCTTTATTCTGCTCCCTGCCCCTGTCTTCCAGCTCAGGGGGCTGGGTACCCAGAGAACAACTGGTCTTGCTATTAAAGACTGAGGCAAAGAAGGCATTAAATACCTCAGCCTTTTCCTCATCCTTTGTCACTATGTTTCCCCCCACATCCAATAAAGGATGGAGATTCTCCTTAGCCCTGCTTTTGTTGCTAATGTAGTTATAGAAACATTTTTTATTGTCTTTTACGGCAGTATCCACATTAAGATCTAGCTGGGCTTTGGCCCTTCTAATTTTCTCCCTGCATAACCTCACGACATCCTTGTAGTCCTCCTGAGTTGCCTGCCCCTTCTTCCAAAGGTTATAAACTCTCCTTTTTTTCCTGACTTCCAGCCAAAGCTCTCTGATCAGCCAGGTCAGTCTTCTTCCCCACTGGCTCGTCTTTTGGCACATGGGGATGGCCTGCTCCTGTGCCTTTAAGAATTCCTTCATGAAGAATGTCCAGCCTTCCTGGACTCCTTTGCCCTTCAGGACTGCTTCCCAAGGGACTCTGTCAGGCCTAAACAGGCCAAAGTCTACCCTCTGGAAGTCCAAGGCAGCAGTTCTGCTGACCCCCCTCCTTGTTTCTCCAAGAATCAAAACCTCTGACATTTTGTGATCTCTATGCCCAAGATGGCCTCCAACCATCTCATCACCCACAAGTCCTTCTCTGTTCACAAACAACAGGCCCAGCGGGGCACCTTCCCTAGTTGGCTCCCTCACCAGCTGTGTCAGGAAGTTGTCTGCCACACACTCCAGGAACCTCCTAGACTGTTTCCTCTCTGCTGTATTGTATTTCCAGCAGAGATCTGGTAGGTTGAAGTCCCCCACGAGAACAAGGCCTAGTGGTTGTGAGACTTCTCCCATCTGCTTATAGAATATTTCATCTGCTGCTTCATCCTGGTTGGGTGGTCTATAACAGACTCCCACCATGATATCTGCCTTGTTGGCCTTCCCCCTGAGTCTTACCCATAGACACTCAACCCTATCGTCACCATCATTGAGCTCTAGACAGTGAAAACACTCCCTAACATACAGGGCTATCCCACCGCCTCTCCTTCCTTGCCCATCCCTTCTGAAGAGTTTGCAGCCATCCATTGCAGCACTCCAGTTGTGTAAGTCATCCCACCATGTTTCAGTGATGGCAACTATATCATAGTTTTCCTGCTGCACAATGGCTTCCAGCTCCTCCTGTTTGTTGCCCATGCTGTACGCATTGGTGTAGATGCACTTCAGTTGGGCTATTGATTACAACAATTACATGTTATAAGACAAACATTTTAAAAAAAATGCTTTAATTTTGTTCTATAAACCAGTAGAAAGACTCAGAAACTTTCCTGCTCCTTTACCTGCATGACTGCAGCTTGCTGCATGTCTTTTATACAATGTACTGTGTGCAGTCAGGGGAGCAACAATGATGGGTGCCTTGAAAATTTGATGAAATTCCAGTCAATATTTTAAACAGCTATTTAGAAATTCAGTGGAATGTACTGTACCTCAAAAAGTGATATGGTGACAAACTTATTTTCTATTTAAAAGAAGCCAGGTCTGGTTTAGAGAAAGCAGATGAGCAATTCCTATCAAAAAGATTGAATAAGTACTTGGTATTACAGAAAGAGAGGTCTGGACTAAACTGGAAAAATAGTAAGATATAGCAAAAGAGATTTATGTGACAAAACTAAAGAAATGAAAGCATCTGCTGGTGCTTTCTGAAGCTAAACAATGCTGCATGAAGTGATTAGTAGCTTTCTGTCCTCTTTTGAGAGAACTGAATCTCTCTAACCGACTTCCTAGTTCCTCCCAAATTATCTTCTGTATATCTTATACATGGCAGACTTTTATTTTTATTTGATTTTCAGCTGTGAATTGAATAATCAGATAACACAGGAACATACAAATTTCTGTATGAGATCACCCTCTAGGTTCACATGCACCCTCAGTAAGTTTGCAGACGACACCAAGTTGTGTGGGAGTGTTGATCTGCTGGAGGGTAGGAAGGCTCTACAGAGGGACCTGGACAGGCTGGATCGATGGGCTGGGGCCAATTGTATGAGGTTTAACAAGGCCAAGTGCAAGGTCCTGCACTTGGGCCACAGCAACCCCATGCAACGCTACAGGCTTGGGGAAGAGTGGCTGGAAAGCTGCCCAGCAGGAAAGGACCTGGGGGTGTTGGTTGACAGCCGGCTGAATATGAGCCAGCAGTGTGCCCAGGTGGCCAAGAAAGCCAATGGCATCCTGGCTTGTATCAGAAATAGTGTGGCCAGCAGGACTAGGGAAGTGATCGTGCCCCTGCACTCGGCCCTGGTGAGGCCGCACCTCGAATCCTGTGTTCAGTTTTGGGCCCCTCACTACAAGAGAGACATTGAGGTGCTGGAGCGTGTCCAGAGAAGGGCAACGAAGCTGGTGAAGGGTCTGGAGCACAAGTCTGATGAGGAGCGGCTGAGGGAGCTGGGGTTGTTTAGCCTGGAGAAGCGGAGGCTGAGGGGAGACCTTTCCGCTCTCTACAGCTACCTGAAAGGAGGTTGTAGAGAGGTGGGGGTCGGTCTCTTCTCCCAAGTAACAAGCAATAGGATGAGAGGAAACAGCCTCAAGTTGAGCCAGGGGAGGTTTAGACTGGATATTAGGAAATTTTTCTTCACTGAAAGGGTTATCAAGCATTGGAACAGGCTGCCCAGGGAAGTGGTTGAGTCACCATGCCTGGAGGTATTTAAAAGATGTGTAGATGTGGTGCTTAGGGACGTGGTATAGTGGTGGACTTGGCAGTGCTAGATCAACAGTTGGACTCAATGATCTTGAAGGTCTTTTCCAGCCGAAATGATTCTATGATACTATTGGCTGTATTGAATTGTAATCTGTGAAAAATGCTTCACAGAAATGTGTAAACTATTTTGAAACAAGCAAGTAAACCAAAAGAGAAGGGAAGGGAAGGGAAGGGAAGGGAAGGGAAGGGAAGGGAAGGGAAGGGAAGGGAAGGGAAGGGAAGGGAAGGGAAGGGAAGGGAAGGGAAGGGAAGGGAAGGGAAGGGAAGGGAAGGGAAGGGAAGGGAGCTAATTTAACAGTTACAGTTTGGGGTTTTTTTCACAGTTTTCCTCTGAAACTCCAGGACACTTGGTAGTTACAGCCTCCATTCTTGTTCTGCTTTGTAATTGCAAAATATATTTTTAAAAATTTCTTATATGTTAAGAGGCAACAAACCCACAAATTTTCCTCTCCTCACAACATGAAGTGAACATTAACAGGATCTTGAATGACCAAATCATGATTAATTCAAGAAAGTCATAGGATAGAATCATGGAGTCATTTAGGGTAGAAAAGACCTTTAAGATCATCAAGTCCAACCATTAACTTAGCACTGCCAAGTCCACCACTAAACCATGTCCCTAAGCACCACATCTACATGTCTTTTAAATACCTGCAGGGATGGTGACTCAACCAGTTCCCTGGGCAGCCTGTTCCAAAGCTTGACAACCCTTTCGGTGAAGAAATTTTTCCTAATTTGCAATCTAAACCTCCCCTAGCACAACTTGAGGCCATTTCCTCTTGTCCTATCACTTGTTACTTGGGAGAAGAGACCGACACCGACCTTGCTACAGCCTACTTTCAGGTAGTTGTAGAGAGCCATAAGGTCTCCCCTCAGCCTCCTTTTCTCCAGGCTAAACAACCCCAGTTCCCTCAGCTGATCCTCATCAGACTTGTTCTCTAGACCCTTCACCAGCTTCGTTGCCCTTCTCTGGACACGCTCCAGCACCTCAATGTCTCTCTTGTAGTGGGGGGCCCAAAACTGAACACAGGATTCGAGGTGCGGCCTCACCAGTGCCAAGTACAGGGGCACAATCACTCCCCTAGTCCTGCTGGCCACGCTATTTTTAATACAGGCCAGGATGCCATTGGCCTTCTTGGCCACCTGGGCACACTGCCGGCTCATATTCAGCCGGCTGTCAACCAACACCCCCAGGTCCTTTCCTGCTGGGCAGCTTTCCAGCCACTCTTCCCCAAGCCTGTAGCGTTGCATGGGGTTGCTGTGGCCCAAGTGCAGGACCTTGCACTTGGCCTTGTTAAACCTCATACAATTGACCTCAGCCCATCGATCCAGCCTGTCCAGGTCCCTCTGCAGAGCCTTCCTACCCTCCAGCAGATCAACACTCCCACACAACTTGGTGTCATCTGCAGACTTACTGAGGGTGCACTCGATCCCCTTGTCCAGATCATTGATAAAGATATGAAACAGAACTGGCCCCAACACAGAGCCCTGGGGAACACCGCTTGTGACCGGCCGCCAACTGGATTTAACTCCATTCACCACCACTCTTTGAGCTCGGCCATCCAGCCAATATGAAAAACTAAGAGAAATCGTATCATAGGAGTGACTGCCTGTTAATATTCCTTTATATATATATTTTTATTATTAATGAGTAGTAAAATCATATATATTTGTAACAATTTAGAAAGTCTTGTAATATTTTTTCCTCATTCTTACTGTTTCTTTTGCTAAGAATGAGGGGGACCAAACCTTTAGGTATTATACAGGGTAAAGACTCATTTTAATCATCAAAAAGTTGTGTTTAGCATATCCTAATTATCTGTGCACCATTTTTATTCAATTTTGATTCAATGATCAGAGACATTCGTAGAGTGTAAGTTGTCAAATGTAAAAGCAAGTGTCTAAAATAAGTAGATTGAAATGTCCCGTGGAGATGTTCATGTCTATCTATGGAGACCAGAGAATAATACTAGAAAACTAGCAATGTTAATACACCATTCTGAGGGTAGTTTTTCCATAATGCTCAAACTAATCTCAGAACTTCAGTGTCAAAGCTCACTGGTTATCTTGGACACTATACATATTTGCTCTGGTTTTATACTTTTCTTTATACTGCTACTTTTCTTTGGCTGCTCTTGGATAAAGAATAGTGAGAAAAATGGACCTTTATGTACCCAGTTTAGTCATTCTTGTATTCTTATACACTCTAAAAATGACGCCGAAGTTCCACATGTAGATCTTTGGCAGAATCCCATGGATATTGTATGAGAAAATAGGACTAGATGGGAAAAAGGCAGGTTATACAAACCTGCAACTACAAATAACCATAGTACAGTTGTTTAGTTCAGGTTTACCTAGTATGTGCTTTCCAAAAACCACACAAATACCATACCACAGCATGATTCCTAGCTTTTATAATAATTGTAAACTTTTATGTAACCAAGAGCTATTATATGTTGCAGGAACAGTGAACAAGCATCACCAATATCCCAGAATATTGCTATAGGTCAAATTAGTTGAATGTGCAGAAGTAGATAAAAAAATCTGAATATGTTTTTGGCAATTTGAATTTCAATTAAACATATTTTCATACAGCTCAGTAAGCAACCCTGGAGTTAATTTCTTTACAATTAAGTCTTTAATGTTACAAACGGTGAATCTGTCACAGCAAATAATTTAATGATAGTAAGGTTGACCTGCTCTGTTTAATTCTTGCTAATTACTGTTCTTTAGATATCTGCTATGGCAACTGTGTCTGATGAGAAGGTTTTTTCTTCTGTTTACTTAAATAATGTGACGACAAATTTCCCATCCTCATTGCCTTGTTTCTCTACTGCATTGCAGCAGTGTCAGCTCGATAGTACATTCAAAGATCGCAGTTATGCCTTTGATTTCTACCCTTATTCAGGGACCATCTTCCCTATACTGGCTGATCACTGCTTTGTGTCTTATCCTTCATTTTTTAACAAGGTCTGTTCCTGTCAGTAAGCATAAAAGATAAATAGCTGATAAGAATAGATGGATGGTACTTGAAATATTTTTTACACGAGCTCTAAATGGATATAGTCTCTAAAAATACTTGGTGCCTCTCTTCGTAAGTTAGCTAAGGCAGATTTCTACCTTGATAAGGGTGATGTCATCTCTGTGTAGGAAGTATTGAAGAAACCAGGAAACTACATCACACAAAGCTGGAATCACTTGCTACTTTAGGATATTTTAGACAAAACGTGTTTTACCTAAATGCGTTTGGACATCAGAAAGGTGGACTATAGCTCATACTGTTGGAAGAGATGTTGTGTGCTAAACTGTAAGGACTCTGAGAAAGACCCAAGGCTTATAGTTGTGTCTAGCAAGTAGAGTGGACCAATAGAACTGGATCTATAAAATGATAGAGCTGATGGTGAGGATCTGACATCCACACTATATGTATTTAGGTTTTTCTGTTTTGGTTTGGTTTTTTTTCCCACCTTCAAACTAGCTCTAACCTTGTCCCAAGGACTGTGTCCATTTGTGCCTGAGATGCATTAGGTGCACTCCTAGAATTGCTTCCAGTTGCCTCCAAATTCTTCCATCTTCCAGTCTGGTTTCATCCGAAAGGAATCCCGGTCAAGCACTCCATGA
The DNA here is from genome assembly GCF_035582795.1 of Mycteria americana. NCBI lineage: Eukaryota > Metazoa > Chordata > Aves > Ciconiiformes > Ciconiidae > Mycteria > Mycteria americana. The sequence continues at coordinate 194,321,105 of NC_134365.1, forward strand.
CCACACTATGATGCAAGTCAAAGTGTAGTAAACGGGGGAAAAAGGGGAGATTCACTTCAAAGGTACACTCCTGATCTGAATTAACACACTAATGTGGAAAAAAGAAAGATTAGCATGTACTTACAAAGGATTAATGAGTAGGAGAGAGGAAACGTACACTGTATTTGTAAGTGCAATACTGGAATACTGTAGTTCTGGTGTACACATGTTTACAAGGCTATTCATAAAACAGAGGATACCCAAGAAAATGAATCAATGAAAGCAAAGATGCTCTTATCAGAGCTTAATCTGGTAAAGTTATTAAAGAAAACAATTAAAATTAACCTAATTACAGGTATAAGTAACTTCACAGAGAAAAATACTCACTATTAACTGATATGTTACTCTAGTGAAGAGGGGACAATCCTACAGCTAAGGCCTAGATAGAAGCTGAATGTAAATGAATTTGAATTATAAATAGAGCAATACATCCATAACAATGATTAAGCATTAAAACAAATTATATATGGAAGTGGTGAATTCTGCATCTTTTAATACCTTCCAAATAAGATGCTATGCTTTCCTGGCAGACATAATTTTGTCAGATATGAACTACTGGGCTCATTATGGGACCAAATGAATTAAATTACATAATATGATGTACATGAGATCAAATTAGGTGGTATGGTAGTCCACTCTCTGAAGACTCTATGTATTTTATACCTCTTTATTGAACAGGATTTGTTTATTGTGTTTCCTTGTGTAATGTTACCATCATAGACTTATGGGTGATTTGAATATGAACTTGTTTACATTTTACACTGTTCTGGTCTGTGAGTTTAAAGCTGTCAAACTCTTGGATACTGCGAAGCAAGTTGCAGCTGTGTGTAACAAGATTAAAGTATTTGTACTAGTCTTATCCACAACTTCTAAGAAAATATGGAGGCAAAAATTGCCCATGGTAGAAGAGCAAAATTTCTTCAGTATCCTGTTTAGAGAAGTACAGTTCTGATAGCAACTGCATGCAATATTAATATGTATCTTATTGTCATAAATGGAGCTGATCAGTTCTCAATTTTTACTTCAGGTATCCTTATGTTATCGCTTTTAAGTTTTTTGAGATTTCTGTTTTAAATCACTATTGCCTAAATACATGCTGGAGCATTGGCCTTTTGACAGTCCAGGTTGGGGTTGTGAAGAATTGTGCCAAGTCTTTCATCTTACACCTCAGAGGTTTCTCTCACTGGAAATCATGGTACACAGCAGCAGAGGAAGCAGGAGCTGGTGAGCTCTTGAGTCTTGCTTTATGACGAAGCTGAGATACACTCTAAGCATGTATTTTCCTGGGACCTCAAAGAGTATTTCAAGTATGAAATATGGGTGTAGTCAGATAAAGGGAGGCGGCACCACCCTCTGACCATTAATCCTGCAACTGTACAAACTTAATCCAGATCAGATGTGAGCACAAACCTGCATTCTTACCAAATTGGCTAGAGTTCAGACCACTGTTAGGCTTTTATGCTTGCTTTGTATTAGCTGCAAAAAAGCAGAGGATACCTGGTTCTGGCATCCAAGTTAAGCTCCTCGGTCACTGTTTTTTGAAGAAATTTGAGTGAGTAGACACAGATTTTATGAATCGGGACTTTGTGTCATGCTACTTTAATGTTTCTTTTTCCGTCTTGTGTTAGGAACTTTAAAATGGAATCTATTGTACAGTCAAACTGGAGATTGCAATTGAGATTCAGTGAAGGATTTCTATAATGAGAATGGATTTAGGTGAAAGATGGTTACCCACATCCATAATGTTAGTTCTGACAATTTCAGCTAAGTTTGGAATTGCCTAGATGTCTCAAAGGCCTTATATATTTGTTGATTGATTGATGCTTACTTTTTCATTTTCCAGTTGCTTACAGGTGTTTCTTCCACCTCTCCAGAATTGCCCTAATCTTGAAGTAGCTCAATGCTTGATTGCCTCCCCTAGATGAAACATACTAACAGTCCAAATAGTCAGAGAAAACTGTTAAGTTCTGTCTTGGTTCTGAATCACATTATAGAATTTTAGTAAAATAATATTTTAATTCAATATATATTTTTAAACACTCTTTGGTATTTCATTCCCTATTGGATACTTCAGATATCCAGCATTATTTTCAAGTTTCTTCTTATGATTTTGTGGAATCCTATTCTTTACAGTTTCCATTCCATTTTTTTCTCACTGCATAATATTAGGTTGAGACTAGTGCAACTTAAATATTCTTGCTCTACTATTTATCTAGAGGTACTAGAATAAATCAAACATTTTAAAATGAGAGCAGCCCTTATTAAGTATATGGAAAAATGGGTAGTTAAGAAATGCACTTTGAAGTAAAGGAGAACCAGGTTTTGAATTTGTTAGCATTTTAATAGAGTTTTGAAACCATGGGCATTCAAAAAGTCAGGAAAACATCTTTGTTGATCAAGTGAATAGATAATACCCTTTAAAGCTTGCTTTCCCTCAGGATACTAAAAGGACAAACCTCGTTATTTCCTGAAATTTTTTACACTAATTCAGCGTATTTTTCCTTAAAAAAAAAAAGGCATTCATGCTTTAAAATGAAACCCAGGAATAGCTTAACAGACCAGATAACGTGCATTCGCTATTAAACAGAGCTTTGCTTTGAATATGATGTACTAAACAAAGTCCTAGCATTATCTGATACAGTTCTATGCAACACAGGAAAACTATGCTTTTAATGACAGAGAAACTCCTTACAGGCATTAGTAAGAAATATCTTTCTTTTAAACAAGAGGACTAAAAACCAAAGCAAAACGAAACAGCGCAAACAATTTATTTGCATTTAAACATTTCTACAAAGACAATGAGAGAACTTAGTGTAGGATTTAAAAAAACAAAACAAAACAAAACAAAACAGATTTACTTGAAAACTGTTTATTCTGTATACAGTGTAGAAAAGTGACTCCTAAACTCTTTTGATTATAATTCTCATTGCAGAGAGCTGAATTTCTGTCAGGGTCCTGATGCCACATCATTGCCATGAACTCACTTGATGTCATAAGTCCTAGTTCAGTAGCAGCTCATCTTAAAGCGTAAGACAGGTTTGAGATGGTCAAAAGGTAAGAGTTTTCTAGAAATATTCAGTTATGTTCTAAGGGGATTCAAATATGGATGCAGATATCTAAAGCGGATACTTTAAGAGAATTTGAATGAAAGGTGAAGAATTTTTCTTCTTTCACATTAGCAACATAAAACTTGCTATTTGATGTTTGTCAGTAAAGATTCTGTAAGAGCTTCAACAGGCAATTGCAATTTTCTTTGTGTGATGTCAGGAAATATCTGGTCCAAGTGAATAAAAATGAAACTTAAAAATGAAAAATTAGGAAATTTCCCCTAATTTTAATAAATAAATAAATAAATATATATAATAATAAATAAATAAATAAATAAAAATTAAAAGGTCCTATTTGGTGCTTTAGTGCTTATTTCCTCTTCACAAATACTCCTCGCAAAGGACTCATATGGATAGTTTTCTGTTGTTCTAACCAGATGGATTAAAAGCAAGAAAAAAATCAATAAATATTCAAATTTGTCCATATTTTGGTAGCCCAATACCAAACGAATTACAAGAATCTTTCCAGCCTTTAACAGAAAAGAATGAATTTGTGGGGAATTCCATCGTTCCTACAATAGCACAGCTAAAGCATCCTTTGTCTCCGGTGGTTTTGTTGTTGTTGTTGTCATATTAATTTATATTAACCCTCTCTGTTGTAAAGTAATAGATATTATACAGTTTTCTTTTCACAAGTCTGGGCTTATTCTCTATTGTGTATTTATTTTTTGATTTGTATTTTGGTCCAACATTACATTCCTTAGGAGCAACTTTTCTGGAAGACTCCCTCCCCCCCCAGTTGTGTAATTCTGTGGGTTTTCTAAACTGAACCAAAATAGGATCAAAAAAACCAGTTATCTGAGTTAACAGAAAAAGAAGAGGATACATTTGTGGCTTTGATCGTATTGTTTTCTATGACTTATGATACTACTAGGTGCTTCCTTCTGCTTAGGACTCGCAACTCATATTCATCCCTTGAGGTAACATCTGAAGCTTTTTTTTTTTCCCCTATTTTGATAAGAATCAGAGTGGACAGAAAGAGGTTTTAATCTTTAAAATGCATGTGGAGATCAAGCAATGCCTTCCTTGTCTACAACACCTCATTTGTTAGAGAAGTCACCGAGCATACTAGAGACCCGAGTTCTCTGCTTGAGAGGTTTCAGAATCATATCAGCCGTGAGTGCCTTAAATGTCAGGCTAATAACAGAGAAAGTGAACGGGAGCACATGGGTGCTGAAGGCACTTACCACTGCACCGTACATGCATGCTCCTAGTTCTTCTCTCCTTTTGCCTCCCCCGATGTCTCTTGACTCAACAGAAAGAATTGAGACCTAGTCTGCACCTTGGAACAGCTGACAGCCTGGTACTCTGGGCGCTTAACAGAGCTACAACAGGCTCTCCTACAAAAATATTTGCTTTAATATTTTTTGCTATTATTTATATAAATGCAATTAGGATGTTATTTTAGCAAAGTAGAGTAGTGGAAGAGGTGTCTGTCAAAAGTAACCATTGCAAGAATGGAGTTTCCTGTCATGTAAATTGAACGTAGAGCATTTCATTATCATTTCTTCAATTTATACTTTAGACAGTATTGGACCTGATTCTGTAGTTTTCAGAGCTGCTATGACTGCTTTTCCTTGACTGAATCAGCAAGTTTTTAGAAAATTACTGTAATGAATTAGTTTATCCAGAATCTTTAAGAGACTCCTTCTGCTTTCTGTGCAGTTATCTCCTCTTTGTTTAAAGTGTATTTTTTAGGAAACTGAAGTAGGGACCAGATCCAGGAAAACTCTTAAGCATAATCAGTATATCTGTCTGTAGTTTCACCTGTGCTTAAGTTCCCTCACTATATTGGGTCCTAATTTCTTTATTGGGGAATTAAATTCTATAGCTAGATCATTATCAAGAGTTGCCTTATTCTACATTTATCAACAGCTTTCTATTGATTTTGATTCCCTTATCACTTAAAACAATTACCCGTTTGTTGTATCTGAATTGATTAATCTGTTCTCACCTATAGAACTCCAGATAATTTTCTAGGGAGAAGTTAACAGAAGAAAAGAAAAGAGATAAATGAATTTCTACATTACATTTCCCAACCATTTGTTTTAATATGATAAATATAGCATAACTTTTAAATATTGACCATCTTTACTCACCAGATAGAATAGTTCCTCTACTCAGATACGAGAAACAACAGTCTGCTAACATTTTGCAAAGAGTTTAACTTTCACTTACTTTTTTGAGGGTATTTCTCTGAAGTTATGAGCTATATAATTTTGTTACTATTCAACTTCTTTGTTACATTTTCTATTTATTCATCTGAGACAACATATATGCAGTGAACCTTCTGGAATTCCTCCACCCATTGTACAGCTGTCTCTGAGAAATGCCGGATTTTAAGAAGCACCTCTGAGATTCATTCAAGCACATAAATTAAATTAACAAAAAAAGACCTTTTTGTCCCTAATCAAGTATTGCAGCCATGAATATTGTTACAGACATGTATTAGATAGATAGGGTTAGACAGTCTTTGGGTCCTAGTTTAACAGGAAGTATTTGATTCCTGTTCCAGAAATGTGTCATTTGAACATAGAAAATTAAGCACTTCAGTGCAGTGCAAACCAGCCACCTGCAAATGCTGAAGAAAAATGTTTGTGTGAAATCTTGCCACTCTCTTGGATAAAGCAGCCAAAATCTCTTTGTAAGATGTGATGTTATGTAAGACTAATTTTTGAAAAATAGTTAGAAATTTTAAAAAACATATCTGAGAATATACCTGTTTAATCGAGAAAGTGAAATTTTCTAAGGGCTTGCAAGAATTTCTGTTTGAACCAATGTTTTTTGATATTTTTATTAGAAATCTATGGGGAAAACTCATCAGGCATTTTATAGAAAATTAGAGAAATTAATTTGGCTTTCAGGGCTCCTAATAATTAGGTAGTATAATGTGAAGTCTAAACACTTTTCATGCTCTATTTAGCTTTTTGGGAATTGGGTTAAACATTGATTTGATTGTGGTTGAGAAGCTCTACACAGGCAATCTTTATACAACCTTATATTGAGTTTTTGATATCCAATGGCTGGAAACATACTAGAAAATCTAAAAGGAAAATGTGTTAGAAAGGCATGGCTGGCTGTTGGAATAATGGCTGGGGCTGAGCATTTATCTCATGGAGATGAAATTACCATTTCTATGTACTACCCAGAAGAGTAAACGAGAAACAAAAAATGTCACCCATGGCCAGCCCATTCAGAAACCTTCCAAGACCATCCTTCCTTCTGAGAAGTGGCATTAAGAACATACTGGGCAGGGAAGCGTGGGGAGACGGCGGATATCAGACATCTAAGGAGAGCCTGCTGCAGCTTAGGAACCTGCCTAATTTAGACTTAAGACTAATTTAAGACTAATTTAGACATGTGTCATGTTTGTGGGAGGGCTTTGTAGGCAGCATGGTAACCCTTGAGCCATGCACTGAAGATTGGTGTCATAGACAGATTCTGTAAATTTCTGTGCAAGAATGGCTGAGTGATTTGTCCTACACCGCAAGTCAGACTGGGTAATCAAAGTTGTCCTTTCTGCTCTGCTGTGTATTCAGCCTGTTAGCTGTCTTTAAAAAGAAGAATGTCAGGCATTTATTTCCAATCATATTTCCAACGTGAAAAATAAAGCAGTTTGCTGACATTTCAGAACACTTGCAAATAGGTAATGTGTTATAAAAATTGATGAGGCAATGAAGGACTTATTCCCAATATTAATCAATTCAGAAAAATGGTCAAGTATTAAAAATTGGAGAAGGGAAGCAGAGTTAAGAAACTCCCTTTAAAAGAATTGGCAAATACAAGACAGTAAAGAATGATAAAGTATTTTGTTTTAATCCTTTAAGAGCAAATTGGAGTATCTATTAAAACAGCAACAACAACAACAAAAGCAAAAGCAAAAGCAAAACAAAAACAATGCAGAGACTCCAGAAAATACCTCTGGAATTTGTTCTGTGTTTATACACTATATATAATCCTAACTTGTCAGATACACCATGGAAAGTGGGGGAAGGACAGTGGGAAGGAAGTTATGTGCCAGCCTGGCCCAAAGGAACTGCCCCTTCTAGTTTCATGCTTTAGTTCATGTAATGGGGAGCATTTATAGCACTTTACATTTTCCTCCCTTTGCCATTCATTCAACCACATTGCAACTGAGTCCAGAGTGAAGTTGTCATCCAGGACTGAGAAACTAGATACAGACAGATAGAATAGAGGAGCGGAGCAGAGAGGAGAGGAGAGGAGAGGAGAGGAGAGGAGAGGAGAGGAGAGGAGAGGAGAGGAGAGGAGAGGAGAGGAGAGGAGAGGAGAGGAGAGGAGAGGAGAGGAGAGGAGAGGAGAGGAGAGGAGAGGAGAGGAGAGGAGAGGGGAATAGAATAGTTCAATTGGAAGAGACCTACAACAATCATCTAGTCCTGACCACTAGCCTGACCACTTCAGGACTGACCAAAAGTTAAAGATGATGAGTAGTAAGCCTTAGCGGAAGCTAAATTCCTGCCTTTTTGTTTTTTGGGTATTTTGGGTATCTTTGATGCTTCCTAGAACCAAAGATGTCTGCCAGTCAGCTTGAAAATGAACAAGGAAGGGACAATTCTAGAAACCTTTGAGAACTGTTAAAATTTGTCTTCGCTGGTGAGGATGACTATTTCTCCCCTACCCATCATTTTTCCTGGTTTAGAATCAGACTATTCCCATGCCAATATATCACCAGATGTTAGTTGAACAAAAACATTGCTTACTTAGAAAATCAACATCATAACTGCTAGCAAAATTCTCTATTTGTCTGCTGCTGACAGGCTCAGGCAGAGCCTTGTTCTGTCAAGGCAGAAATAACCTGTGGCAGGAAAGATAACCTGCAATTATTAGACACTCTAGCTTTCAAAATAAATAGAAACCTTGCCTTTTGGAAGTCAGTGCAAGTGGTAGTGATTTCAGTGGATCAGGTTTTCATTTCTTTTCCTTCTACTTCTCACTTTGTTAGAGAACTAATATGAGATGGTAAACCCATAACCATATGTCAGACAAATAAGTACTGTCAGAGGAAAAAAGCGAGTCTTTGAAAAGTTAGCTAACTTTGAAGAGTTAGATAACCACTATTCATCGACCACATAGTGATCTGTCATCTCTGTGGTTTTTAAACCTACATTTTACACAGTATTAAAATTGTGCTATAAGGGTATAGACGCTTAAATGCGTGCAAGTTTTTCTGCAACTCTTCAGCCATTGTTTTCCTTCCAATAACTTTCTTTTGCCAGCGATGAGTTTTCTCACAGTATATTTATTTTCAAGAATCTCTGTCTCTCTATGTAGTAATATATGTATCCTTTGCTGGCAATTAATATGGTAAATTGCTATTGCAATTGTGGATCGTGTCTACTATGAGATACAATGATTCAGTAATATAATAGCAGAACGTCAATTTAAAATCCGTTCTTGTTTCCCAGTTTATTTTCAGCAACTTAAAAGAATAACCTGCCCTCAAGATAAAGCAATATGAAAAGAACCTTAATAGATTTTCTTCAATGTAAATAATTAAGAAAATTAGTTCTAAAAAGGACTCTTTGAATAGCAATGGATTACATTGAAAGGCAACAGCTAGGAGAAGTAAAAAATGTTCTGATATGTGTAAAGCTGAGAATTCCAAAGTTGCAAACATCTTCAGTAATTAAAACCAGATTATTGCTGGAAAATACTGTTCCTGTTTTGACAATGACAGGATCAGACAGGTGAATTTAGTTCAGATTTGCTTTGTCAGAAATCACAGGGCTCCCTTAGGGCTATTAAATCCTCAGGTATTTTTCAAGAGAAAACCAATGGAAAGAAATACTCAGAGTAATTGATTAAAGGCAGTGGTTAATTCAGACAGTGAGTAAGTAGAAAAATGACTCAGGCACTGCTTTTAAAAGAGAGTAAATTAACCCTAGTATAGATTAAAAAGGTACATTAAAAAGAAGCCTCATTTAAAAGGGAGTAGAGGGGAATGCTTATAAAGATAGAATTGATATGGTCAGTTTATTCAACTTTGTATATGAAACATTTAGATAAAAGGCACTTTGGAATGTCCTTGGCTTACGGTGCTCTTTTGTCATGCCACAGTAGAGGTGAACTATCTTCCTTTCTCCATCACAGCTTTCTTGCTTGTCTTTAACTTGTCAAGCTTGGAGGCAAAATCGAAATACAACTCCTGAAAATGTATGTAACTTGATTTATAAAACAGCAAATAAATGAACCGTTCATTCATTGCCTGACATTACTTAGTGCCACAACAGAGCTTGTGAGATGCTGGGATCAGTGGTTACTGTCTCCCAGCTGCATGCCATGTCCCAACTCTTTGGAGTAGATTTATCGTCACATGTTCAGGCTCAGGTGTAACATTTCCTTCTCTTTGAATGTGTGTGAGTATGAGGTTGAGAGTGTTGATCCACTGATGTTTTTTCAAATCAACGAAGTGATTCAGGTGTAGAAACCCTTCAATTAAAAAGCGAACATATCCAGCACAGTCCCACAAACAGGTGCACTCTCATGACTGAGAGCAGTAAGCAGCCCCACTGGCACAGGAGCCGGGGTCCCATCTAGAGCAAATGTGTTTCTTCCATCTTAGCACATGTTACTCCAGTCTAAATCTTGATCAAATGTTAGCTAAGTGCCATGGCCCCATCTGGACCATCTGTCAATAATGTTTCATTATTTAAAATGCTTAAACAGTGTTGGGTCCCTCTCCAGAATGATGACTCTCCTGACTTGGGAGCATAGGGATGCCAGCTGAGGAGGCTCAGATATTATGGGGGAATGGTTATTTTTGGATCAAGATGGACTTTACAAATTTACTTTTCCTAAGTCATTATCAGAGTTTTGCTTCCCTAGGGACAGACTTGATGAGATTTTTCTTTAAAAAAAAAAAATATATATATTATGACTAGTTAGTGCACTTAGGTCCATACAAATATATGCATTTGTGCTATGAAAGCTGATTTGAAACAGCAGTGTTGTCAAGATAAAGAGAACCTATCCTGAGAAATATTTTATCTCTTCATGAACTTGCCATTCACTGTCATGCATGTTTTTCTTTCTGTTGTTAAGGCTGCATTTACCTCTATTTTGTTTCTGACCCTTCTCCAATTTTCTTAGATAATTAACCATGAATAGTGAAGAAACGTTTGGAAGACACCAAAGCAACTGCCTAGAGAATGACCAAGTCATTTTAGAGGGGCTTGCTTGCTGCAATGTGGGTGAGAGCCACTCCGCACCACCCGAGCAGCTCTCCAGGATCGCTCCCTGGCACGGATGGCAGTAGCAGTATAGGCATGCTACTCAGTACCATAGTAGATTGGTACCAAGAGTGCAGCTTGCAGCCCGCACAATTTTTCTCCATCTGAGTGCCTGCATCCCTCTCACAACCCTAAATCCACTTGGACCACACCAGATAAGGATTCCTGTGCCTTAATTCCCTTAATCCCCTACACCTTAATCCCTCCCTTAGCACAACAGCTAGTCACCTGGCAGCCGCTTTCACTCTACAAGCACTGCTGGATATATGCTGTGCAATGCATTAGCCATTGGCAAAAGTCAAGGAGTAACACAAATGCTGCTCCTGCTTTTGCGTCAGCTGAGACAGTGGGGATGGGAGTGAGAGATTTCTGTTATCAGAGGGAGAGCAGGCACAAGCACAGCTCTGTGGGTCAGACAGTGTGGTACCTGCCTGCGACGTGAGAGGCCCTGGGGTGTCTAATGTGGGAGCCATGAAGGGTCCGGAGAGCAGGGCTCCCCTTCTGTGGGCTCCGTTCATACTCATTTGTGCAGACTTTTACACATGTCCCTTGGCTTCACTGTGCCACTACTCTCAGCGGAGGGAACATCTTCAACTTGCATTGTGTAAGGTCACTTGTAGCGTAGGGTAACGGGTCTTCAGTGACGCACAGTTTGTGCACAACATGGCCTCATTTTATCCTGTTTTACAGGAAATTGTTCTCTGCCAGAAGACAGTTATATTGAGGGAGAAAGGGAAAAATGGGTCAAACAAGACCACTTAAAAACTTCCTTATCTGCTGTAACACCTGGCCCGTGCAACACGTGCTCCTGTGTCGTCATCTCACGTTGCCACATGGCCCATCACCCTCTCTTGGTGACTACATCAGGCACAGGCACAAGCATCACTAGTTGATGAGTTTTCTGTGTTTAAAGCATGACTTCGATATTAAATTCAGGTAACTGCCTGTGGCTGTGAAACCCTGTCTTACATATCTGAAGCTGCAGAAGTCCCCTTTGGTCACAAGAAAGCTTGGACTTCATCTGTACTCCTCTTTGGTGTTTACTGATGGCAAGTTTAAGTGCTTAGTGTGTCACTTCTCATGACTCTCTCCTGGTTAGATAAGCAGAAGTTTCCAGGCAAGATACTGCCATTGACTGAAGTGAGAGTAGGGTCACTACCTGCATGGCTGCTTCTCCTGAGAAATTCATGCTGTTTGGGGCCAGCTCTGTTCCAGGTCTGGCATACAAGTATATATAAATCACATTACTGCCAGAACAGGCACATGGTCTGCACTACTGTTCTTTCCTCTGCTGAGTTAGCAACATCACAGGCTGACCACAGTAATAATTAAAGGTATTTCAAAATTAATTTCCTCTCACACGGCAAAGGCCATATTCCTCATTAAGCACAAAATGCATCTCCCTGTGAAGTTTTAACACAAGGAACCTGTATATACAAGTGAGATACATGGATGAAGAGTTTGAGCAATATTCTTGAAAGTGCTCAGGCACACAGCTTTAATGTACTTGCTTCACTCAGTGGAATACATTTTCCTTGCTGTCCATTCTTTCCTCGTTCCTTAACTTCAAAGTAAATTATGTCAGCATTAAAGCCCAGTAACAAATACTTCAACCACAAAATGTTATTTATAAAAAATGTATAATAACTGAAAGTGGAGAATTTAGATCTGGGGACCTCCTGACCTGTAACTGTAGTGTGTCAGTATGGTACTCACCAAAGCCTGGAGCAGCGGGACAGAAGTCCCCAAGGGGCTGTGGAGTGCCGAGCCTGACATTCTCCCATTAAGCAGGTTTAGAAACATTAACTCACTCCAGCCTTTCAGGTTTAGGGAGGGTCATCTGCTGCAAGTCTCTGTCGTCTGTATGTCAGTGCGGTTTGAGATGGCTTAGGAATATTGTATGTGTAAAGAAGGGTGGGTAGCCCATCAGGAGTCATATGTCTGTGGTTACATACACTGCACGGTGTGTGTGGTTGTGTGTGCATGCATGTGTGCATGGGAGCTCATGGCTGCCTATGGCTTGGACGGGTGTACTCTTCGCTGGATAAAGAACTGGCTGGATGGCCGGGCCCAAAGAGTGGTGGTAAATGGAGTTAAATCCAGTTGGTGGCCGGTCACAAGTGGTGTTCCCCAGGGCTCTGTGTTGGGGCCAGTTCTGTTTCATATCTTTATCAGTGATCTGGACGAAGGGATCAAGTGCACCCTCAGTAAGTTTGCAGATGACACCAAGTTGTGTGGGAGTGTTGATCTGCTTGAGGGTAGGCAGGCTCTGCAGAGGGACCTGGACAGGCTGGATCGATGGGCTGGGGCCAATTGTATGGGGTTCAACAAGGCCAAGTGCAAGGTCCTGCACTTGGGCCACAGCAACCCCGTACAACGCTACAGGCTTGGGGAAGAGTGGCTGGAAAGCTGCCCAGCAGAAAAGGACCTGGGAGTGTCAACTCCCAGCAGAAAAGGACCTGTCAACCATGACAGCCGCCTGAATATGAGCCAGCAGTGTGCCCAGGCAGCCAAGAAAGCCAATGGCATCCTGGCTTGTATCAAAAATAGCGTGGCCAGCAGGACTAGGGAAGTGATCGTGCCCCTGTACTCGGCACTGGTGAGGCCGCACCTCGAATCCTGTGTTCAGTTTTGGGCCCCTCACTACAAGAGAGACATTGAGGTGCTGGAGCGTGTGCAGAGAAGGACAACGAAGCTGGTGAAGGGTCTGGAGCAGAAGTCTTATGAGGAGCGGCTGAGGGAACTGGGGTTGTTTAGCCTGGAGAAGCGGAGGCTGAGGGGAGACCTTATCGCTCTCTACAACTACCTGAAAGGAGGTTGTAGAGAGGTGGGGGTCGGTCTCTTCTCCCAGGTAACAAGTGATAGGACGAGAGGAAATGGCCTTAAGTTGCACCAGGGGAGGTTTACACTGGATATTAGGAAATTTTACTTCACTGAAAGGGTTATCAAGCATTGGAACAGGCTGCCCAGGGAAGTGGTTGAGTCGCCATCCCTGGAGGTATTTAAAAGACGTTTGGATGAGGTGCTTAGGGACATGGTGTAGTGGTGGTCTTGGTAGTGTTAGGTTTACAGTTGGACTCGATGATCTTGAAGATCTTCTCCAACCTATACGATTCTGTGATTCTTTGAGACAGACAGAGACATCTCCAGGGTACCTCAGGTGAGTGTGGTGTTGGATGCAAGGTCCTGCCCCTACCCTGCTCCTAACCAAGGGCTCTTGCTGGGGAAATACTCTTCCTTTACATCACCCAGGCTGAAAGCAGAGAGCAGCAGGGCAGAGGAAGGGCTCTAGAGAGCCTGTCTGAACTGGGAAAGCAGAGACCTGTATGGGAGCGGGGGCAGCAGTGACTCCCCTTGGTCTGTGGTGCTGCCTCAGAGCTGCTCTTTGTGGCTGGTGTCCCCACCGGTGTCAGCAATGCTGAGCTGTCCCAGGCTTCACCACGGCCACTTCAGATGGGTCCCCACTTCAGGTGGGGACCAGAGCAGGGTGGAAAGATCGGGTTATACAGTGGTGGGTCACCTCCTGGGGTGCCTCTGGGGACAACTCCGTACAGTAAAGCTAAGTGAGGGTGGGCTTTTCCCTCTGGTAGGTGGGCACCACTTTTCGGTCACCTCTGAATGCAGCTGCAGCTGCAAAGGGCGCACGGTGCAGCACAGGCTCTCCGTGGCACGAAGAATACTTACTTCATTTGGCTTCCAAGAAAATCCATGCTTGATTAAATCTTCTGGACTCTATTAGTGATAATACCAGGTGCTGTATTTGTTTATGTTATAAATGAGTACGGCTTAGAGGAATTTGGCTAAATTACTCTATAAGTGGGTTTGACTCACAATCAGCAGAGGCTGTTTAAAAATGTGGGATGAGATTATGTCTGGGTGACATGAGAGGACAGGAAAAAGACATTATTCTGTCCCAGAGTGTGCCAGCACTGCAGATAGCCATGACTAGACATGCCTGAGGAATATGCTACCAGACGCTGGCCTGAAATACCTGCTGCTTTTTGAGATCTGAAGAATAAATCTTTATAATTACTTTCATTTTCTTTTTTGTTATTGAGGCATACAGTTGTTCAAGCAGATTGGATTCAGAGCCATTTTAATGATGTCCAAAAAGACTAATTAGCATGCAAAATAATATCTCAGTTACGTACTCTTTAAATTTCCTGGGTTTGCTCTGAGAATATGGTTTAATAATTATGCTGTGGATGCCAAATCGTGGGAAGAAAACTCATTCCTAAGCTAATTGACGTATGTCTCATTTTGTCTAATCTAGTTTTCTGTGTGTTGATGAGAAATAACAGCTTTTTCTTTTACTCTTTTTCTTTCAGTAATGGGATTGCTCTTGGTTGCTTATGCATGCTTTGCATGCTGCTCTACAGTGTAACTTCTTTATCAGGCCAAACAAGATAATAAGACTAATTTGAGACAATAGGCAGCTACTTTATGGATACTGGAGTCAAATTTGCATTAGGAAAATGTTATGTTTTAAGGTGCACCAAAATTAAATGGTATTAGATATATAATTACTTTTGAAGTAGTTTGGGAAAAGATATTTTGACAGAGTGTTTCATTAAAGCCAGTACATTAATTCTCAAAGGGTAAATTAGAAAAAATTACCTGCACTGTAACTTGGAGAATAGGTCCTAAGGAAGCCGTGAGGAAGCAGATCGATGATCAGAAGTGATTTTTAATTTGATTGTCTAAAATGTGGGGATCAAAATAGATACTTCATTTTGGGAGGGAGTTTGACAACCACATGGATGCAGAAACAGTCTGCAGTTATGAGAGGAAATTTTGTTTGCTTTTACAGGCTTAATCCTTCAAAACTGATGGATAAGTCTACTTAGTAATTTAAGGTTTTGAAGTAAAGATACTACATCAAAAATCTAATTATTAAAAAAAAAAAGCAAAAAGCATTGTAAGTTCTACGATGATTTGTTCTGATTTGTATATTTATTAGCAGATAGGGTAAACATTTTCCAAAATACATGATCACAAGTTTTAGCATATTGATATTTCTTTTCTTCATCTCTTCTTCTCTATAATGGGAAGTATTCAGTTTATAATAATTCTCTTTCTGACATGTTTTACCTTTCTAAAAGTACTGTACTGTGATAAAGTTCAAGAAATGTAGTTCAGACCATTCACTTAAAGTTAGCAATGAAACTCCAATTATGAGAAAAATTCTTGTCTGTTCTCTGCCACTTTCAGCATCCTGATAAATGTATCCAAAGATATTTGAAAATAATCTTAAAAATGAAGCATGGTGAGATTAAAATGGATCACAGTAACAATTATTCGTGATAGATTTCCCTGGTATGCCTGATGAACATGGAAGGACAGATAGGATTTATCGGTAATCTCACAACAGCCCAGAAAGTGTTTCCATTTTAGGTATCTTAAAAGTCACAAATAGCTCTTTAAACACTTACTTTATTCTAAGGCTTGTCTTGTTGCCTGTGAAGGATGAAAAATCATTGAAAAGCAAGTTGTACGGGAGAGAGTCCTTAGCAGTCTTATGCTCCAAGGAATCTGCTCACACTGAACTTGCTGAGGTTTATGGAATTTCTAGGTCATATTTCACTGTACTTAGTAGTGGTATTATTAGCATCCTAGTATTATCCATGCTAACATTATATAATCTTAATTTGATCATAGATGCAGCATTCATAAAGTAATATCTCAAACAACATACACACCAGCAAATGCTCAACAAGAGGAGACCGGAACTCCTCATTGCAGATAAGGAAAGGTGACATTTTATGCATCTTTGTAAACAGTTTGTACTGTGTCCACTTCTGAAGTTCAATTTGGCAACGTTACCTGTCAGCAAGAGCAGAATTAATTTGGTGAGAATGACGTAATGTTGTAGCTGCTTACAAATATGTAGACCAACTTAACTCCCTCTAGATGCAAGGTTGGGAATAGAAGCAACTAAAATCTTACTTGTAACTGCTTAGTGATAACATTGCCTGTTTATGGGAGTCAAGTGCTTTAGTCCTGTTGGTATCACTATTAAACTGTGCAGAAGGTAGGTATGTGGGAAAAGATGTAGGTGATAAAAACCTTATCTTCATGAGATGACATCCTTCTGTTTCTTTTTCTTCCCATTGTCTAAAATGGATAGAGTGGACAGTTTGTTTCCTTGTTTTGTGTCTTTTTGTAGTTCCAACTAAAAGTCTATTGATGACAGGACATGTGCTAACAGATCTCCAGTGCAGCATTTGATACAGTGCTGTGTGGGCAATTACAAAGGTAATTGGAGAAGAGTGGATTTTATACAAGAAATTTTTAGAGTAATAAGAAGCTGACTAAACGTGTGGTCTTACAACAGATTGTAATTAGCGATTTCGTTTAATGACAAAGGATAAATACATGTTCATGAGGTGGAGGCAGAAGGCACAAGTCATGGTTAAACCCAATTATTTTAGGTTGCACCATTCTTTTAAAAGACATTGTACTTAAGAGTTTGATAAAAGTTCATGGGAGACACTAGCTATGGCATATGTACAAAGCCACATGAATGCACAGGTGCCTAAGCATATATATAAACATGATTTTACATCAGAGCAAAAGATAACGAGAGGAAAACCCCAAACCAGTGCTACTCCTAATCTCCACTATGGAGTAGGAAACATGCATATATTTCAGTAGGAAATGACGAATGATTTGAACAGTTAACAGTTCTGAGTCATGACTAAATTATCTCAAATCTCTTTCTGATGTGAAGATTTCTACATTATAGTAATGATTTCAATGGCAATGTGTATAAATCAGTTTGGTTCGGAAGAATGGTTGTGAAGGTCTTGTTTGCCCAAAGACCCTCAGCTTCAAGGCAGAGATTTCAGTAAGCATTGCCCTCTCCAAGTGATAGGTGTGAATTACATAAATACTCAGGGTAATAGTGTGGACCAGTTTACCAAGTGGGAATGTTCACATATAAAGACAAGATAATATCCTATGTTTTAATGCATTTAGTCCATTTTTTGAGATAAACCCTGAAATTATGCGATTCTGGTATCCTCAACTGAATGCCAAAAGTGCATCCCCTCATTTCTACCCCATAAAAAGTTCTTCATCCCTTTGCAAACTATATGTGTGTAGAACCCTTCATTTACTAAATTGAGTGGAGAGCATGCTTTTGAAGGTGTATCCATTGCAGCTTTGTAGGACAGAAGACTGGAAAAATTATGCTGGAAAATTCTAATGGATAGTTATGATCATTGCACTCCCCTTGCCTCCTCCTCAAGTACATGAAGGTGCAGCCTTTATTTTCATTGTCTTGCGTTACTTATCTATATAGCAAGCTCACAAGAAGGTCAATTCTTCCTGCGTCTACTTTGTGATCCAGCTCTGTGGGGAGACACCAGTGACACCTGTGAGTATCCCAGCTCAGGAATTACGAGCCAGCTCCTCTAATTGCAATAGACTTTCATGACAGCCTGAGCAGTGTCCATGTAATTACTAACTACATCTCAACTGCACCTATGGTCTCATGTTCTTGCCTAAATTGACCATGCAGTAAGTCATCTCAGGGACCTGATCCAGACCAAAAATAAACCCTGTAGAAGACATAAACAAATGAAAAAAGTAACTTGTATTCAGCCAGAGCTGCTCCCTGGAGGAGTTTATTGCAGAGAGGCACACTGGTGCCTGATGAAGGGGAGGGTCATGAACGTGTGGGAGGAAGATTTGGGCAGGACAGGTTTAGATTTGCATTAGCTGTCAAGGGACTGCACGCTGAGCCCTGCATGAAAGAAGAGACAGATTAGCTCAAACTCAGCATAAGGTTGATGTGGCTTCACTGTTCTGAGACCTGACATACAACCTGCGATTAACGCTGCACGGCACCACACAGCCTTGCCTGAGTGTTTGGAGCTCTCTCAGGTGTTTCTGTATTGAGCTGTGTTGTTGTGTTTGGGCATGCCATTTCACGCACAGCGGTGCTGTTGGGATGCAGCTCAGTAACCTCTAGCATGCACACTTAAAATCACATCCAGCCAGAGTTTGACCAGTATGTGATGGGCTGGCACAGGGAGAGACTATGCAAAGGCAGTACCTTGACAGGTTCCAGCTCATGCAAAGGT
The DNA here is from genome assembly GCF_035582795.1 of Mycteria americana. NCBI lineage: Eukaryota > Metazoa > Chordata > Aves > Ciconiiformes > Ciconiidae > Mycteria > Mycteria americana. Next base: position 194,339,585 of record NC_134365.1, read on the forward strand.
TCAAAATCACTTTTGATTAAAGCCTGCTAAGCTCTGAACTTGAAGCCAAGAGCTGCAGCTTCTCGCATGGTCCAGATCAGCTGAATTGCAGTGTCATGTCTCTTTGAGAGGCAAGTTTTCCCGCCCTCCATTGCATTTCCATTGTCATGCTTAGCCTCAATACATTGTGAGAAAACTCTCCTGAAAAAGGTAGGATTTAATAAGAATCGTTTTGAAGCAAAGAAGTCGGTTAGAAAATGATCAGTCTTCTAAGGTTATAACACCAATTCTTTCACTAATAAAAACTGTACTGGGATCAAAATGCACAAAATTTGTATAACCACAGGGTGCCTAATTATAGTTATTAGGAATAGGGTTTGTCTACTAGTTTCTTGTTTATTTCTTTCCTGGTAATTTGCCTACAAATATGTTTTACTGTCCATAGATTTGGCTGAACATTATCAAGCCCAAATTAATGGAATGACTCAGTTTATAAGCTCATAATTCAGATACATCAATGATGGCAGTTCAGGAGAGGTTTTCAATAAATAAGTAACAAAACAAAAAAACCTATCTGAAAATGCAAAGTGAAAACTAGGTTTAAATGTTCATTTTGGTTTATTACGTATTGAGAGTCTATCTGGGCCTTGGCTTGCTCTTTTCTGAAAGACATAAATGTGATGAATTAACTATTTTTTTGTACTGTGCACTTGAGCTTCACTGCAATCATATCCAGGAATTCTGTACAGAATCTACAGGCATGAATAATGTTGCTGTTGGACAGTCATACACAAGACTATTATTATGCCGCATTTTAACTAGCTTAATCCAAAAGAAGTAAACAGTGTATTTCAACTACTGCACAAAGGTATTCCATAGTCTAAGTGAACTCAAATATACTGGGGAAAAAAGTGTGAGACTGAGTCTGAATTTTCCCTGGAGATAAAGAATATTCCAGACATACAGTGTAGTAACCCTGTGACTTTATACTTTGCTCAATAAAAGATGCTCTATGTCAGCGAAGTTGGTTTATAGGAATGTGAATTATTAGAAAACACAGTAACAATAATTAATCTGGATTAATACCACAATTTGGGCAGTTTGCAGGATTTCACTAGGTTTTGGGTTTTGTTTTTGTACTAATAGTAGTGTCTTTAGTTATTATGAAAAGGACTTTCTATTCCCTTTAAAAGGCAAAACTGGTAGTTGCAGCAAAAGGACCACATGTAATCCCCAAACTATACAGATTACCACTTACACTCCATTATGGTACCACATAGCTGTGTTATTGCCATATTCACCTTTCTTTCCCCCAAGGTATTTGTCATTTCACACGTATTCAAAAAAGCTGACTTGTTTTTACCGTGCTCTGAAGAAAATTCTTTTTTCTGAAATGTATTCGTATTGCAGTACCTCTTGGGAGCCCTAGGCATAGGTAAAAGCCACGCTGTACTACATACACTGAATATACACATAATAAAACACAGCCCTTTCCAGAGAGCTTCCAGTGTAAGAGGAGAAAGGCAGCAGACAGATGCAAAGGAATGGAGTTGTGTCTCTGCATTTAATAATGCAGAAGGCAGGACCAAATCCCTAGTCTCAGCTAGGTCCTTCTCATAGCCAAAAAGAGTTATGGACACCTCCAGAACTGCTCAAAGATAGAAATCCAAGTGGGGTAAACCACACTTAGAAGTCACTATTTTTTTCCAAGGACTTTTAAGGCAGGCTGGGCTGTCTGGCTCAGGTTAGACATCCGATTTCTAGTGACTAGAATTCAGCATCTTGGTGCTGTTATAATCATCACTAGTTTCACTGCTGCCTTTCTTTTTTCATAAACAGCCTTAATTCCAGCACACTCCCTCACTATGACCTTTTGTCCTAATACACTTGTAAAAAAAAAGTCTTTCTCTTCCTTATTACTTCATTGGCTAGCATTAACTGATTCTTGTTTATCTCGCTGATGTATTGTGAGGAATAATTAATGTTTGTGTACTGCTTTGAAAATGAGCATCATTGCATCAAATGCTAGTTTGAGGAGAAAGATGCTTTTTGATGTTCTTATCTTTTTTGTGCGGGCTTTAATTGGCTCTGTATTCATCTTCCTCCCACTCTTTCAGTTGCAAGTTCAAATCTTTTTTGACCTTAGATCTTTGAGCAGTTTCTCTAAAAATGCACAGTAGTCACTCTTGATCTGACGCATTCATCTCTTTCAGATGTCTGAGTGCCCAGGGAGAAGAAGGAGACAAAGACAATTTTTCGGGTCACAAGGGTGATATGATGGACATGTACGCTAGTTAAGTGGAGTGAGGAGAAACTTTTTGAGGGGCTGTAGGGAAGGGAAACCAGGATTACCATTAAAAAAAGGAGGAGAGAAATCTCAGTTGTGCTTGTCCCTGTGCTTTTGTTTCCTGCTTTGAGAAGTCCTTCGCTGGGCTGGGATTCCTCTCTCATATGGAGAATAGGAAGTTCTTTTCATTTTTGTAGGAGTTTTTGTTTCTGAGTTTCCTATTTGCTTCAGAGGGATAAGGGGGAATACAAGCAGAACAACTGATGGGATGATGGATTTAAAACCTGAAGGAAAAGAAAAAGGTAATGGCCAGCTCTTCCTGAACTTGGATTTACCTTATTTCTCTGTAGAGGATGGAGAATTTTCAACACTTGCAAGTTGTGAAACTAAACTGGATAAAACCACAGAAAACGTGGTACTGAGAAGTATTACAAAAAATTGTGATATACAAGGTGTCTCAAAAGTATTTGTATTTCTAATTCTAAAACCTTGAGATTTTGTGCCTGTTCAAACAGCTAAATTTTCTTTTACATCTTTCACAAAAATGCATGGTAATTTAAATATACAAATGCTAACAACAAACAAGCAAAAAAACCCAGTAGACAAAGCTTGTTGTTGTGGCCTGACAGTGATCTGATTACCTGAATTTGATGCTCTGGCGAGCTATTTTCTGAATGCCTGACCCTGTAAAAGCTGGAAAACATATAAATGTTATTATCTCTCAGTTGACTCACACTAAAACATATTAACATTTTGGAAACTCATAAAAAAAAAAAAATCTGAGTAAAGTACATAGAAGAGAAGAAAGGAAAGAAAAGATCCAGCCCTAATAAATCTGAAAAGAAATTCTCTGAAAGAGGATAAGAAATACATCCAGACCTGAAGACCTTTGCTTTGGACTATGTCTGGTTTCGATACTACATTTTCCAAAATTCAGACACTGCTTTAGAATGGATGGAGACTTTGTTCACATACTTGGTAATGGCAAGTGAATATTTGGCCCATATGAATTTCATTTAATCATGAAAATGAAATCTCTCTTTTTACAACCAAAAATGCAGTTTGGCTGGAAGCAGTTTTTACAATTACATTTTTGACAGGAGATTGCAAGCAGTGCCATGAGATTTAGCTGACCACCTGTACAGCTTGGATATTGAATAATGACTATCACAACCTCTGTACAACATTTTAGGTAGGTTGCTTGCAAGGTATTGATAATTCAGAACTTCATTCTCACTAGGTCATTCATATCTGAATGAATTTTCCGTATCAAACAAATTGGGAAAACTCACAGCCTGTATGAGGAATAATACAAGCAGCAAAAATGGTGAATCAGATTTTATGATCTTTATCTTTTATGATCCAGAATACTTTAGCCTGTCTTAAAGCAGTTTGCCCTTTTGAAGTAATCGTGGACATGTAATCACCAAAATGATGGATGGAATTAAAACTTCTGTTCTTTTAGCAGTATTATTTTCAGGCAGAGCTCCTAATGATAAAGAATGAATCTTAGTAGATTAGGTGTTAAAGACTGTGAAGAAAAGCAGAGATGTGATTAGTTTTACCTTATATTAATGATCAAGCAGACAAAAAAACATAAACAAAAATTGTTTGCCACTGGTTTTGCTGGGTTTGCCTTTCCTAACCAATGATTTCTTGGACTGAATCACTGATAATGCCATCTAGACAAAGAACAGGATGGAAAATAGGACAGGGACAATTTCAATTAATTTACACAAAACCTTTCTATGCATTGTCTTACTCACCTCTGTGACCTTATGTACCTGTCAGACTGCTGCACGCAGTCCAGGTATGCACAAATTTATCTTGGCCTTTGCACAGGACTTGCACAGGGTCTCTTGTACAGGTTGGTCACTCATTGTTTCAGCTGACTTTGCTCCTGTATTTTTGTTGTTGTTGTTGTTATCCGTATTTTCAGACCTTAACTTATTATTAGGAAAATATTACATAAATACAACTTACAAAAGGTTGAGGTTTTTTTCCTTTTTTCAAAATGTATTTCAACATAGCAGGCTAAGAGTTAGTATGACCACTTTATCTTACAACTGTTATCACCGAAACAACACAAAACACCATACCAATTCTTTGTCCCTGCCCCCCAATATTTCCCTTGTTCCATTGGTTCCAGTCAAGCAGATTTTTTTCTTAATTTGCTTTCAAGCTTTGATAATAACTGTGCTCTGGATAAAAGTGTTGGAACTGTAACAAGCCATCATAAAGTTTTCTGGGACTGATGTGAGAAATAAAGGTGTTCAATGGTACTGATAGAAACTCTCTGAGCTGAAGGAAAAGGGCGAAGAACACATCAGGATTGACCTGCTAGTGAATAAATGCTGCAGTGCTCACCCTAGCATAGTGCTGTTTTGTTTAGGGAACTAGTGGTTACCTAACTTCGTGCTCTCTAAGTCCACCTGTACTTAAAAGGAGATGTTATATTGAGATGAAATATATATATTATATAGTGAATATGGTTCAAAGTGAATATCATATTTATGTTCCATCTTGATGGTAAAGAGTGTGTTTTGTCCCAGGGGTGCAGTCTGGAGCAGCAGAGGAGAGAGGGCTGTCGTGGAGCAGTACGACTCGACATCTCCTGGGATGTAGCGGCACTACCTGGAGGTTCGGCACAGGTTGTCTGTGCCTTGCATTCACTTCCACTCATGGCTGTGGGGCCTGAAATGCAGCTGGAGATGGGACGAGAGTACCCACAGTGCCTTGGCCATGCAGCATCCCCTGCACACATGTCAAAGCAGGTAGCATGGTGCACCATGAGAGCTGCCCCAAGGGATCTGCTCCCCCATCTGTCCTGGGAGGGCCAGGATGCAGTTTAGCATGTGGTTTTCTCTGTTTTCTGAAAAGCATCAACCTTCACTTAATAGAAACAGTATTGTTCAATTGAGGCTTTAAATACTACAGCAGAACCAGAAAGTGGCATTAAATCATTTCCTGAGCTAGAAATGGTAGCCAAAAACCTAATCTGGAGGGAGTGCAGCCAAATATCTTCAAGCTGTAATTAGCAGAGGACTACATGTTACATTTTGAAACCCACTCTCTATGAGGGTTTAAAAATTACTCACCAAATGGAATACTTTCAAAGTACACTTGAAAGTGTCCCTTTATGTTTTCAGTATGCTCTGTAACTTACACTCTTACCTAGAGCTGTCTAGAGGTGTTTAGCCTGCCTTTTTCTCCAAAATCACCCAGACATTCTTGCTGCAGAGAAAGGACTTGGGATTTTTATAATATTTAAAGTCCTTAAAAAGCATCACCAAACCCAACAAGCCTGAGGACACCATTCATAAGATATTCAGCTGCTATTCAAGGGCTCACGTGGGTAGTGGATTTATCATTTTAAATTACTATTTCCTTGTAGTTCATAACCAATTTTACTTTAAAATACAGGCCCCATTCCTCGGTGGCTGTAGATCAGCTATATCTACCTTAGCAAATAATGTAGCACCACAGGAGTGGGTTGGTAGATCAAAGAAGATGCCTACATCTACATTGCAGATGGCTTAAGCTGTTTACTTCTGACCAGATGTAGTTTGGTTCCCTGAACCAAACATCTCCTGGCTGCATGCAGTTTGAAGATATCTAAAGGAGCCGTCACTGGTTCATATCCATATGTCCCTTTTGGGGCTGGAGGGCATGCAATGGAGAGTTCCTGCTTAGTTTCTTATGAAATGAATGCCATTCACTTGTGCACAAACTACTTCTTACACCAGACCTGTGCATGGGGACTTGGGATTGCTCAGGACTTTGCTGCAGAATGGCTTGACTATTCTAGATCAAAACAGTGACAAGGGCACGAACTTCAACATTGGTTCATTGCAAATATATTTCTGGCCAGTTGTGTTTACCTCAACGTTTCAGGAAGTCTTGTAGAAAAAACCTTACCAAAAATGTATCACATGAAGTTATAATAATACCTAAAGCATCTAAAACTGTTATAGGAATATATGAGTCTGAGAACCTCTTCATAATACCCTTTAACAAAAATTTGCCAGTTCAAGTCAGAACACTACTAATAATTTGCCTTGCAGAAGGACTGGATTTCAAGAGAGAGAAAACTCTAATTACATTCTAAAATGAGTTGCAAGGAAATAAAATTATTGTTGGTTTGGCTACTTTGGAGTCAAGACATATTCTAGAAGGTTGTATTTTAGCTATGGTGACCCAAGGGACAGAAATTGTAGAGAACGTGAGAAAAAGGAATATCTTTTCATAGTTACAATTCTTTCAATTATTCAAGTAAATTGTGTGATAAGTCTTGGTTCAGTTAAAGCTTAGTAAAAGTCACTTTTATTAGATTGAAAATTATTGTAAGAGACTGCAAAGACTAACACAATAGAAATTCTAAATCAAGTAATTAATCCTATTACAGGAGGCAGACAAACCATTGTATTTTAGCATATTACATATTTGAGTTTCTGATGCATATTCTTCTGTTGTGTATATTTTTCTATTATAAAATCTCTGTTATTTCTAACAATTTCATATTGGTATTTCAGGTTAGATTCACAGAGAAGTGACATTCCTAGCTTTGTAAAACATATTTTAGATTTATTTCTAATGCTGCTTTTCTATATGCCTGCTTTTTAGCAGTAATATAATGTGATAAGTAAGATGATTGCCTAGGGCTACAAAATTAAGTGCTCTATCATAAAATGCTTACATATACTTCTATTTCTTTGTAGAGGTCAGTGAAGGAGGTAATGCATTTCTTGTAAAATATAAGCCAATTTCAGGTTGAAACACTTCTTTACACATCATATTTTTTCTGTTTATGCCTGCCTCTGACTGTTCACCCAGCTTATAAGGGTCAAGATTCATCACAATACTAAAACACATGGGCAAGTCACAGATACTGCATAGTAAATCCTATATAACTCTTCAGTAATAGGAGCTTCTATTATACATATAAATAATAGAAATAGATGTGAAAAAGTTAAAAGTTTTTTGGTTTCATTTTTTAAATTTTGTTTTTGTTTTTTCTGTCCGCAGAAGAGAACTTTCTAAATATATAACCTTTTGGTAGGGCTTTTAGGAAATTACAGCAGCTGGGTAAATGAGACTCTCTGAACAAGGTAATGGCAAGAATTGAATGCGGTTTTGCTAAAGAATGTGTTTCGGCAAAACAGGTCTTTGGATAGGGACTAAGGTCTCCTCCCCAGTTTAGAGTGGATAGCTGGATTACATTTTCTTTGTTCTCCTGTCTAAGCTTCTGTTCCATGCTGACCTCAGCCAGATATTCTGTTCAAGAGATATTGCCAGACTCACTGGTATAAAAATTTTACTCAAAATGTCCAGACATTTGTCTCTATATGTTAAAATATGTGTCTCAGCATGTGCCACAAGAAGGGATACTTAAAACAAGGTTGTGGAACTGTTTGACATAAATCATTTAACATTTTTCTTTGCATTACAGTACACATAACAATGCAGAATGGCCCCAAACCTCGTCCACACCTGGTGCAAATTGATTTTGAGGACCTATACTGGGTTACACTGGCGGGGATCCTGACCCACAGAGGATCACAAAGAAGCTCATGACTGTTTTTGTCCATTTCATCCAATGTGAATTGCTTTCTAATCAGTTTAATTTCTGGTACAATAACAAGTTTGGTTAATAGTCATGCCTTTATTTATCCATTTTTGAATGCCTTTATTTATCCATTTTTGAAGTTATGTTTATCTGCAAACAAACAAACAAACGATTCCCTCTTCCCCCCAACTTGGGTCTAAATGCAGGATTATTCCTGATAAAGACAAATGTGCAGTCGGTTTTGTAATTATCACTGTGAATCCTATCTTTCTGTTTGAAGAGAAATTTCATTTGATTCTTTTGATGTGCGTTGTATTAATCCTGAAATACTAAGAGAACTTTTAGGTGAAGTCATTTAATAAAAGTTTGTAAGTTCCCTATAAAAGGTCCTTACACTGCATATAGAACTGCATTAGATTTATCGTAAATTATACTGGAGGTGTATGATGAGTTCCGTGAGCCCCCAAACTAGGAGACACAATCAATGCCTGTAGACTCCACTGTTCCTTTAGTGCAGACATTAGGAAGAGCAGACTTGCCTACCCAGAGACTAACAGCAAGGCAAACAAGGCTTTGCTTCTTCCTTGTTGCAAGAAGGCAGTGTGCGGCCCGGAGAAGCTTTCTTGCTACTTCGCAGCAAGACTGGTTGGGCTGAAGGAAACTGAAGAGAGGAGAAAGGGAAGGACTATGCTCAAATCTTTGTACAAAGATCCCATTTTGGGTTTCTGCTTTCTGTCTTTTGGAAGATTGTTCTGGAAAGTATGGAAATAAAGTGAAAAAACACCTATGCACAAATGGGAAGGTGAAATGTTTACCTGGGTGTGCAGCAGGTGCAAGAGGCTACAGGTGGAGTCACATCCAGTTCCACTGCCACGTCCCTGATCCAAGGCTGTCTTTAAACTAGCACAGACCCATATTGTTACAGAGTGCTACAGCTCAGTGAAATTCAGGAAAATCTTTTTTCACCAGGAAAGATAAATGCAAGAGCCAAAGTGGGAGCAGTTAGCTCACCACAGATTCTCCAAAAGGAAGAACTCCTGTGCTTGCCAGGCTATTTTGGAAAATCAGAGTACATCAAATTTCAGCCTCAAATTAGGAAAAAAAGAAGGGGCCTAATATTAAGGCTTCAATAAAAAAAAAATTTGAGTTTTCCTAATGGGTCACAAGGGATAAATCTGTGCTATATTTAGAGAATATGACCGAAGAAAAGCCCCTGTAGTCATTTGGAGAAGTATTTGGACTTTCAGAGCTCTGTCTTCATTACATCCTTGCTCTTGTTCTGCTTGGTGGTCTGTTTATCACTTTCTTTTTTAAGAAAGCTAAATAACTACATAAAACGAGTAATTTCTTCCAGGGTACCTTGAGACCTTCAGGAGTTCTTGGGCACAAAAGAGAAAATATGTGATTTTTGAAAGCAGAATTCCTTTCATCCATTGTGGGTTTGTTAGCACTTCTGACAAATTGTTCTGGTTTGTTGGGAATTTGCATCTCCACCGAGACTGATAGAAAATTATGTCTGAAGTGCCACTGCATTCAGCAGCAAACAATGGCAACCATTTTGACTATAAAAACTGTCATTATATTGGTTTTCTTATTAGTATTAGAAAGTATTAGAGGCTTGAAGGAGCAGGTGATCAACTATTCAGTGAGAAAATTATAAAATACAGGGAGGGGAAAGCATCATACAGAACTGTGACAGAATAAGCAATTGATATAATTACAGTACAAAACAATTTTAGTGTCTGAAAGACAAGAAAAGAGCTTGTAGTCTTGGGTGAACTCAGCTCCCAAGGTGTATTGAGATAGACCTGGACTTTTCCTTTTGAAGTAATCTTAATTTGATCAGATTTTTCTTTCTTTGACATTTCATTTATTTGGTTGTCATGGTGCACCCATTCATTCAATAAGCTTCAACACTATTATAATTGTATAGAATTTTTTTTTTGTTTTAAAGTCCCTCAATGTTTGGAGGGAGTTTGTGTCTAGGATTTGAATTCAAACTCATCACAGCTTACAGGGCATCTGATGCTGATGTACCCATATCCCATAGAGGCTTACGCCAGGGTTTCCACCGAGGCAGAGGGAAGGAAGCAGGAGACCTTGGTTCTGGGTCCTGCTCAGTCTGAGAGGGTTTGATTTCCCCTACTCCTTAGTCCAGAGACAAATCCAACCATGCAGTACATGCCTCACTAATTAGGGGCAACTCACCATCCCCACTGCTGAAGTTGTGCATCTGTGCTCTGTAGTAAAAGAATATAAGTTATAAAGCTGGACAGAAAGGCTAAGCAGAAGCAGCAGGGCTGAAGACATTTATCTAGTGGTTCCCTAGGGCCACACATAGAAACAGTGCCTGCATCAGGACAAGAAGCAAGGTTTTTATTTCACGTGGTATTGTTTCTTAATAGCCCTAGCAGGTTTATTGAGAGATGGCTTCTTCAAGCCCATTTATTTAAAAAAAAATCATAAAAAGAAAAAAAAGAAAAAAGACATTTTTAATCTCAACCAAGTGCTCCATAAATAAAGCACTCTGATGCACAGGCCAAATGCAGCACTCACACATTGCTACAGCAGACATTTCCTTTAGCAGCAAGAGCGTCTGAATCCGGTCTGCAGTGTCTCATCAGAGAATCATGGAGCCCCATTCATCTCATTTGCGATAGCTGAACTTCATTTCTTTTGCCGTGTAACGACTTTTATAACTGTGTGCCAATTGTTTTAGTACATAGGTTTGTTAAAAATCAAATCTCAATGCAGTTCCTAACCTGGATTAAATCTTTATTAAGCCTATCCTTTTTATTCACCCTGAAAAGATTAAAATAAAAATGGAATAATTTAAATTAGATGTAACAAAATTTAAAAATTAAAATGACCATTAAATTAAACATAAATTGAAACATAATCTGGTAAAACTAATTGCCAATTACGATTCACAATAGAAATATAAACAAAAAGGCTACAGTAAATTCTAGTTCTTCTTTTAACACAAATTCAAAGACAGCAACACTGGCAACACTTCTTCAAACATGTTTCAGATTATTGTTGAGAAGGCCTGAGCTCTGTCCTGGCAGGTGCCAGAAGCAGCACCAGATGAGTGGGCAGTGTTTTCATGTTATGGATGTTATTCTTGCCATGCACAGTCTCTTCATTTTTCAGTGTCAGGAAAAACAAAATAAAGCAATAACTACATAAAAGATATTCATGCACAGTAGACAGTATGTCAAAGAAAGTTGGCTTGTGTGAGCACTCTGTATACATACTTGTCTGCCTTTGGTTTTTAGGAGAAAAAAAGCCATAGTCACTTTTTTTATACAACTTCAAAGAAAGGAATAAATAACCACAGTTTGCTGAAGATACTGTTCTCTGCTTCAGCTTTTTTGTCCACAGTTTGCTGAAGATACTGTTCTCTACTTCTTCAGCTTTTTTGTGGCTGGTATTGTCATTGCAATGAATATTTGTGTTCTCACTATGAGTTCAAAAAGTTTTTCTCCTTCTCTCCTCCAAGGATAGGTTCTTTATTTTCTTCAGTTTTCTGTCCATGAAAAAAATAAAAGGAAATAGTGACTGATTTTTGGTGGTGGAGGGGATAGTTGTACAGATCCCAATACTTTTACTCAAAAACCTTATTCCTGAAGTAGTGTTATTGGCACAGCTGGGTTTGCTTATCTCTTCACTTTATACTTTACTTTGCATATAAAGCATATGAACGTCTTTTGGTTATCCCTGTCAGCTAAAATAGGGAGATAGCTCAAATATGCCAATTGAGTCACGTCAAATAATTGAGCAACACTATGTACAGACTTACTAATTTCTCACATTACTCTTCGTAGACTCATGTAAGCCATAAGCAGGAGTCATCGTCTCACAGGTAAATGAGACACTTTTCCGGTAGAGGAAAGGGACAGAGTATGATATCCTACATAGAAATATATTGTACTATTAGCCAATGGATTTTTATGTCAAATAAATATGAAATGAAAATACAATCCACAAAATATCTGTGAAAAGTGATAAGTGGACTTTCTGCCAACTGACCAAAGTATTCAGACTTAAATAGTATAAAATTTTGGGGCAATTCACTTTAGTTCTTCCAGCTCTCAGCTACAGGAAATAACACTTGGCTTTATTACAGTTAAAACACTTGTTCCTTAGATGAAGCCAAAGATTGCCTTCCATATTTTGGTTTTCTTTTAGGTGCTTTTTAGTCTACTGAAGTAAACCATTTAAAAGTCAACCTGTAATGTTTTAAAATCTCACTATGAAGTGTGTAAATTAGGGTAATAAGGGAAAATATGTTTGGGGTCAGTTTTTACTTTGTTAATTAGACTAAATAAGGATACAAAACAACTCTTCACATTGCATTCAAACTTTGTCAGCAATTGCCATAAGCTTTATAGTAATGACTGTATCCCAAAAACTCAGTGCAGCATCTACTTAGGGTTTGAACTGCCCGAGATTTGATTGTAATTAACTAGAAATTATATTCCTGGGGAAATAAATTGGACTTGTATGAAGTGAGCTACATATTCAGTACAGTAAGATATACTCTGCTGAACATCTGATATATGATGTAAATTTTGGAAAACTGTAGCAAAGCAAGGTAATTACAATTCTGAATTTTAGACTAGATGCCAAGAAGAGTGAGACTCCATGAAAAAGTCTTATACCTAACAAATAGCTAATCAAAATGTTTAAAGTAATTTGGAAGTACAGGCAATCTGGAGGAGCATTTCAGTTACTTTCCTCACACCTGGCTAGTGTGTAAGTATGTGTATTTGTGTGCATACATTTATTATATGTCTTCACTCTCTGTTTATTACAGTATATGTCTTCACTAGTATTTGGTTTAGTATCTGAAAATGTTTCATTTCCTCCGTTAAACATATAAACTGAGAGCACTAGTCTGTGACCCATATAATAACTGTATTAAGTCATTTGCTGGTGAGCTAATATTTATTTCATGATTAGGAGTATGGACGTTATTAAGCCACATAATTTCTGGGAACATTCACCCTTGTATGGGAGGGTCTGAAAGGAAGAGATTAATTGAACCTTCAAAAATGGGCAATTATGGGACATAATTTGTGCTGCCTCATTAAGGAAGTTACTCAGATAGCACAAATGATAGCTTTTACAAAACCTCAGACAAACTGCCAAAAATATTATGTCCACTAGGGATACATGTACTGCATGTTTCTCCTTGACATCATAATTTCAGCTCTGTTGCCTTCGTTGCCTCATGACTGAAGGCAAAAAATGTCCATTTAACTGGCTCTAATAGTTGAAAAAATATTCAAAAATCCTTTTTAATTAGAAATACCTTTTATATTTTCTTCAATTATAATTTCAAAACACAGATTTGCAACAGAATAGGGAAGGAAATAGGTTCTCCAAATTTCTAGGAAATGTTATAGAGTGGCTTTCTTCCTAAAATTTGTCATCATGGCTGTCCTACGGACCTGATGTTCCTTGTGTAACAGCAGACATTTTTTTGACTATTTAAGCAAACTTTATAAAGAGTAGTGCCTATGTGGTCAACGTCAGTGTTTGAAGTAAGGCAGTTAATCATAAGAACAGCATAATGTTGAAAATTTTATTGTAAAAAATCAGACTTCTAAGGAAGTCAAAGTAAATGATAGAGATTTACCTACTGTCAGAAATACCTCTTGCTGAAATTCCAATTTTCTATTTTTCTATTATACCCTCATTATGGCATCAGTGTAGCAGAAGCAGTTTATGTTACCCAGGTTTCTAGGGTGCCGTTAAGAGCAGGAAACTACATGGAGATTTATGTTTGTATAAATAGCTGCTAAATTTCACAGAATCATAGAATTGTTTAGGCTGGAAAAGACCTTCAAGATCATTGAGTCCAACCGTTAACCTAGCACTGCCAAGTCCACCACTAAACCATGTCCCTAAGCATCACATCTACACGTCTTTTAAATACCTCCAGGGATGGTGACTCAGCCACTTCACTGGGCAGCCTGTTCCAATGCTTGACAACCCTTTCGGTGAAGAAATTGTTCCTAATATCCAGCCTAAACCTCCCCTGGTGCAACTTGAGGCCATTTCCTCTTGTCCTATCACTTGTTACTTGGGAGAAGAGACCGACCCCCACCTCACTACAACCTCCTTTCAGGTAGTTGTAGAGAGCGATAAGGTCTCCCCTCAGCCTCCACTTCTCCAGGCTAAACAACCCCAGCTCCCTCAGCCGCTCCTCATCAGACTTGTGCTCCAGACCCTTCACCAGCTTCGTTGCCCTTCTCTGGACACGCTCCAGCACCTCAATGTCTCTCTTGTACTGAGGGGCCCAAAAGTGAACACAGGATTCGAGGTGCGGCCTCACCAGTTCTGAGTGCAGGGGCACGATCACTTCCCTAGTCCTGCTGGCCACACTGTTCCTGATACAAGCCAGGATGCCATTGGCTTTCTTGGCCACCTGGGCACACTGCTGGCTCATATTCAGCTGACAGTCGAGCAACACCTCCAGGCCCTTTTCCGCCAGGCAGCTTTCATATGCTTACATGTATATATGAATACACACAGTTTTATATATATGCAAATATTTACAGAAAAAAAAAGCAGAAGCAGGTTAAATCATCCAAGCATTATTTTTCATAGAATCAATAGTGAAGAGAGACAAATGAAAAAGAAATGGTAATTGTCTCTGAACTTAGTTTTTTTGGGATCATAATTTCACTGCTGTTCATAGAGTGTTTTGATATCCTTTGAGCTCTAACAGAGATCTGATTTTGTGCAGCCATCAAGAACGCTGACCTGACTCAGAGCATGCACAAATTCTTATGGTCATTTGGAAGGTATCTGATGTTTCCAGGCATTTTCAAATTATTCTGCTTCTCCAAAAGCAGGTCTTCAGTTAGTCTACTAGATTCATCTTTCCTATAGTTTTCTGGACCAAGAACTGATAAATTGTTTGATACTCTCTTTGATGTCATCAAGCTAAAAGGCTTAAATAAAATCAATTAATGTGAAAGGCTAAATTATTTTTCCTTATTCAGTTGGTTTCTTTGAGACTGGTACTTTTGATATTTCTTTCAATTAAGAACACTGTTAATTTCAACATATTTTCTAACTTCTGTCAAGGCCATGATTGATCTGTCTTTACATGCCTACTTTTCTAGACAAAACAAAAATAAATTTCTTCATGCTAACTGAAATCCTGTCTGCTGATACAGCATTTCTTAACGTTCAAAAAGGCAGGCAGGAGCAAGTCAGAAAGACCTAAAAGTTTCAAAAGTCATCAGTATGGTAGGAGCGCACCCGTGCTGGGAAACTGAATTGGACCAGCGTTCAGGCTCAAACACCATCCCGCAGTCATTCACAGGGTTTAGTTACTAGCATACTCCTTGCTGCAGTTATATAGTGAATGAGCCCTCTCCCAGGCAAGTCCCAGACTTCAGTTCCATGTATCTGCCCCAGTTCTGGAGACAGTATGGACCACAGACTCATCTTGATAGGCAGTATAGATGTGTCCATTGTATTTTGAGGGGATAAAAGAGTTTAGCCATATGGACATGACCCATGTCAGGCCAGTTTTCTTGAGGACAAGTGAATGGGCACTAATTCAAGAGAGACATTTATTTAGTATGTGTGAGCAGCCTAGCCTTCCAGAAGACCAAGAAAGTAAGAAGGTGGATCTCAAGCTTAGCAGAAATACTTTGGATAAAAGCAGACTTTCAAAATAAACTCCCATATGCTTGCAAGACAGCTGGGGCCAATTCATTGCCAAGCAAACTCTGTGGGTCATGGTTATATATAGTTCATATACACAATCCATAGGAAGCACGCAGCAAGTCTCTTGCAGGGCTAAATCGTGCTTCCTGCACTGAATCATGCAGATATATGGTAACGTTTTCAGAGGCCATATTGGTTTAACTTGTTGTGTAAGACAACATCAGGATCCATGTCAAGGTTATCTACTTTCTACTCATGGCTTCTTTTCTGAACTGTCGGTATTTTTCTAGATCTTGTCTTTATCTCATGTTTTGTTTCTTTTGTCTTTCCAAACTGCATTTAAATTAACTTGTAGGGATATTTTGTCTCTAAATGATTTCAGCTTCCTGTCAAGAATTCTTCAAATGTGACAAAGGTGACATTTGCTTCTGAGACAAACTATTGTATGTGAGTGCATATGCAGTATATACAATAACAATAACGTATATATTTTACGTATATATTATGCTTAATTATATGAGCCATCAATAATTATAAATGTTGTGGTCTTCCCCAGTAAATTGCATTAAGCAAAAATAACTGCTATCTGCTCTCTTGGTTTCTCTGCTGACTATTCTTTCTCATGATGCTGTCAAATAACAGCCGTACTGTGCGTAACTGCTGGAAAACAGAGTTCATTTGAAACACTGTTGGGTATCGTTATTTGAATTTGGGACTTCACTGTCTTCTCGCTTTTACCAGTTTAAAAATTAATTTCTTTTCAGTCGGGTTATTTCTGTTTTGCATGAGTGATACTGCAAGGCAAACCAGTCCCATAGTCTTTCAGTGGCTGACATACATGACTGGGTTTGTACCAGCAAACTCTATATGCCTCCTAGGCACAGCAGCGAGTTGGCAGAGCTCCTTTCCTAGTCTCCAAATCAGAGTGACCACATGCAAAAGGCCCCTGCAGCACCCTCTACTTCAGTATCACGTCTGAGAATTGTTAGGGCGAGTGCTAGTTGGCACGTGCCAAAACCACACCAGGGAACATTTCAGCTGCTTGGCAGTGTGGCTGAACATGTACCAGTCTCTGGGAACATTCCTGGCCACCCTTTAATATATTAATATAGACAAAGCCATTACAGCCTGTGGTTCTAATGGGAAAAAGGAAATGCGACTGGATGCTCCTGCTTAAAAATGTCCAATGGTATTAAAAATTTTGTCTGTATTGTCTCATCTTCCACTTCAAAAAGTTAACTATTGAGGACATTTGGCTGTACTAGGCTCGCTAACATCTTTCTATATTCCCTACCTCCTGATGAGAAAAGAAAAGTTTGTCTTATAGACATGCTTATAGAAGGTCTGCAAATCCCTTAATAGAAAATCGATGTAACAGCTGCTGTCACTTTCCTGACTTGAAGAGTAGTAAGAATATTTTTCGTGGCTGCATTCAAAATAATTTTTGAGACATTTCCTAATATGTTTGCATTCAGATGTCATCAGCCTTTTAAGGAGTTAGCTATGTCTTTTTGTTAGGTCAGCAATTGAATTTACTGTTGTTGCTGTGAATCTTGGTTACATTATGTTCTCTTCCCTTGATACTGATCTCTGAAAATGCACACCAACTTTATAAAAGACTTCCCAAGTTTCTTCTTGTATTGTGGCTATTTTTTTTCACTTCCCTATGCCTTTCCTATTCTATTTAATATTGAAAATCCTCTAGATGGCATGAAATATAAAATATAGAAGTTTTGTTATTGTATCTTTTTCAAAAGCCCTTGAGAACCTTGGCCAGGATTTCACAGCTCTAACAAACCTTGCCATGTGTGACCATTAAAAAAACCCCTCTTCTGCTCTCTCACCTTGAATGGCAGCAGTCACAAGCAGGTATCATGATGTGTGAATCCTACTAAATAAACTCTGCTGTGTGATGGCATAAAAGCACCTCAAAGACTTACGGCATAGCAGGCACAAGTTCCTTACTCATCTCATTTACTACAGCTACTTCTTTCACTCTCTGGGTACAGCTTGTAGTCTGCTTATCTAGTAAAACCATAGCAACTACAGAACTGAGTCATAGGGTGGCCAGAAACATGAACAAGGTTACTAATGCCTGATAACATGGGACCCCTGAGAATAACATGTAGACCCACTGTAGAATATCGTATTGCCAAAGACCAGAAGAAAACACAGAAATTCCCTGAGTTTTTATGAAGGACATGTACATAATGCATATCATCATTCATTACATAGAATGCTTTGGATTGGAAGGGACCTTTACAGGTCATCTAGTCCAAGCCCCCTGCAAGAGCAGAGACATCTTCCACTAGACCAGGTTGCTCAGAGCCCTGTCCAGCCTGACCTTGAACACTTCCAGGGATGGGGCATCCACAACTTCTCTGGGCAACCTGTTCCAGTGCCTCACCACCCTCACTGTAAAAAATTTCTTTCTTAAATCCAGTCTAAATCTGCCCTCCCTTAATTTAAAACCATTGCTCCTTGTCCTGTCACAACAGGCCTTGCTAAAAAGTCTGTCCCCATCTTTCCTATAGGCCACCTTAAGTACCGGAAGGCTGCTATACCTACCAGCCTACCTACCAGCCAAAGGGAAGGTATCTATTTGCAGTCTATTTGAAATATAAGAGCTGTATTGATGTTAAAAGATTTATCCTGCATATTCAGTATTTGGAATAAACTCTGAAATGTGGAGATTTTCCAAAGTTAAGACAATTGACCAAAGCAAATATTAAATTGATAAAGTACAATAGGCTTAATATGTTTTTCTCTATATATTCAAAATATTGTAAGGAAAATGTTTCGGAAAATTGATAAGCTACTTTATGCATGGAGAGTATAATCTGACATTCATTTATAGCAATTATTCAGAACTCCATCAGGCTGTCTTTTTGTTTCAGTGACAGGACTGAAGGTGATTAAAGAAGAGGAAATGTCATTTGTTGGCATCTGCTCTGCTATGAGTCTGCCAAAACTACAGATATAAGCCCTTGAATTTGTTTGCTTTTGAACAAAGAACACAGAAAAGATTAAATTCATAGGAAAGAATAGGTCATTAATCATATATTTTGACTTATTCCCATGGCAAAACCCAATGTTTTAGCAGAAAAAAACCTGCAATCACAGTATTGTAGAGTGGGTTTTGCACCATCTATGACTAGGTAAATTAAAAATATAACTTGGAGAGATTTGCTTTAAAAAACTGGAAGTTTTTGCTAATTTTTACATGCAAGTTTCAGCTAAGGATTTATATTCAATTTTTATTCCTTGTGAATGTACTTACAGGATGGTTTTCACTAGAATTTGCAATATTTTTATTTCTTCCTTTTAGTGTCACTAAAATTGCTTGTCATGATGATTTCGAAGGCCTTTACCTTGTGTTCAGCAACGTGTGTGAGGTATCGCTGCTTCCAGATCTGCGCTACAATTCTGCAGCTATTGCTGAATACTACTTATTTGTGCAAATAGTCTTATTGACTGCAGTGCAGGTCCTTGAGTTTATAACATCTATAAGTAAATATTTGTAAGTCAGGATTGTATAAACAGCCCTCCAGTCGCTGGCATCTACTGAAGCATTAGATGAACAAACTAAGATGGCTAAAGCCTTAACTCTGAGCCTGTTTCTATGCAATGATAAGCAAAAGAGGAACAGGGATTGTTCCCTGCCACTGAAGCCAAACAGGATGGATTAGCTTCCCTCAGTAAAGCTGGCAGCCAGTCACCTCCAAAGCCTTTAAAAGGTAGGTTTGGAAGGGTGTGTAAGATGGAGGGAGTGAAAACAAGCGCAGCCTCAGGGAAACTGCTCGTTCGAACTTCTAAACTTGGGAGCAAGCGACCCATCCTCTGAACCCTACCAAAGCGAAACTAGTCACTGTGGTCCAAAATAAGTCCAGAGGAGTAAGCTAAGAATTGATGACTGTGGATGATCAGGGACCTGGTGTTTGAGTCTTCCCCTGCCTCTTTTTGATTCGGAGAGGAGGTGTACCTTAAGAAGCAGCAAAGCTGTCTGCCTCAGGTTACTGTGATATTGATCCTTCTCTAAGAAAGCAGAAAAATTACAAAGGATACAGAAGCCCTCCAAAACAAAAACAAAAAAAAAGAAAATGTTTTGTCATGAGAGTTTTCACCATGATCTGGGGAACGGAGTCACATCGTTAGGAAAAGAAAGAAAGGCATTGCTGTGCAGTGCTTTGCAAGTATGGCGTGTTCACTGAACCCTAAGACTGGGTGAAATGATATTAGAATTAAGGCGATCCCTGAAAATAAAGGTGTAAAAACAAACAAACAAACCAACAAAACTTAGTATATCAACAGTATTGATAGCAAAGCAGTTAAATCTGTAAGAGGTGAAGACACTAGGTTTTATTTCCTACAGCAGGGTTTCACACATTTCCAATGGCATGTTTCCAATGGCATATCAAAAGATTTATGAAGAACTTTACTTTTTACTCAGTCCACCACTCAAAATACATTAATCTACAAAAGTATCAACTTATTTTACAAATTTTTGTTGTTGTTCGTTTCTAACTTTTAATGATAAAAACAGGCTTTTCTGCTAACTTGGCAACATTTTGCTGGTTCAAGAAATTGTTGTATTACTGTGCATCATGTCTTCCTAAACAAAAAATGTCACAATGCCTAACATTTATTTTTGATGTTTATATGAAAAAGTTGTATAAATTAGTTAAAATGCTCTAAATAAATATTTTAAGAAGCCACTAAATATTAAATTTGCTACAGTAATTGTTTGTCTACATATGATAGACCCAAATATTATGCCATCATCTGAGAATACTGGTTTAATATCTTAGAAATCCTGCTTTTGACCTTTTCAGTGAGGTGAATAGCATATTGGTTTATAAACTTTCTGATGTGAACATGGTCTAGCTTAATAGGGTGCAATGGGGAAAACAAGCCTGGAAGCAATATAGATAAGCAACCACACAACAAACTTCAGGGATGCAATGGCATGTTTCCAAGCCACAGCTGTTCTGCTGGCTGGGAACAAGGAGTTAAAATGATACTCCCCAGCTGAAAGGCTCTTCCTAGAAGAGGAGCCAGCCAGCGAATGGCCCCTGTGCAAGGGAAGGGAAGGGAAGGGAAGGGAAGGGAAGGGAAGGGAAGGGAAGGGAAGGGAAGGGAAGGGAAGGGAAGGGAAGGGAAGGGAAGGGAAGGGAAGGGAAGGGAAGCTGACAAAGGTGAGCCTCCCCACCAAAACAAGCTACTCATGTGGACTTGATGATTTTAAAATGTGCTTTTCTTCTGAAGTAATTTCTTACTCAGTAAGTAGTGCCTTCTCTAAATATAATAGCTCATTTTGATAGTGGACCATTATCACAGGAAAGGAGAGAGAGAAAGAGCCCTCATGCAGCAATGTGTTGGGGAGTCCCACCTCTCCCACAGGAGAAAGTTGGGGTTATGGTCACTTATGGGGGTGGTGCATCTGTGAAAAAAAGCATAGGTGGTTCCACATTATGTGCGGGCTGTGAAGGGGGTGGCCAGGAGCAGACAGAGTTAGGAAATTCTGCTTTGACCAGAGGTACTATGTCTCTTCTAATAAAAATAAAGTAATAAATGGGAATGTATGTATCTAAGCAAATAATAGCTTAGCCCTGATTCCCAATACCACCAAAAATACTCTTTCAAATAGAACTTCTGAAATGAAATACTAAAAACTTCTCAATGGCCTCAAAACCTGTAAGGATGAAAAGCACAAAATCAATAGATAAAATGCATTCTTCATGCTTTACTTGTTTTAAGTAGGGTGAGAACCAGCCTAAATCAAAATGCAAGAGGATGTGTTGCAGAAATCTAAGACAGTGCCATCTGAAATGGGATGTGTTTGATTTTTTTTTCTTAAAATATTCTTTAAAATAATTAGTACAGCTATCTTCCAACAGAAACTGTGCCTTAAAACACATTTTCTGAAGTATTTTTTGTCCCATGGAATTAGAAGGGTGAGCCCCAAACAGGAGACAGCAATTACAGCAATTTTTCTTTTATCTAATGAGTGCCTTTTTTTTTTTTGGCTGATCACAAACACACATTAATTCAGGATGAACACAGCAAAATAGAAACGTTGAGGAATTATGATACAATTCTCAAAAATTCAAGGGACAGTGCCCCTGCTGTCACTGCCTTTCACTAGTAGCACAGTAGATTATCCTCTTTGCTGAGACAGGAGACCTGTTTCTAACTTTTTATGTGTGCTCTATGCAGGAAGTTTTAAAGTATTTTGTGATGTCAGCTCTCTGTGAGTGCAATTCTTTCTCATTATTAAAAATGCCTAAAAAGATTAAAGCACAGACCACGCACAACAGTTTATTTGAAGTGTTTTATTTATTTGTTTGCTTTGTTTCCAGACTTGTTTGAGCCTGACTTGAATTTTTTTTTCAGTCTTCCAACCACTGAAATAAAGATATATAAATATATATATATAAAATTCCTGCAGAGAACAATGCTCAGAAATTTGTTGTTTGGTGGAGACTTTCCATTGCCACCAACAGCTGTTGGTTTGAAAGCAGCTTTCTCTTTTGGTTTAAAGGCTTGAAAAGGATATCTTTGTAACTAACTGAAATGATTTATTTGTTTTATGACTTTTAATCTTTCATTCTGAACTGTGGAAGCTGGTAAGAACAATTCCACAGGGGAATATTAGTGATACTTATGTTATGTGGAAAATATACAGGTTTGATCATTTTATACAAACTTATTAATCATATTGGAATGTGCATGTACCATCTGGCACAACATACAAAGTCTGAGAGGACAGGGTGTGATATTGTTACCACTAAAACTCCATGCATGTAGAAACAAAGACTACTTATACTTGCATAAATTAATGCATTTCATGACCCAAATGACTGAACTACACAGCTCAGTGATTATTCTGTGTAGAGGTATCCTCAGTGAACATTGTATATTTTGGGGAGATATCATTGACTAATTGCTTGCTGATTCATTTGCAATGTTAATTACATGAACGTGATAGCTCTCTCCATGGTGGATAGGAAGTTGTTGACAGGAAGCCCTTTTCCAGTGATGGAACACCCTTTCCCCACAGAACTGATTTTTCCTTCGGCAATGCATTCACTAAACTGGCCCCGTCTAATGGCTTTTGGTAATTGCACTAAAAAGGTTTCAAAACGAAATTAAAAAGGGCAAAAGTCTAACAGGGCTTTGTGGGCTCTTTGTTGTGGTTCTTTAGATTTTATGGTTTGTCTTGGAATCATAAAAATAACATAGACATAATCACTCAACAAAAAAACCCAAAAAATAAAATGCTCTCGGGCTGACAAAACAAACAATTTTTCTCACGAGGATCAGGTTTAAGTTAGTGACAATACAACAAAACAAAGACTTTATCACCATGATTTAACCACCTTTGAATGATGTCTGAAATATTTTAATTGCAGTTAACTCTGTGTTGTGATGAAGAGCTAGTCTAGGCGATACGTCCAAGATCCTGTTCCAGCCTTATTTTCTATGATTCCTAGGAACTGAAAACAAGCAAATATTAAACAAAGTTCTGCATGTTCTGGGCCAAAACCATTTTATTATGTTCTCCAGATGTTTCAGATAGCGTGTGGTGATGTAAAAAAGCACTGTGACATCTGCACCATCCCACATTTTTCTCTTGAACAAAACAATCTCAGGAGTAAAGCCAGAAATCTTTTTCTCACCCACCTGAGGCTTAACTCAGTTTGTCTCTTTCCTGTCCACTTTTTAGTCAGATGTTTCTGGTACTGATGGGGGAGGGGAAGTCTTTCCAATGTCAATATCCATCAGTTGAGTGGAGATATAGAGCACGGCTCACCTTGGCTAAGCATAGACTCTGTGCATCAGACGTTTTAGCAGAGGTCACAGTCACTACAGCTTACAACTATTTGATCCTGGGGGTAGATGGGTAGGGCCACTCTCTACAAAAAGTTAGATGGGTTGCATGCTCTATTCTAGTCATGACCTTGGCATCATTGTTCACTTAATTAAAAGATCAGTCCTTGGCCCTGACGTTTCACATAAGCAATGATGAAAGGATACAGTCTGTGCAGTAAACAAACCAATAAGCTGCAGTGTTAAAGCTAGAGTACAATAAATGATAAGCCGGAGTGGTCAGAGCACATTGATGAGCATTTTGTAGGCAACTTGGCAAAAGGGAGTTTTAACAAAACATTAGAAGAACAGCTTTGTTCCTTCCAAGTATCACCAGGTGGTAAGCCAACACTTTTCAAATTCTAAATTAAAAAGGACTGTGTTTCACTGCAGTCATGCTCTTTCAAGGAGCTCTCTACCCGTAGTCAGTTCTACAGCTGTGATGCCAGAAGACCCTTGCAGTGCAAATTTGCAGGAGAAAGCCTTTCCTGTGGTCAAATGGAGAGTTCAAACCTCAGTGAAACTAAAGGGAGCAAAAGTTTTCTTGTAGTGTCACCAGGAAGTTCTTAACTTTCATGGGCTGGATGCCTGCTAGAGCATAATCCTTGTCTTTTCATGGCAGAATGCAGGGTACGCTTACATGATTTCGCAAAAATCAGTGTTCAGAAATGTGCATTTTTTACATATTAACCTAGTATTACAAAAGTGCCTACCATATATATGCTGGCATGCAACATGTTTACAAGGTAAGTGAATGGAATAAGCAGCATGACAGTTATTCAAGTATCCGGTATGAAAGGTGAATTCTATAAGAGAGGTGAGTTAGAGAATGGTCCTCTAATATTGGCAAAGGCAGATATCATTGTAAGTAAATTCTTTTTGTAAAGCAAGTTAAAATAAATGCACAAGTCACTGCCTCTAGTACAAATGGTAGTTTCAGAATGTTGCAGTTAGTGCGCTTTAAATCAATTAAATCACCAAATAACATATTTTTTTCCCCTCACTTCATCTAGTAACTTTTGCAGCCTTTACAACACAGAAGTCGAGTGTATCACCTATGCCTGTGTACACATTCCTGCGCACAGTCACATATATACACATTACGCATGCATAGTAGATTTGTATTCAAGGGCTGGAGAAAGGCAGAAGTTCCAATCCCATGCATTTTTTCACCTCTCCATGTTACTTTTTTTCATCACCTAAGAGTTCCTGTTGCCTCTTCTAGTGCACATTTTCCCAGAGATTCAGTGACAGCTTGCTTCAAATACAGGAGCTTTATTTCTCCTGTGGGTACTGAACAGCTATTTGAGAACATTTCTGTCTAGTGGTATGATGACATTACCAGCAAACTGATTCATACAGTTGGTTTATTAACTTTGTGCGCTCTCTTTCCTCTTAAAACTGCTCCAGTTTCAGATCTATTCACAGCCAAAAAAGGCTGTTTATCATAGTTTTTCAAATGAACATCAGGGAAATGTTGCTTTCAGTCTTCAAAATGAGAACAAATTAAAAAAAAAAAAAAAGAAAAAGCTGGGTTCACTGTATAGTTCAATATAGTAATACAGAACAGCTAGAAACTGAAAAAGTAGTCATATCCTTACAAAAATGTTAAAGGGAAGAATTTTTTTCCTTACTGACTGAGAGTCAGCAAGGAAAGACATTATTTGTTCTTTCAGATCATCACGCTGAGAACTTTTCATTCTGAGCACAGAATACAGCATGTCACTTGTAAAGGTAAGTAATTTTGTGTACTTATTTTATCCTTTATAATTTAAATATACACCAGAGCTTTTAGACACCTTTAAAGCATGTACTCGTCTGCATTACTTCTGACTGAACGTTCATCCAGTGACATGCACAGTGCAATACAGCCACAGACAGCACTTCCCAGGTGCTCAGTCTTCTTTTTCTTTGCCTCTCTATTTCTAGTTGAGAAGAAACAGGGTTTTGAATGAGATGGCCTGCCATTCTTTCTCTGAATGATGTTTAGTTATTTCTCTCGCTGTCCAGCTTTGTTGTACTGACATTTCTGTACTGAATGCTTTTAGTTCATAGATATTGCTCTGAATGCAACTGAAATTCACCCAGGGCTGGGGAAGACAGTGTCTTTCCACAGAAACTATCTTGTACAATGTTGGTTTGATTAGAAATAGGTATTGTGGCATTTTAGGCATAGACCCATTTGCACTACATAGGCCAGCTCTAGTGTTGTGAGCCAAGAACTAGGAAATACCGGATTGCTATGTGGCAGAAAAAGTTGTTCTCAGGCATAAATATTTGAAATTATACACCTTAATAATTCATCCATTTTTGGGACCCCAATACAAGAAAGAACCGAACTCAAGTGAGTTCTACAAGGGGCCAACAAGATGGTGGGAGGCTGGAGCATTTGTCCTGCAAGGAGAGGATGAAGGAGCTGGGCTCATTCAGCCTCAAGAAAAGATGATCTGGAGGGACTTAGCAGCCCTCCAGTGCCTTACTGAGATGATGAAGCCAGGCACTTCCAGTGGAGCAAGGGAGGACAAGAGGCAGTGGGCGCAAGCTGAAGAACTGGTGTTCAGAAGACACAAAGTTAAGTTGAGGAGAAGCGTTTTTCCTCATGAAGATTGTCAGGTGGTGGAACAAGTTACCTAGAGAGGTTGTGTGGTCTTCAACTTCAGAGGTATCTAAGACTCAGCTGGATAAAACCCTGAGCAACTTGGTCTGATCACAGCTGAAGGCTGGATTAGAGAACTCCTGAGTTCCCTTCCAACCTGAGTTATTTCAAGATCCCGTGATCCTACAGTCAGTATCTAGGCACCTAATTGCTCTCACTAGTTTACCTTATTAAGCCAATAGATTTCATGTGCACTGAAAAACAAGCCACATGCTCAGGTACATAAATAGTTTTCAGAAAGATCTATAATGGTAGATGCTTCTGAAAACTTTTTATCTGTATCTTTAGGTGCCTAAATCTCGTTAAAAAAGCCCAGAACTTAGACCCCAAAGCCTGGAAGTTGCATGTTGCTTGAGAAGTTAACTCCCATGTGATTTAGTTTTCCTATTTTCCACTGACATTGGAGTGCTGACTAATATAACAAAATGGTCTGAATGTGATAAGTGACTGTTGTTATTACTATACTAGACTTCTATGAGAAATGTTTTTAGACGTGTTTGCTTTTTTTCAATGGCATTAAAGCTACAACTTGAGGTTTTGCTGTGATGCTAGATATTGAGCAGTATTACTTGAAGGTTTATATTAAGTCTTGGTTTTGCTATATATTTCCCCTGCAGAAACAAAAAATAGTATTGCCTGCTCGTGGCCCACTGTGCCCACCTTGTCCTCTTCATCTCCACTTCAAT
The DNA here is from genome assembly GCF_035582795.1 of Mycteria americana. Classification (NCBI taxonomy): domain Eukaryota; kingdom Metazoa; phylum Chordata; class Aves; order Ciconiiformes; family Ciconiidae; genus Mycteria; species Mycteria americana. The sequence goes on from NC_134365.1 coordinate 194,366,320, forward strand.
GCTCCAGTAGCAGCCACTTGCCACAAAGTCTCTTTATGATAAAACTTCCTGCCCAAGTTAACACCCCGGCACACGTCTACACTGTAAGTGCCTAATGAAACAACTCTTTTTATGCAAGTGCACGCATTCACTACACTTACAATGGAAGTGGAGAGGGAACTGTACTTGAAGTCTTCCAGAAGGAGGTCCTGTGCATTTAAATGTAGGTAAAGAGGCTCTTCCTGTGAAGACCTCCTAAAGCACTACTCCTTCACTGGCTGCACTGGAGACTCTCCAGGAATTGCCTTCACAAATACTGTTTTACTAAGGACCTAATATTTAGGCACCCACTGGATGCCTACATGAGGCAGGGCATATCCAGCCCATAGCTCTCATTAAATTCAGATGCCAGATAGATAACAAAAACAATTATTGAGTAGTAGAGACCTTTTCTATTCCTTATGTTAGTAGAGGCAGTAAGTGTTTTCACCAGGAGTTGTCTCCTGCGTCTTTTCACTGTATCTAACCTACACTTTAGAGAAATCCTGTCAGACAATTGTTCAGGAACTAATCATCACCCTTTTCCAAAGAGGACACTGAGCAAAGAGCCTGTACTGATCAGCACTTTAGCACTTAGTGGGGAGATGGCAGAAGCCAACAAACTTTATTTCTCTGCATGGGGAGTCTTGGCATAATCCAAGTGTTAAAATTAGGATCTGCTCCTTAGAGAGATTCTGTCATTTCACCTTAGGTAGGCTTTTATTCCATTTTGCTTGAAGGTCTCTATAAAAGGGCACCTCACCTTTTGATTATTTACTCTAAAGACTTCTTGGTTCACATTTAATGGAAACACATAGCTCTTAAAAAAATGAATGAACTCTTTATCATAGACTATAATGAGTCCATCTCTATGGTAATTAATTTAAGAGAATGGCATTCTCCTGGCATACACTATAATTATGCTTTAATATTGAAGCTGATCTTTGCAACTAACTGAAATGCATTAAGAAAATGTTTTATTAAAGCTAAGTAGGCTATTATTATTATCATTACTACACAGATCTCAAATTCTTCTAAAACAGCATCTTCTGGTGGCAAATACTCAGTTCACTTTCACATGAAGTGTTCTTAAGACCATAGTGATGTCAGAGTGCTTTGTCTGTGTTTTTCAAATTAGAAAATCAATCAAAGAGGATAATGTATATTTGACTACTATGTATATTTTTTTAAATCTGCCTGAATATTAATATATAGCAGTAATATATAGCAGTAAGCATTATTATGGTAGTTTTACAGACAGCAGGTTAATGATACCTCATCTCTATGTTGATGGCATAGGGCTAAGATGTTTTCTTTTGCTGTTTCATATTCTAAACACAAAACAAAGTATGCATTCAGACAAAAATATCCTTTTTTTCATTGATCTTGTTTTTGCCAAAGCCTTCCCCAAAGTAGGTGTAATGGACTTTATCTGTTCACCAGGATCTTGTCCTCCTTTGGTTGCAGGCAGTTTGGGTTGATTCCTTTGAATTCACAAAGCTGGCCATAAGCTTAGTTTCTGTCTCCAAATTCTTTACTCTCTCAGCAATTCTAAATACTGATCCTTATTGTTCTCACCAACTGAACAACAGGCCAGCCTTGTAGTTCTTGCCTTGCCCTCAGTCTAACCAGGTCACTATTTACAAACACACACACTGCTAATTATATAATTATACGCTATATATACACAAATATAAACCTATATCTATCATACAGGTGTATATAATTATATGTGTACAATTATTTAAAATCATGTATACATGTGCACATGTGCATACATGCTTATATGAATAAACTGAGGATGGCATGGATAAAACTGGACAATGCTAAGACGTGTATTTAGCAAATGTAAATTATAGAGATAAATTTATGAAAAGCATTTATTTGTAATTAAAAAGAAAATTAGAGAAGATAATGTTTTAGACATACCAATTCGGCAAATTAGAATAGTGCTTCAAGCAGGTTTGCTCCTGGGTTTCATCAGATACCTCTTTCCCAAAACATGATTGCACACACTAGCAAGACAACTTGATGCCAACAGAAAGCTGTGCAACTGATGTTTTGTTAAATCATATTTCAGAACTTATAATGTGTGTTTCACTCACTGCTCTTCCAGAGAAACTAAAAAAAAAAAAAAAATTGCTACTGGAATGGTACTTTATTTCCAAACAAAAGCTACACAAAGACATATTTAAACAAACCAAGGCCTGGGTTATGACTTCATTATGATGATTATGATTTCCCAAGATCAACTAGAAAGACCATTACAGTAATTTATTAGATTTTTGTTTATAATAAAACTCCAGATCTTTTCAGAAGAAAGCTAAACTAACTTTTTATTTTGTGTTTAGGCAAACATGGTCCATTATTCCTGCATTTTTTCATTTAATTTTTACTGATTTTGCACACTGAAGCAGAAGAATATCATTAGTCAGAAAGAAGCAATGTTAGCTGTAATGCCATTTCCATTCTCTCCAGAGATGTATATGTGCTTTGGAAAAACTAGTTTTTTAACTTGATACTCTGACAGCCCATACAGCAGGCAAGAACAAGAAGTGGCTGGAAATAATAGCTGAACATATTCACAACATGATAAAAAATGGGATTTGTAGAGAATTCCTGTACAGATACAATATGGGTCATTTTAATAACTTTTTCATTATTTCTAGAGCAGTGCTGGTTTTTTCCATCGTATAGTAGTAACTGGAAAACACTTACATTTAACTATTCCTTATATAATTGCTTTCATACGTTTTCATTGTGTTTATTACAGAAACTGCATTTCTATAATAAACTAAAGCCAGAAATGAGCTCCTATATGTTGCAAATATTCTATTCTTATCTCCTTATACTATTTATGGTACCTTGTTCCTTTCTGTTTGTTATATAGATCTGTTTGCTGAAATCTCTAGTAAAGTGAAATGGATGGTTGCCTAAAAAGCACATAAGAAATAGGACATTTTGCACCGTACTCAAAGACTGTTTATCAGTTGTTCCCTGTCAGACAAAAAGGACATTTCCAGTAAGTACCAGAGAGGTCTGTCTTGGTGTGGTATTATTGAATAGTTTTGTTAATGACTTTGACCTCTCATTAGAAATGATTTGTAAAATTCACGGATGGCTTCCTGCCTCACAAGCACTGAAAGACAGGATGAAAATTCAAAATGTCTGTGCTAAAGTAGAGAGATGGTTTCATATCAACAAGAATAAAGTAGTGCAGACACAAGCGAAGTGCTCCACGTAAGAAAGGAGAAATGGAATGCATAAATACAAAATGGGGACTCATTGTCTCGGCAGCATTACTGCAGAAAAGGATCTGGGAATAATAATTACCACAAATTGAATAAGAGTCAGAAATATAATGCTGCTGTAAAAAGCAAAACCAAAAGCCACAAAAAAAAAAAAAATCATATGTCAATCCAGGATATATTAACAGCAACGCAAACTGTGTGAAGGAATCATTTCCACTCAGGTCTACCCAGTACCAGAGAGGCTTTATGAAGAGCACTGTGGCCACCTTTGGGCACTGTACTTTGGCAGACAGGTTCATGTGTTGGAGCTGGGCAACAACAAAAGGGAAATCAGGTTAGACAGCCATCCAAATAATGGAAACTAGAAAAAAACTGAGCTTGTTTAGTTTGGAAGAGAAAGCTAATGGAGAATATAACAACTTCAAAATACAATTTAAAGAGAAGAAGGTGCTGAGTTATCCTCAACGTTCACTGAATGTGAAACAAGAAATAGCTGATGCAATTTACCCCACTGAATGTGCAGATTAGATATGTGGAAAATCTTGACTGGGAGATGAGTTAGACATTACTGCGGGCAAGCAAGAGATACAAGAATAAGGAAGATTTTAAAAGACATAGGTTTGTGTTGAATGATGTAGGTTCAAATGATCCCTTTGTCTGGCCTCAAAGTAAATGAGTTCATGAGGTCTCCTCTGACTGTGCCTTCTCTCTCTCAAAGAAATTCAGGACCACCAGAGGAAGAAAGTAATTTTGACCCCACCCTGTGCTGATGCAAAAAAAAAAACCCTAAACAAGCAAATTGACTTTTGGGTCTCCTGAATGTTTAGACAAGAAGATTGTAAGTAGGAATTTAATAAGAGGCATCGAGTTGCCTCTTTGTAAAACTTTGATGAGTTTTCATATAAATGAAATAATTAATGAGATCATTCAATGAGATGGATATATATTTCTGATACCAACTAAACTAAAATTTCCAATGAAAAGCCAAATAAATAGTTCCTGGATTGGAGAGAGGGAGGTTGTGCTTAAGTAGTTCAACCTGTTTGTCTCCTTAAAAAGGGGACTTAAAGACAACCTGTTACAGAATAAATGTACCTCCATGGAAAAATATATGGAACTCTAGGGTGTGATATTTGCACAGGTTAATTCTCAGCCCAGGACCTTGCTTCTAAAGGCTTTTTCTCCAATCTGTATAGAAAGATAGTATGCTCATGGGGACAATCAGAGCAGAAGACAAACTTCTGGTGCTCTGAATTGCTCCCAGGAGGGTCCTATCTCTGCCTGGAGACAGAGCCCAGGGAGACTATCTCCCTGGGGTACAGTTAGACTCACTGACTACCATCCTGAATGCCTTCCTAATTTAGCAGCTGACAGCTGAAAGCAAAAGACAGACAAATTCAGAATTTCAAGCAATGACAGTGATTAAGCTTTGGAAGATGCTGTAAGGGAAGTGGCATATATCTTGCTATTTTTAAATCAAAGCTAGATGTCTCTCTCAAAGTTTTGCATTAGTCGAACACAAGGCGTGATTCAATCAAACAAGAGTTACTGGTCTCACTACAGGAATGAGTGGCTGAAATGGAAGGGGCTATGATTTAAGAGGGTGATCTAATGGCTTAAATATGAGCTTGAAATTGTTTTACGTGAGCAGTAAGAAACGTAATAGAGTGTCTACTACTCACACATAAGGTGATTTCAGTCTGCTCTTTGATTTAACTTTTTTGTTTCTTTCTAGGCCTAAAGCAGGAAAAATAACCATTTGTTAACAAGCTAAATTATTTGTGGTTTTAAATAGCACCATACTGCTATCAAAAGCACTGATGGGACCTGGTGAGAACAGCCCGTGACATTTTACATTTTATCTCCTTAGCCTCTCTTTGTCTTCCTTTATTGAACTGACTTTATTTGCATTTCCCTTATTTCTATTCTTACACCTACTAAAGAATTAAAACTTTGTAAGAGGATCAGTATTGTAACATTGTAAATTGTAAACTACACATACACAATTGTAAATTGTATGTGCAGTGGCAGTCCAAAATTAGTTTTTTAAACTCTTAGGGGAAAAAAATGAAAGCACAGTAGTCTGTAAGTTGTGCCCTACCTTCCTTCCCCCCTTGTCTGCTACAAACTTTCTGCCCTGCCTTGGTGGGTTGTAAGGATAAGACCACAGAAAGGCCTTTTCAACACAGACATTTGTAGAAGCTGTTATTTGCCCATATAATCTTGTTTATTAAGCAAGCTTTCATGTAAAGCCATTCAAAAGACAGGGTGCACATGCAAATATACCTGTGACAGAGAAAACTCAGCTTGGTCTGTGATATTAAGGTGATGATATTTGTTGCAGTCTTGCAGCTAAACACTTGCTCTCTGCTACAAGATGAAACAGCTGTATTCCCACACTGTGTTTTGTGGTGTAAAAGAGCTTGCTATTATTCTGGGCAATGGAGTTGAAGAGAGCCTTCCTTTCTTAAATCAAACTGACAGTACTTGTGAGAGGAATGTGTTGGAGACAGTACTAGGAATATTCGTGCTGTGAAAAGATAAGGAAATGGGGGAAAATTCAATAACCGGTTGTCAGCAAAATTTATGTTCTGAAAAAGACAATTCAGTGTCCTGAATTTCCTCCTTGGTTGGAATTTCACATAAAGGGAAAAATAATTTTAACATACTGAAACATGATGAAAATATAGCCAATAGCTTTACATCCATTTTAATTGCAGTGAAGTTTTGTGAAGATATTCTGAACATGCTTTTAGTTTTGACTTGAGAGATATGCTCTCTTCATTGGTACTATATTGTTCCAACCGGTAATTAAAAAAAAGAAGATTTTCAGACTATATCCAGCTTCTTCCAATCTGTCTAAAGACATACACAGAAACCCAAACTTTGGCAGCAAAAAGTGGGTAGACTGATGAATGTGGTGAGGACTCACAGCTCTTACTTAAACCTGTAAAAGCTGGAGGTATTGACCAATTCTCAAAATTAAGGCATGTATGGAGATGTCTGACTTGAGTCCATGGGCTTGAAAATGTTGATGTGAACTCCTGATTCAAGTTTTCCCTATATCCCAAGCAAAGTTTGCTATTATCTCATATGAGAACTATTATCTTACGTAAGAACTGCATTCATTTTTACCAACACTTTCTGAAAATTTCCGTGATTCCTACCATCACCTCATGAAAATAATAATGCTTTAATAATGAAGCAGTTCGTCTGTGAACAGTGACTGGGATAGCTGTTTTGTGTATTCTAGACAACATTCTTAACAAGAGACCATAAGCCATTTTTTTGTAAATGCACGTGTCATTGTATTGTAGTTACACCATTTTGTATAAGTAAATCTTAATGCAGTGAGAAAGTTACTGCTTGCATATTCCAGAGTGACAGCATTCACTGGGATCCAGTAAACTTATGAAGCATGAACGTAGCACAGTGAATGAGATTCATCCCACATCATTTTAGTAATCTACGTCATCATTTAGGCACCCTGGGATTCCTTTATAGTCAACATCCAGAAGTATGCAAGTTCATGTGAGCTTTTTGAGATATCTGATTCAGATTATGATGAAACCCTAGTAGTGCAGAGAAAAAGTAACTTCAAAGGTAAGTCTGAAGGAGCAGCAAGCAGTCATCTAGCTAATTTCCTCAATTTTTCTTTGTGTTTGAGGACAATGAAGAGTTCGTGGTTAAGTTTTCCACTGAATGGACTTGCTATTTTTGTCCTCAGTATCATTTCTCTGAGGAACTGGCCGTTCTTCCTTAAGTCCTTTGCCCCTTAAACCCCTTAAACCTTCCTATGAGGTTTATCTACCAGTTCTCAGTTTATTGAAGTTATCTGTCCTGGTATCTGTCACTCAGCTCTGCTTGCAGAATCACTTTTCATCTATCTGCTCGGGAGTACTTCTGATGATATCATTAGTGTCAAGACAAATAAATAATGTTTGATAATTTGGCAAATGGGCCTTGGTAACCCGTCAGATGTGGGCTTCTAGGACATGAAGCATCTCCTGTGGTGACAGATCTGTTTGGCAAATAGGTTTCTCCATTCCTTTCAGAAGGGAGTCACTTTGTTTCCTACTAAGGGCTGTGGCTCTGATCTCATAACCTTTAGGGCGCATGGCTTTTCCTCCTCTGTCACAGGTAGCAGCTATCCCTTGGACCTTTATCTGTCTGTGGCCACTGCTGTAAGCCTCCCTTCCCCAGAGTTTCACTGCCCGTGCACCAAGGAAACAAGGTCCATCTGTGATATGGCAGAACTGCAAAAGTTTGACCCAAATGACTCAGAACAAGCAGTGACAGTCTCTTGGAGGAAGAAAGGTAAAATTACAGACAGATATAATAATTGAGACGAAGTTGTTAGTAGCTCAAGGATTCAAGAGGGAAAACATCAGCATGGGAAAATGCAAAATCTTAAAGAAGAAAACAGGGAGGCTGGTCAGGTTAGGAACCTGTGGGGAAAGTTCTTGGTGCCATCAGCACCGAGTGAACTGGTGGAAGATGACAACTTGGTGACATGGAGGATCTGCTCAGTGGAGATTCCTGGTTCATCAGAAACTGCATCAGGAAGTGTCTGTGACCCTCAATATTTTTCCCTCCATGACTTTCACAGGCAGTTAAATTGAATCATAATCTCCTTAAATTTCATCAGAGTTTTGTTTCCCACATGCATATGGGCTTCATAGTTGATGGCCAAGGCAAATCTGACAGAAGAGATTTCTAGCAGAGTGGTGTTTATGCTATTGTCTTTTTTAATTCTTCCTAAAATCCATTCCACAAATCCCTTTGGTGAAATTCCCAGTTGCTGCCCCTCCTGTTTGCTGTTTAGTTTCACAGGTAAGAAACTCTTGGATGGCCAAGCCCTGTTTGCTGCTAGTTTTACAGGTAAGAAACTTCACTTTTTAGGTTATGATAACTATTGAAAAAAAAAAAGGCAACCTATTCCAAGGGAATGAGTATTTGACGCCACTGTCACCTGTTAATCTAGGTGAATTTGTTGTTGTGATTATTATTAATGATCCCGCTGTTGCTATTATTATGCTACTCTGCTTCCAACATATCCCTAAATGGAAAAAAAACCCTAAAAGGTAGAAAAAGGGAGGGATGGAAAACTTCGAGTTCTATTCCAATGGCAGAGAATGAAAAGGGAGGAGTTTTTCAGGGGCCAGAAAAAGTTGTGTATTCTGAAGGAATAGGACATTTACAGTTTTCAATGTTTTTTACCATGATTTCTTCAACTTAGAACAGCCTTAAATCCCAGTTTGTGTTTAGCTCATGCCACCATAAATTTGGAACAACTCCATCGATGTTAATGAAAATGCACAGGTATAAAATGCCCTGTGATTGAGGCATTTCAGTCAGAATCCAAATATCAAGTCATCTCTATTTCAACAGAGATAAGATTAGAGGAGAAAATTATCAAATTATATCATCAGTACTTCCTTCTGCTGCAGCTGAAGTCTGTGATTAAACGAGCACCAGACAAACAGAGATTTTGTACTCTGGAATTATTACTTTTTCTTATTACTGGAATTATTACTTTTCTGGAATTATTACTTTTTTAAAGGTATTTTATTCGTAGATTTTGTTTTCTTTGCTGTCACGTATAGCCATTTTGATAAACTGTCATCTTGAGAATTATTAATTCATTGTAGCCTTATTTTCTAATATTAAGCTTAAAGTTGACTTTATATCTTATTGAAGAATATTCCATCGAGAAAGGAGTGTGATCAGCTATAGACTATTGGAGTTAGCCACTCTTGGTGTGGCTAACTTCCAAGACCAGAAGAAAGTCTAATAGAGTGTAGCCGTTACTTATTGGTCCCGATGTTTATTTGCACTTCATGCAAGGTTCTGACAGCATAAAATGGCCTAATAATGAGTGCAACTGCAAGAACTTTAGTGCCCTTTCACTTGAACAGAATTGGTGTAATTTATGCAGGTGAGATCCAGTCTATTTGAGGGTCCATCTCTCTTTGGTACTCACAGGAAACCAGGTTTATAGTTTTTTAACATCTCAGTAACTTTGATGTTTTTATCTCATCTAGTAAGTTATAGAAGTACTTTTGCTCCTCATTGTTAAATAAGTAAATGAGCTCCTCACAGTTAAAATATACTAAGGTGATGAGGTTTATGTGTAAGTAAGTCATACACAAAAATCTATGTTGAAGAAAGAAACATAATTTGAGTTTTCCAGAGTATGTACGGATGTGTAATGGATACAGCCCTAACATAATTTCCATGGTTGCTACTTGAAAATAGCAAAAAACTCTGGCTGTTGGAGGAACTATGTCCTTCATATGCATGTAATTCTAATGAATTAACCATGTGTATCTATTATACTTTCAGTATCTACTAAAGCCATCTGCTTGAACATTCAGCTTCCATTTTCTATCAAGGCCGAAGCCAATTTAAAGGATAATGCTGATAAGACCTCAGGGAGGGTAATGAGAACAGCACTGAGTACCTGAAAATATCATCACAAACTAGTTTAATGTAAAGATTATCAAGAAATGCCATCTCTTCAAAATGAACAAAAACAGAGACTGTGACACAGTGCACACAGGATAAGAGATTTTAATTTTTTCTTTTAAAAGGATAAGTATTTCTGCTGAATGAATAAAGGACTACTGAAAATTTATAAAGTGGCTGTGCAAGATAAGTACACAGGACTGAATGAGAAAAACAACAGGCTGGTTAAAAAGAGGATAATTTCTATTATCGATAAGAAATATAGGATAATCTCACAGCTGCTAAATATAGGATAGTCTCACAATTGCTAGCCCTTGTTCTCGTGGGGGACTTCAACTTACCGGTCGTCTGCTGGAAATACAACACAGCAGAGAGGAAACAGCCTAGGAGGTTCCTGGAATGTGTGGAAGGTAACTTCCTGACACAGCTGGGAAGTGAGCCTACCAGGGGAGGTGCCTCTCTTGACCTGCTGTTTACAAACAGAGAAGGAATGGTGGGAGATGTGGTGGTTGGAGGCCGTCTTGGGCTTAGTGACCGTGATATGATTGAGTTCTTGATTCGTGGCGAAGTAAGGAGGGAGGTGAGCAAAACCACTACCATGGACTTCCAGAGGGCAGACTTTGACCTGTTCAGGACACTGGTTGAGACAGTCCCTTGGGAGGCAGTCCTGAAGGGCAAAGGGGTCCAGGAAGGCTGGGCATTCTTCAAGAAGGAAGTCTTAAAGGTGCAGGAGCAGGCCGTCCCCATGTGCCATGAGATGAACCGGAGGGAAAGATGACCAGCCTGGCTGAGCAGGGAGCTTTTGCTGGGACTCAGGAAAAAAAGGAGAGTTTACCACTTTTGGAAGAAGGGGCAGGCAACTCAAGAAGAGTACAGGAATCTCGTCAAGTCATGCAGGGAGAAAATTAGAAAGGCAAAAGCCCAGCTAGAACTCAATCTGGCCACTGTTGTAAGAGATAATAAAAAATGTTTTTACAAATACATTAACAACAAAAAGAGAGAACAGGAGAATCTCCCTCCTTTACTGGATGCGGGGGGGGAACATTGCCACCAAGGATGAGGAAAAGGCTGAGGTACTTAATGCCTTCTTTGCCTCAGTCTTTAATAGTCAGAGCACTTATGCCCAGGGATTTCAGCCCCCTGAGCTGGAGGACAGGGACAGAGAGCAGAATAAACCCCCCATAATTGAGGAGGAAAAAGTTAACAACCTGCTACACCGCCTGGACACTCAAAAGCCTGTGGGGCTGGATGGGATCCACCTGAGAGTACTGAGGGAGCTGGTAGAGGAGCTTGCCAAGCCACTCTCCTTCATTTATCAGCAGTCCTGGTTAACAGGGGTGGTCCCAGATGACTGGAGGCTTGCCAATGTGACGTCCATCTACAAGAAGGGCTGGAAGAAGGATCTGGGGAACTACAGGCCTGTCAGCCTGACCTCGGTACTGGGGAAAATTACAGAGAGGTTCATCTTGAATGCGCTCAACAGGCATGTGCAGGCCAACCAGGAGATCAGGCCCAGTCAGCATGGGTTCCTGAAAGGCAGGTCCTGCTTGAGCAACCTGATCTCCTTCTATGACAAGGTGACCCGCCTAGTGGATGAGGGAAAGGCTGTAGATGTTATCTACCTGGACGTTAGTAAAGCCTTTGGCACTGTCTCCCATAGCATTCTCCTAGAAAAGCTGGCGGCTCATGGCTTAGGTGGGTGTACTCTTCGCTGGGTAAAAAACTGGCTGGATGGCCAAGCCCATAGAGTTGTGATGAAAGGAGTTAAATCCAGTTGGCAGCTGGTCACAAGTGGTGTTCCCCAGGGCTCAGTTTTGGGGCCAGTTCTGTTTCATATCTTTATCAATGATCTGGACAAGGGGATCGAGTGCACCCTCAGTAAGTTTGCAGATGACACCAAATTGGGTGGAAGTGTTGATCTGCTGGAGGGTAGGCAGGCTCTGCAGAGGGACCTGGACAGGCTGGATCGATGGGCTGGGGCCAATTGTATGGGGTTTAACAAGGCCAAGTGCTGGGTCCTGCACTTGGGTCACAACAACCCCATGCAACGCTACAGGCTTGGGGAAGAGTGGCTGGAAAGCTGCCCGGTGGAAAAGGACCTGGGGGTGTTGGTTGACAGCCGCCTGAATATGAGCCAGCAGTGTGCCCAGGTGGCCAACAAGGCCAATGGCATCCTGGCTTGTATCAGAAATAGTGTGGCCAGCAGGACTTAGGGGAGTGATTGTGCCCCTGTACTTGGCACTGGTGAGGCTGCACCTCGAATCCTGTGTTCAGTTTTGGGCCCCTCACTACAAGAGAGACATTGAGGTGCTGGAGCGAGTCCAGAGAAGGGCAACGAAGCTGGTGAAGGGTCTGGAGCACAAGTCTGATGAGGATTGGCTGAGGGAGCTGGGGTTGTTTAGCCTGGAGAAGCGGAGGCTGAGGGGAGACCTTATTGCTCTCTACAACTACCTGAAAGGAGGTTGTAGAGAGGTGGGGGTCGGTCTCTTCTCCCAGGTAGCAAGTGATAGGACGAGAGGAAATGGCCTCAAGTTGCGTCAGGAGAGGTTTAGATTGGATATTAGTAAAAATTTCTTTACTGAAAGGGTTGTCAAGCATTGGAACAGGCTGCCCAGAGAGGCGGTGGAGTCACCATCCCTGGAGGAGTTCAAAAAACGTGTAGATGTGGCACTTCGGGACATGATTTAGTAGGCATGGAGGTGTTGGGTTGACGGTTGGACTAGATGATCCTAGAGGTCTTTTCCAACCTTAATGATTCAATGATAACACAAACAGAAACTGAGCTGAGAAACAGTTCGAACCCCATCCCCCCCTTCTCCCCCCCTTTTTTTTTTAATTCATCAGAAGAACTTGTTAAACCATTTGTTGGGGTAATTTTGACGTAGTCTAATACGGAAAAGGGGAATGACTCTAAAATGTAAAAATGTTATGAATATTATCATTGGCATAACGGCGAAAGAAAGGAGGCAGGAGAAAATTTTTAGTTAAATTGTTCTCAGGAAGGCAATAATATTGGGTTCCAGATCTGTGTTTCCAGAAAGTTCTATATTTACTTAACTAGTTAAAATGGGAAAATTGTAAGCTGTATTTTAGGATTTGCATTGCGTAATAAAACAGCTGGTTTCTTAGATAAGTATTAGCAGAAGACTACATTTTATATTAGCACCACTACAACAAAAATGAAAAATACACATCTGTGTATTTTTCCAGTGCCACATCTCTATATTGAAATATATAAACTGTGTTGCAAAACAGAGCAATGTTGAAGAAGAACAAAGGCAAAAGAAATAATAAGAATTGTGCATTGATATATAAATAGTCTGGAAAATTAGATTAATATGATAACATTGGTAGGAGATGTTTAATATGATAACATTGGTAGGAGATGTGATAATGCACATTGACATTCTGAGTGAATAAATTTAAGGAAGATGGCTTCAGTGATATTTGCTGAAGAAGATTTCAACTGCAAAACTTTTAAGAAAAATGTACTGAAAACTTAGAGTCTTGATCTTGAAGATTAGAACAAAGTCTAGACCCAGTGGCTGGAAATAGAACTGAGGCAGGTTCAAACTGGAAATAACAACTACATGTGTAATTAACCACTGGAAACATTTATTGAGATATGTGGTACATTAGCACAGGTAACCATTAAATTATCATGGGCTAGGCTTTTAAAAATATAAGTTTTAGTTCAATCACAAGTTGCTATATTCACTGAGAGAAAAGTTACTAATTTACGATTTTATGACAGAAATCCAGTTTAGAATATTATAATGGGCTTTCTGGCTTTAAAATCTATGATCCAGATGAAAATGCAATCACAGAAAGAAACTTTATATGAAATCAATGTATTTTATAATTATTCATAGTTCGGACCAGATATTTCAAGATGATATTTTGATGCATTTTTATCCACAGAGATTAATTATGCAGTGTATTTAATAAATTTCACCTTTTTGTAGTAAGAAGTTGGAAACAACAAGGAGATCACCAGCATTTGATCAGCTCACTCTGCACTGCTAACTTTTGGATATCACTGTGCAAGATTACAGACTAAACAGAAGGATTTTTCTTGCCATTGACTACACCATGAATTTACCAAACTATAAGAAACCCTATGTGACAAGTGTTACCCATAAGCAAGCAATGAATCAAAAAATTATTGTGTTCTTGGTAATTGTTTATGAATTATTCCGTGCTAAAATTAAAAAGAGCTTTTTTGAACACTTACGGCAGCTCTTGCGAGCAATTAACTTTCATAAATGAGTGTTCATGCAGGTTTTCACAATGATTTTTGTCTCTAAGATTAATGGGCATGCAAATTTTATATCAATTTTGTTCAGGTAGTTATTTTTTAAACTGATGTAGTTAAAACAGTACAGTCCTGGACATGCAAACATGTCTCGTATATAAATACAGTGTAGAGCTGTGTTGTGCTGGCTGACTTTAGCGGTGCTAGTCTCAGCTCTCTCCGGGGCTCCCTTCGCTGGTGTCTGTTGCAAGCTTTGAGAATGGGATCCATAAAAGCCCAGTTCAGCATACAGGTCTCCACCCAGTAAGATGTGTCACTGTGATGGATGAGCTTAAAAACTGGCATTTTCAAGGATGTGAGACCCTAACTGTGAGCTGCAGGGAGTCACTTTCTTGGAGTGCAAAATCCATGAGTTTTCTGCTGGAATTAAAGGCCTTTTATTTCAAATTACAGGTGGAAAAAGAGAAGATGGTGTCTGGTGTCTACTCGTTAGGGTGAGGGTCTTCTCCTAAAAGGTGGGTTCAAACCCTTTCCAGGAGAGGAGCCGTCTGATCCTTGGCCTGCCACATCCCAAGCACTTTTCTCTTGCCTCCATCAAGGCCATTAGTTCCTTGAGGCTTTGCTGTGGAGTGAGCCCTGAGCATCCCAGAGCTGCTGGGACCTGCTCGTCCCAGGAATGAAAAATAGCAAGTCTGCTGGCTAAGTATGAAATGATGCAAGGGAGGCACGATTCAGGCCAAGGTTTAATGTGTTTAAAAATATAAAGTTAGGTAGCTGGGCCTGTTTCTGGAGATTTAGAAACTTAAAACCATGAAGGCTCTAGCCGAGGTGCGGGAATGATTTATAGTGAAACAGTTGACAGGGCTGCTGTGTCTAGCCAGCCATGCTTACCCCACTGTGTAGATTGCCAGCTACTCATGAAGTAGGTGCTAAGTTATTTCCATTTACAGCCTAACGTTTAAGACAAAACCCCAAAACCCCGCGAAAAAGGTGAAACTTTAATGTCAGACTGACAGTGGGGACAGAAACTGTTTCATGAGCAGTTCACAGAGGTAAAGGTGGCTGGGGTGATTGACTCTTCTTGAACAAAAGAAACTTTTTTAAACCTTAGCCTTTAGTTAGTTCTCATCTTTTCCTAGATACTAAGAGAAACTGAAAAGACATGAGGGAATTTATTGTAAATCCTACAGAAGATAAACAATTTCTCTTGTGTTAGGAACTGCCGGTTGAGTTCAGATCATCGGGCATTTTGTACAGCTTGGTAGGCGTAACTTTTATTTGCTGTTGATGGTCACAGAACTATTCATGCCTTTAAAATCTAGCTACCATATTTACCTGCTGCATGTGAGTGAGACAGCAATTGTTGATGACAAATTGCTAAATTGTATAAAAGAAAAAGGCTACAGATACTGGAAAAGATCAAAACCACAGAGAAAAAGCATTTGAAAATCAGATATACATGTAAGCTAAATTTTAAAATATATTATGAGATTAGGAATAGCCGTCTAATTACAATAGCGTCTTGTGCATTTATTCAGGTTTCATAATTGTTCATTCTCTTGCTAGTCTTCATCTTGCTAGATGACTGATAGAGGAAGGTTAAAAGAATCAAAATCCAGCAGCTACCTAATTTACCTGTTCATCCGGTGTAACTGCAGCATCTATATTGAACGCCAGTCACCACTGCAAACCATAAGCACAGCTCAGGCTTGTGGTTGTCCTGTATTCTCCAGTGCAGCTCAACATGGGGTAACGCTGCTGCTGAACCAGCGCGTGAAACTGTAGCCTAGCCAAAACTGGGCAACGCAATGCAGAGACAAGCAGGGAGCACGTTATAGGTCTGATAAGGGCTCTTCCTTTATTTGAGGGTAAAGCAAAGAATTAGAAAGAAAGGACATCTGCCTGACAGACTAGTCAGCAGGATCAGGCCAGTCTTTTTTTACTTGTAGACTATGTTGCCCCTATCACCTGCCCCAGGGCCTTTATTTTCTCCTGTGGAAGAAGACATCTTCTCCTATGGCTGCTCCAGCAGCCCTCCCCAGACACATGGGAATGAGTGAGGAAATATTGATAACCTGTGCGGTGAAAACCTACCAGACCATTCAGTGTCATCTCCAGGTGAATCACTTGTTCAACTCTGTCCTTTGCCTTTGTTCCATGTACCTGAGCAAGAAGCAGAATTAATTACTTGTTTTTTGCCTAACAGGAGGAGTTGCAAACGGGACGTCGCCCTGCCCAGATACTCTGCCCAATACTGACGGCAGCGCTTTTGGAGTGGAATCAAACTTAATTCAAACTCCTCTCTGAAAGTGCACTCTTCGGGCTAGTCACAATGTTTGTGCCAGCTGCATAAAAAGGACCCAATTCCAGTTAAGACCTTTAAGACCTATAAATATTTTACAAAGTACCACAGACCTCATGGCTCCATTAGGCACTCAGTCCTCTATGAACACGAAACACGAGACTCCATGCATCATAACGCAGGACAGTGCCTGTTATCCAAACCTCAAGTGAATGCCCCGTCATGCAGCTGGGCTCCTGTGGCAGATGTCCCTCTCAGCCCTGCCAGGCATGATCACTCCTGTGATACCACAGCAGCACAAATTTGCCTTCCAGTAGGACTTCTTTGACAACTCGTCACTATGACACTGTACACTAGATGCCGACCAGAGCTGGAGAGGCATTGCTGTCTGTGCGTGTGAGGCAGCTATGCCAATGTGAAAACATCAGGGACAAATGAGTAACTTCTGTGCTCAGAGACTGAGCCTCTACAGGAATATGCATTTCAAAACTGATCATACTTTCTATTCCGAAGTTGTTGTGTTAGAGGCAAATTGAGAAATGTCATCAGGCTGACTGTTGGATTTCACTCTGCTGAGCTGAGAAAAAACATCGTTATTTGGATGGCGGGAACAGCAATGGTATGAGAAATGAAGTCCAAATAGATAATGCGGGGAAACTTGGGCACATTTTAATATGGGTTTGTGGCATTTCTGCTTGTCATTATTTGTCCGTGTACAGAGATGGAAAAAGACTGTGTGGATTGAATTTATCAACAACTGACTTGGAAAAAAAGATTGAAAATATTTCACACTTTTAAGTCCAGTGAAATATAAAAAGGTATTACCTTCATTGTTGTTACATTTCACTATGACTCTTATCTGTATAACTTGTCAGTACCCTAGTGATGTAACTTGTATTTCAAATAAATGCTTACTTACCCAGAACTAAGCTGGTCATGTATGTAAGCAGGTAAGGTGTGTGTTCCTCTGTATTTGCAAACATACTTATGCTGTAACTTATGCATTTGGACTTCTGTTCCTTGGTGGACTCCTGCCATTGATTGAATTATACCATTTGCAGCTGTGGTTATTGAAAAATAAAATAATTGCTTTTCTTGTAGAGGAGAAAGAACTAGAAATGTTGTGGAAAAAATACTTCTTAATATAAATATTAAATTATATTTTTGTTTCCAAGGTAGAAAAACATGAAAGTACTTAATCATATCCTGATATCTAGCATGTGGTTTGTATGTTATACAGATTAAACTCTCTAAACTCTCAGAATTATGTATTTTTTTAATGGGTTTACATGGTGATTTATTTCAATGTTCAAATTAGTTAGATTTTCGTAGAAAGTGTAAAATTCTATACCTATATGTGTGTGTGCCTGTGTTTTGGAGTGTGTGTGCTTGATTTTAATTGATTTTCATTACAGAAGGTTGGATTTTCCGTGTGTATTATTGACTTGCCTTGATTTGATGGACAACAAAATGACAGATCATGCGTGCTTACTTCGGCACGTCCTTTTTGTTCCTGTTGTTGAGTATTATGACATGAGATGTATACATGTCTATAAAAGATACTGCAGGTAACATCAAATTTTGTGGCCTGTTCTTCAGAAGACTAAAAAATCCTAGCTATACTATACATCTATATTTAATGTAAAATAAGAGGTGCAAGATAAATAGAAGGATGCAATATTCAGCCTGGGGGGAAGTCCTTTACAAAGACAATTATCTCGATATAATCTCAGTTGGAAATCGTGATTTCGCAGAATGCTTCTCATGGGATAATTCTGCCAATCTATCTGATGTCAGCAAAAATATTAAGTCTGTTTCAGACCTGAGTGTGTTCAAAAGACAGTCCAGAACTTCACTGAGCAAGTCGGTTCATGGTGAAGGCAGTAAATGGGAACATGCTAATTATGGACAAAGGGAAGCAGATATGGTATCAGCAGCTCGTTGCTACTATTCATTTTTCTTTATGCAGGAAACTGAGGAAAGAACAGTTTGCAGTTGTAGGTATACCTCACGGTTCAGAGATTCCTACTGAAATTGTCAAAATTCAATGAAATCTAAAGATTTAAGAACAAATCGAAAATAGCCAAATCAATGGTACTTTCTTAACTGATTTGAATCTGGATGATCCTACTCAGTTACAGTTTCCTGGCTGATATCATCCCAGAGGCATCTCCTGTATTGGATATTTTTTTGGAAGGACAGAAGTCAAAGTGCTGAGCTGAAAAACTTTAATACATTCATGAGTAATACAGAAGATGGCTGTGCAAAAAATACAAGGCTCAGCACTTGCCATCCCACAGTGAAGACAGAAATAATTTGGTTACATTTTTTGCCCTGAAGACCATGACTGTAATGAACGTAGAAACATGTTTTCTATTATTCAAGCCTGTGCTTTTATTTCAAATGCGGTGTGCTTATAAAAACTGATAGCCTACTAGAAATATTACTTATAGGAACTAGGCATCTGTGAAGAGAGAAAAACGGCAAGTCCTTTCAACAATTGCTCTCAGGAAAGTGGTATTTGCAAAACTGGCTCTTGTAAATGCAAAGTCCTGTGTGTCTCTGTCTCTCACACGTCCCTCTGCACACCCATTAGGACACGGCATTTTTGAGGAAGTGAAAAATTTATTAGGCATATGCAGTCAGTCCTGATCTGCTTGTGCAGTATGTATGACATGCCCTTATTTGTGCCTAGTAAATCAGATCTATCACTCACATTTACCCCCTATCTGCCTTAGTTCTACTGGTAGCTCTTCCCTGGGTATGTGAGGATTGTTGCCTCCGTTAGTGGCTTGAGGAAGGCTACTGCTCCTTAAATTGTAGGGTCTCCTAAAACTGCAAGACCCTGTGCATGACAGCACAGTCTGTTTCTGAACATGAACTACGTGCCACTGGAGCAAATTTTACAATGGAGAATACAGCTCAACACTTAAGCAGAAAGCAGGGAGAGGAAAAGAAAGAAACAATATATATTCAGCAGTCCTAGGTCTCAACAGGGCTTGGGGGAAGAGGGAAGAGGATTGTTAGCAAGAGCCACCCCACAGTAAACACTGTTGCTCTCTAAGTTGGATGGAGATGCAGTCCTCTGCCCAACCTCGTCAATTCTGGCAAAGACCAGACTTTTCATCAGGGAGAGACTGTGTTTAGCTGAGCTCTGCAATTGTAAAATGCCTATAAAAGGAAAAACATTTTACATTTCTCTGAGTCTTTGTGTGCAGAATAACTATCTGTCTGTGGCAAAGGAAACAGGCACAGCATGCTGGAGGGAATGAAAAGGAGGGGGAAGTGGGTTGTTCTCTTACTGCCGTTCTCTGAAGCAAGATATTCCACTGACAGTGACTCCATCTTGATATCAGAGTTATGATGATTCATCTCATTTTGCAGGGCACTCTTCATCCAGGCTGCTAGGCCTCTTGCAGAGACCACAGCAGCAGACAGAGAAACTGCTTGTTTCAGAAAAGGGCTGATAATTTTTGTATTAATCTGAAGTTTTGTGATGCATAATTATATCTATACTTGTATTCTAAACAGAGTAGAGAAATCTTTCCCCCAAGGTGAATTTAGGGGCTGTGTCATGAAATGCCGTGACATAAGTGCAGGACACACACGTTTAGATCAGTCATCCTTACCCTTATGCTTCCTAATGCCTAGTCAGGGATGCTGACAGAAACGAATGAGATGATTGCCCACGAAGAGCCATCGGGGTCAAATAACAAACAGCCCAGTCCTACAGCCTGCAGTCTTGTTGGACACATTTCAAATGATTAAGCACTGAGGGATAATGTTTCAATAGAAATAAAGTGAGACGGAGGAGAATCATATTGCATGTATGCCCCCAAAAAGGTGATATTTCCATCCAGTTCCCGTCACGTCGTGTCGTGCAGCTCGAACAGAAAAGCGTGCTAGAAATATGCACCCCTTCCAGAGGAGAGGGCTGCAGAGGCACGTCTCGTGCCTTACGGGATGCTCAGCTGGCAGCAGCTCTGCTTGTCAGAGGGCGAGCAGCTCGACTCGACTGCCCGTTTGCTTCCCTAGGAGGCTCTTCTCTTCCAGAAGGCGAGTGGCTGCCGAATGTTTAACTGAGCATCAGTCACTCTGTGAAGGAATCTATACAGTTGTACACTAAACAGAGTAGAAGCCTGCAAAACCATGCTTCCACAAAAAAAAAAAAAAAAAGAAAAAGGCAAGCAGAAGGGCTGTCTCCAAAGTGTAGCATTTTTTTTACCCAAATCTTTCCTTTCTGGGGATAATGATGTTTATTTGTGAAGATATCTCTACTGTTGCCCAGAAATAGCCCATATATGTGGAACTCCAGGACTTGCTATAAGAAAACAAACCACTTTTGGTAAGGCTTATAAGGAAAATTGAGGGCATGTGTTTTTCTCAGATGAGAAGTCATTACTGTATGTTCCTGCTTCTGCAAAAATTAGTTGAACAAAATCATACATTTTGGATGCTTCTCTGGGATTATGAAGTCACTAATCTGGTTGCTGGCAGGACTCTCAAGGACTGGTGTATACATTTAAAGAAAAATCAAATCCAGCTTAATAACAAGTGATTGCTGGAGTTGCTTTCTCTTAGCTGCAGTCATAATGGACTTTACGGATGGACAGAGTGCTGGGTGAATAGAGAGAGGGCAAGTGGGTTGCTCAAAGTCACACAAGATGCAAAGAAGTCAGGCAACATGGTCACTGTGACCTATCCTAACCCTCTCCCATTTGTAGTTCTTTTAACGAGATCCGATTGTATAGTAAAGCTTTGTTTGAAGGAAACACCACCACCTTGATGACCTTGATAGTGTTAATGTTAAACAAGAAACAGTCTGTGCAGCCTCTAAGAGTGGCAGGAGTCAACTCTCTATAAAGCTGTATGTTTTTCTTCTCATTCTGCATATCCTCCAATGAGAAAGGAGGAGACTTTTGGGATGGCTATATACCTATGCAACTGTCCTTAAAAAATCTCTTTGCAAAGGAAGAAAATATGAAATCAAAACTTCCACTAAATGAAGATTCAACTGTTTCCCCAGCCTAGTGGAGAAGGAATATGCTCAGTCTTTTGGATTGTGCAATGGTTGTGAGACCTGGACTTCTTCTCAGGCTTTAGTCTGGAGATGTGTTATCTTGAGTGCACGCTCTCACTGGAGTAATGATGCCTTCCATTCAAAGACATTTCAAGGCTAGGAAGTAGAGTTTAGCAAGCCTGCAGCTTCAGAGTTTTGCCACCATATTTTAGCATGTATAAGAGCTGTAAGTCCACCTTTAAGCTTAATGAGAACATTTAATTAAGTATAATTATCTTTTTGGGGCCATCATCTGCCATTAGTGTTCCAGATCACTCTTCCCATATAGGACACTGCTGAGACAAGGAACTAGATGTTTAGGTGAAGCTGCTCATTAGGAGAACACAGAAAGGCAGGTGGACATTTTATGCATAAAGCCTAAGCATAAAATAAAGACATTTGACTCAAGTCAATGCCTTGTATAAAGCAAGAAAGGATCTGAGGAAACCCAGTCTTAATGGTGGTTATTTTCAGTTTTTAAATATTCAGTTGCATTCAGTGAATTTAATGGTTTTAGTTTTTAATAATCATGTATGATGTTGAAATGTGTGTACCGCATAAAGATTCTTTGCCTCACATCACTCAACACCAGATTTTTCAAAATTTTCATTAGTAACACATCCTCTATAAAAATTAGGTCCTCTCAAAAGAGACTTTGGAAAAGAAGTCATCTACATTGCTTTGTCTGTCCAGAAGCAAAAGAAGAGAAAATAAGAGTGACAGAGAAATTTCTACATTGTATTTTTTTTCTCTTTCCTTCTTTCTTTCTGTCTTTCTGTCTTTCTTTATGTCCTTCTGTCTTTTTCTTTTTTTTAGTAGAAGGACTGGATTATTAGCAGTATACTATTACAGTCTGTTCCTCTTGTCTGAGCATCTTCTTAGTCATTAAATGAATCACTTGTCAAAAGACTACGTTTGACAGCCTGCCAGTGAGTTAAGTGGCCAGTAATCAATTGATACCTAGCAAGCAGCAATACTACTAATGGGCAATGATTTAAAAGGTTTGCACTACCATGACTGTTTATAGACTGGTTTTCCTTGTGCTAGTGGTTGATCCTGATCTGCTGGAAGGTTTTTGTTTGGTTGATTGGTTTTTCAACAACAAAATGAAGAGCACCCTGAGCAGTATCTGACTTTCCTCATTTCCAAATCAGGGGAGCTGGAATTTCTCAAAGATTTCAAAAATTAAAAAAGATGGTAATCTACATTATATTTTCCATATTATCAGTAGAGGCAGGGGAGTAATTGTTTTTAATTTTGGATGCATTTAAATAAAATCCATTTTTGTTTTCTCATTGTTTTTTAGGATTACACTGATCAGTAACCCTGGGATTTTGCATGTAACTTTTCCTAAATCCTCTGTCCAGTAGTGCACTTCTCAAGAGATCTTGTCTATTTTTTATTGCAGGGAAGGTAGGACAAAGTTTAATTTCCCCTTTAATCTCTACTAAATGATTTCTTAAGCACCCAGTGTAACTAGGAGAACAATTATATTGCACATGATGAAATCCCAGTCTTAGTGTGGCAAATGGCAGGACTTCTGTTTATTTTAACAGGTGGCTTTTAACGGGTACCAGGCTTTTAATTAATTTTTTAAATTTAAAAAATCGTCTCAATCCTCTGTCAGCAGAAGGATGAGTAGCTGAGGATGGCCTGCAATATCTGTAATGTTCCTTTCTATCAACAGTGAAAGAAGAGGCTATCTATCTTTATGCAAATGCACATACATATTCCTGCTCAGAATATGGAAGAGTTAAGGACAAAAGCAGAAGAAAAACACAACAGTTTTTAATAGTGTTGTGATGATCTTTCTCTCTGTCTCTGCCTCCCACCTCCTCTCCCGAGGGAGAGCAGCAATGGCACACGCTGCTGTTGTGAGTGATTTGTAGACAGATGTTTCACCCTGTGTTATCTTGTTAGCTAGCCAAAAATAAAGGGGATTTATGTCTGCAGGCAGTCGGTGTCAGGGCCCAGAGCGCATTCTCCTTCTAGGAGTATGGCTGGCAGAGTTACGGAGTTGAGCAGACTGAGTGCAGGGTCAGCTCCTCTCCAACGTGAGCCATTGTGGGGCAGGGTAGAAATGGTGGCATGCCCTTTCCCTCCCTTGGGAGCTGCTTGTTAGCCAAGGCAGTGCAGCATGAGCAGGGACCAGTTGTGCAGCAGTTGTGTGTGTGCCCGGCCTCCTGCCTTCGTGATGCTCAGCCAGAGCAGTGGGCTCGGCTCCCGAGTTTGGCCCCAGGTCTGCCTTGACACTGCAGGCTTGCTGAGCTATCACTGGATGGTGTCTGACCCCAACTACTGGTCCCTGAGCCTGATCTTGACCCAGACTCACTGCTCCCCATCCAGCTCATTGCTGGTGAGGTCGCCTGAGCTCCAGCAAGGCCATCTCAGCTGTGCTGCATGGTTGGTGTCCCCCAAAAACCTCTACAGAGCAGAAAATAAGAGTCAGGGTCCTAGAAAAGAGGGTCACTGCAGTCTGCATAGGGAGGGACCCCACCTAGGGTCAGCTGAAGAATTGGGATATTGTCACTGCTGAGCGGATGACGTTTGTCGGGCGGGTACCGTTAAGGTGGTAAAGAAAACCAAACCCACTCCTTCCTGTCTTCCCTTCTTCAGTGTCAGGGGCCAGCTGGGTGGCACAGGGTACATTAAACGGTGAGGGATAACACACCTGCTTCTTTAAGGTCTGACAGCTTTGGCTGGTCTCCAGCGGTATGCAGTGGCATTTGAAAGGCTGGCGTGCTGTAAGGAGGAGGAAAGAAACTGCATAGTCCTTAGGAGAAAGTCTGGTAGGTATTATTGTGATGAAGCATCCCTCATGTGGCTGTTTTCCTTCTGTCTTCCTTCCTCCCACCCTTGCCCTCCCAGCATGTCTAACATTTGCAAGTTTGAGTTGAGCTGCTGGCTAATGGCTTGCAGAGCCTCCCTCAGAGGCAGAACATAAAGAGGTGGGAAAATGGGAATTACAGAATTGTGTAGGTGGCTTTAGCAGGAGAATGCTACAGAAAGACATACCAGGGGCAGAAGTACCTTTGGGAAAAATGTTTAACATTTAGTTTGGCTCTTGATTTTAAAAAATGTTTTTCTTTTAATTCCAAACAACTCATTCTCTGTTTATTTGTTTATTTCTATTTCTATTGTAAGGTAGGCCAGGATGTCTTCGCACAGGATATGATCGTTGCTGAATGTACGTATTGCAAGGATGTATTACCAGTTTTATATGGACCTTAAGGAACCTGAGTAACTTATTTATTTAGTCTCTCAAATGGAGACATCACAAGAGCTGTTGTTTCTGTGTCCACAGGTGAGGATGACTAGTACAGCTCTGTGTTCAGCTGTCTTACCACTTTTGTTACAGGTTTGGATAAAACAGTTTTGAAGCAAGAGCTGACCTACCACAGTTTTCAACCTGGTATATTAAAGTAAATGGCCACCGATATTGGATTTCTTTCATAGTCATTCTGTAAATGAGCTGTTGAACTGTCCTTGCTGATGTCTCAGGGTACAATCCGTTACAGTTGCTTTAAGATAAACTATCGTTGTTCATGGCTTAGAGATTGGATCTGGGAATCTATCTTCAGAGCTCCATATATGGCCTTAAAACCACTCATGTCAGAATTATTTCAGTTTGGGGAGAGGCTGGAGAGGGGAGGAATTTTAATGATGTGCACTGTGGGAGCTGGATTTGTAATATTTTTTGGTATAACCTGTGCTGTTTACTTACATTCTAGAGTTACCCTGTTAAAGCAGGATCTTGGCGTTTGTCTTGTCTGTTCACAGTCGGCAGCTATTGGGTCAAATATGCTGATGTGAGACAGTACTAGAATCAGCGTTGTTGGAACAATGGTTGGCTGTTGCCTCAGTCCACACAAAATACTCCTCTCCCCTGTTTTTTTTAAATTTCTGGCATAATAAGACCTACCATATTAATTTTCATTCTAATATCAAATACTCAGATGGGGAAACTGCAGTTTTGAAAGATTTGTGTCAGCTGTCCATCCTTCACAGGTAGCTGCCTCTCTTCGTGAGCAACTATTTTTTTTTTGCCTTTCCAGTGAATCACTTTATATTCATTATTCCTGCTTTCCATCTTTAAAAAATTCATTTTCATCCCCTGTTTCCAAACTCTTACATGCAATTTAGCAAAACAACCTAATTGTTTAGGCTGTAAAGTTTTCACAACTTATGTTCTAGCATCTGCTGTGGGAAACAATGACCAAAATAAAGTAGCCTGCTATCAGAAAAGTTTAGGCCTGTTTAGCATACAAACCAGTTGATGCCTTTCGAAATACGAATGCCTGAGTTTTCATCTGACACTTGCTCAGAATGCAAATTGATGCACATAAAACAAGACATGCCTGAAAAGCATTGACGATATTTTTGCCTTATCAAAATATCTTGACAGAGAAGTTCATGACAAATGAATAATGCTTGAAAAAAAGGCCACACACACAATAGCATGACTGATCTGATGGCACTCAGGTACTCTGAGTTGTGTAGGATCTCTGCATTAGCAACTCATTTTTATAATGCAAAAATATTTGGGGTATAGCAAAGTTGTTAAGACTGACATAGAGACAAAGATAACTGCATTGTTGGAATCACACCTCAAAAGAACAGTCAAGTAAGAGTATATTTAAATCTTGTAGAACAACCTTTCAAGAACAATGTGTGAGATATATGCATTGTGATGATCATACAGGCTCACTTTCTAACACCCTTCTTGCAGTTTAAGGATGACTTATGTTACATGAAAATAGACATATTTCAAGATCCTTGCCCACTGGCTTATCACTTGCCAGGAAGGTAGATGTGGCTTTCATGGAAGAGCTTCTCATTAAAATCCCCTCATGCCATCACTCACTTGTCTCTCTGCTCAGACTGATAGTGCAATCCACATCCAGTCCTACCTAATATATATCCACTGATCCTTAGAAATCCCCATGCCTCTGCGCTACATCTGAATTGGCGAGCACTATACTTGGTCCTGTATCTCTGTTCTTCTTCCCGCTCTATGCCTAATTCCTTTCCTTAACAGTGCTTTTGCTGCTATCGCTTGTTTTAGTGCCTATGCTATGAAGTCAGTCATAATAACCTAATAATGTCGCAGTTCTGACCTGCAAGACTCCCTCATCTCTTTCACACATTCTTCCTTTAAACTCATTTCTTCCCAGTATTAGCCTCAGCAATAACTTTTGCACAGCATATCCTAGCTGGGTGTTCTATTTTTGTGCTAGGTTATAAGCTCTCTGCATCTGTGATAGGTCATAGCACTTTGGAAAGAACTGTGTGGTTTTATAATACTGCATTAATGTTAGTGCTAACATGAAATTCCATCTTGCTATGTGAGAAGTAACTGAATGTCTGATTTATTTTTTCTCTTGCTTGCACAGGCTGCCTACAGCCTGACTGCCACCACAGTAATCTTAATTCTTCCAGTACCACATTCAGAAATGACAGAGCAGAGGAAGATGGCAGTGGACTGCCATATACCCTCATTGCTTTATCTTGTGCATAACTTAATCCTCTTTGTTCCAGCTCCATTACTACTCCATAAAACACATCCATGCTGTCTTTGACCTTATGTCCTCATTAACTCATGCATGACAGTGTAACCAACTTCAACCACTGCTCCCTTGTCTGTTTCTGCTTCCCCACCTCAGAACTCCACTGATACTCTGCTAAGTGGTAGTTCTTGCCCACCTTCTGCTCACACCTCCAACATTTCATATTTCCTCAAAGGTTTTCAGAGGGCACCAGGGAACCCTCTGTTGTTGATAACCATAGTCTGGCTGTTCTCTCACTACCACCCTTGTCCTACCAAGCATTTGAATGTTCTTTTGCAATTCTCTACCCATACATGCCGTGGACACAATTAAAGTTTTTGCTTTCCAAGGGGAGCTTCTCACTTTTGTCACTACACTGAGCACATCTTTTGACTTGGCTTGAAGGGGATAGTTCAGATTCAGACACCTATGTGTAAGTGTCTATAGTGGAGATGACCACATGTGATGTTAAGTATCTCACCTTCCATAGCAGATAATGGACATTTGGTAAGCAGTTCACTGAGGGGAGAATACTTTTCATCTAGAGTAGGCATCTACACTTGGTCACCTATATAATTTCCTAGGCTTTGTTGACTTTATTAATAGAGCAGAAGTAGGAATGAATAGTCGTTCAGTCTGAATAGGCAATTGAATGGGTTTCAACAAGAGTGAAGAAATCAGAAATGGTTTACTGTGTGCAGGTTTGAGAAGTCTGGAGGCAAGCTGGATACTTATTTTATCTCACCTACTGATGTTCTTGTAGGCTAATTGTGGATTAGCTGACAGCAGGTAGAACTGCTGTTGTGATATGCTAGACTATACCAACTGCTTCTGAGCTCCAACATTGCATGTACCAATACTGATTTGATTGGTGGGATCTGAAGTTCTGGCACATGCATTAAAGACAAGGTGATGTGGATTTGCTGAGGCCCAGAACTACAGCTTGAATTGTGTATAGGTCTCTGAGAGCTCAGGGGTCTGTTGATATTCACCAGCTGAGAAACTTGCATTACACTTCTCATAAACACCGTCTTTCTAAACAGACAGCCCTGACAGACATTGTTGATGTAGGGTTACAATAGTCTGGCTGACTCATAGTTAACAGATCTGCCAAACAGCATATTTTTGGTGCAAAATGCTTATATCCTCTAATGTGGAAATAGACTGTATTGTCATTCAAGTTATTAATATCCCAAAAGAAGCCTAAACACTGGGAGAAATCTACCTCTCTATACTACTTGCATCAGTTTGGCTGAAAGTGACCTCCTTTAGGACTGCTATAGAACTGAAGATGTTGTACTGGTCCCTGTATAGGATAGAATATAATTTATTTAGGCTTTGTTTAGATAAGGAAAATAAGACATATTTCAAAACAATTAGCTAATTTTTGTTACTCCTCTTGTTTCTTTAAATACTGCTAATGCCAATGTTAGCCAAGGACTATATTAATGATAATTAGGTAGTATTTAATTTCCTTAGTTTAGACAGGACTTTAGAAAAAAAGATTAACAACCCTTTACATGAGCGGTGGAATTACTGAAGCTTTGCTTGTTATATATTTATGTGCAGTGGTTGGCTTTGTGGTTGTCTAATACTATCAGCACTCAGAATTAACCTGTTTGGAGGGCTTGGAATCCATGTGATCAATGTAGGACAAGGAGAGACCTCCAGCTGCACCTTTCTCTCTGCCAAGGTACACCTAGTGCTTTTCTATACGCTTGTCTGTGCTCATGAAACTTGCAGGAACTGTGAGACCTTTCCCACAGTGTCAGATTTGGCTGAAGGTGGACAGAAGTCATTAGAAAATGTCGACACACAGGCACACACACATATTAAAATGGGATGATTGCCTAAACCTTGTTTCTTCTGTAAAGCAGCCTAAACAGTTAAAATATTATCTGGAAACAACCTCTCCCATGAGCAGGCACCCCAAATACTGCTTTTATAATGAATGGTACAACACATACACAAGAACTACTGCTCAGGTAAGAAACGGCTGACAGGATCTGCTTCTAATGATTCAGTGTTTTATCTTCTTCAGTTATGTGTTGCTATAAGCAATAGTGAGAAACAGAAAGGGGATGTAATACACAGAACCCCTGATGACTGTCAGTCATAGTTCAGCCCATGAAGTAGGGGAACATGAAGAAAAATGAACCCTTTCACATTTCCAGAAGGATGGGTGAGTGAGCAAGCAGCAGCAAATAGAGCAGCTAAATTAGATGGTCTAAGCATTTGCTGTATTTGTTGCAGATATGCATCTGGGTGTGCTTTTTTGATGAGGTGTTTCAGATTTTGTTCACATTTCCATCTGTTTTGCCCTCAAGGGACAAAAGAGTTCTCAAATCAAACAAAGTAACAAATCGTCAGCATAACTGCTCTTTTCCAAAATGAGCACAAATGTCTCTCAAGAAATCACTGTGTGCTCTGTGCTTCTATACAGTATGAGTGGAACTGCAGGATATGAAAGGCTTTGAATCTCATGAGGAGAAGTACTGTACATCTTACAATTCCATGAAAGCAGTAGTCCTGCTTATAGCTAGTGGAAGATCAATGAATCTTATTCTGTTTTTGATTAATATGGAGTACACAAAAATGGTTTGTTTTACAGGGACTAGAACTCATGTTTCCCCTCTCTGGTGCAGTAGTGTCCTGCTCAGCTTCCTAGAAAACAAAAGTCCCACTCACTCCTTATGTCTGGGTCAACAAATCTTTACTTCTGCTACTTACAGGGTAGGAGGTTCAATAAAAAAGGGAAAGAAGCCTCCACATCAGAACAGAGTCACCTTTCCAGTACTTCCCATTTCTAGGAGGTGGGAAAGAAGAGCAATGAAGTCCAAAGAAGAGCAACGAAGCTGGTGAAGGGTCTAGAGCACAAGTCTTATGAGGAGCGGCTGAGGGAGCTGGGACTGTTTAGCCTGGAGAAGTGGAGGCTGAGGGGAGACCTTATCGCTGTCTACAGCTACCTGAAAGGAGGTTGTAGAGAGGTGGGGGTCGGTCTCTTCTCCCAGGTAACAAGCGATAGGACGAGAGGAAATGGCCTCAAGTTGCGTCAGGAGAGGTTTAGATTGGCTATTAGGAAAAATTTCTTCACTGAAAGAGTTGTCAAGCATTGGAACAGGCTGCCCAGGGAAGTGGTTGAGTCACCACTTCCTCAGGTGTGGTAATGTCTTTTAAATATCCCTTAGGAGATGTTTAAAAGACATGTAGATGTGACATTTAGGGACATAGTTTAGCGGTGGACTTGGCAGTGTTGGGTTTACGGTTGGACTCAATGAGCTTAAGGGTCTTTTTCCAACCTAGATTATTCTATGATTCTATCAACTGTAGGTCTGGTGCTCCCACAGGCAGAGGAGGTTATTGAACCTGAGCCTTCCACATCTGGAAAGAGTTACTCTAACAACTGGGAAATTGTACAGGAGCAGCACATAACCATTGTTATACTTAAACAATGTGTTTTTGCAGATTAGATGTTTGTAAAAAGGTGGGGGTAAATTCTAATTTTACTTAGTGGTTTGCACCTTTCAGGTGTTATAAATGAAAGAGGACCTAAACAGGACACCCAGCGAGGGCTTGAGCATGATATAGTTGCTGAACTGCTTGGGAGAGTTTTTAGGGAAGAACTTTAAGGAATTTTACTGGATAAAAAAAGAGTATTTATCTGTGGTGTTAGAGAATCTAATGCTTGGATTAGCACTTCTAAATTCCACTTCAGCCCCAGTTTAGGCAGCATTGTGGATCAAATCCCTTATGTTTTTTCTATCCAAAATCATCCTATATGCAGCTTCCTTATGAATGCCTGCTTAACTTAGGAATTCCAACCATGTTGCTGAACAATAAGAAAATGTTATTTCTAATAACTTATATATCCTGTCAGCACCATAGTGACACTCTAAAGAGATAACAGAAGGCAGTTATCTTATGAAGATAAGACTGTGCTTTGCAGAATCCACACCTTCTTGCACCCAATTAAAGTCCCTCAAAATTTGTAAAATAATAAATGTTGCACCTTCCTGTCAGTTCTAGGTGAATGCTTTAGGCTGGAGTTCAAATCAGTCACAGTGCAGTTTGTCCAAAAATTGTTTTATGGACTTCTTGATTCTGAGCTCAGTATCTGTAATCTTCCATGGTGAGCATATTTTTCTTTTGAGACCAGAACCAGTATTTCATATTGATGCTTCAGGATTTGGTCTCCAGAGCTCAAGGAGTTTCCTTAAATTTTATAAATTCAATTAAAATCAGAATCCAGACAGAGCTGGCTTTGGCAAAGCTTCCTCTGCTCTTTGTTCCTTATTTAGTAAATACAACCTGCAGAGTGCGGAGACATTGCTATCTCCTCTGAAATCTTTGGCTTTGGTGTACTGAACTGGAAATGAGATACATAGATCAAAAGAACTCTAGCAAAACAAGAGAGAGTGCTTTTGGAAAGCAGCAAATAATTTTTTCAAACCAAGAAACTCTGCCTGTTAATAGCAGCATTAAAGATCTGCCGAAGCTTTGCGGAAAGCTTTGCAAACCATTTTGTTTAAAAAAAAAATATTTTTTTTCTAAGTTTATACTATTGGTCTTCCTAGGAAAGATAAGACTGAGCAAACAGAAGGGCAGCTGTATACACACAGTAAATCTTGCTGTTGAGGTGCCTTGTACATTAGACAGGTGGTATGCAGACTTAGGTCATGTCTGTAGTGCATCGTACAGTGCAGCATAGTTCATGGATAAGAACAGCTGTAGCCCTTAGTTCTACATGGGCTAATTTGCCCTGCCGGATGAAGTATTTCTACCTGCACAGAGGTACATGACGTAGATACACAGTCCTTCCGTCTGTCCTTTCATGGATCTGGCCATTGGTCCTTGGTGGCCTGAACATTTTATTTTACCAGTCCTCATTCTGACAGCTGTCTCTGGGTTTTCTTCTCACTTACCATCCATTTACATACCATTAAAAACAGTGATATGCAGCTCTTTATATACATCAGCAGCATGTGGACTTATAACTGTGTTTGGCATTTAACTGCATTAAATTTCTAGACCCCTACACTTTCCTCCTTTTAAAGCAGACATAAACATACTGACACTGAGCTTGCTTCTTAGTGACCTTTTATGGATCTTTTAGAAATAGTCTGCGGCTGCTAGGGATCCCCAAATGCAGGTTTATGGTATAAAACATAGAGGAAATAAGGTCTGTTTCCATACTAATAACCCTGTGAATAAAATGCACCACAACAATTTTAAGCATCCTGCTGTTTGATGAGATGTCAGCAAGTTTTTTTCTAAATTCAACAGGATAAAAAAGCAAACATAGGGGAAGCCATAAGTGTAGGATGATCTTTCAAATCATACATCTGCATACCCTATCCACAGAACATCTGCAAGTGCCCAGTATAAAGCTAGAAGGAATATTTTATTTAACTGAGGTTTATATAATATTACTGTGCATAGCTATTCTAAAAAAACATGTCTGTAGGCAATTCCATCCTGCATGTGAAATGTTTCCTGGAACTTGAAAAAAAGGGGTTTGAAAAGATCATGTAACTTCACCTGCCATCATAATGGGAGCAAGCACATGCTAAAGGAATAGCTTGATGTTACAGAATTCTGATGGCAATAAATTCAGAAAAGTCCTGGAACATGACAGTATTAGTCCATTAGTAAGACTGTTCTATTTTTGGTTTTTAGCAGTTATGTATGCCTATAGAGATCTATTCCTATAAAAGTAGTTTTAAAATCATACAAAGCACAACCAACCAGGTGGTGATTCAAAGCTCTTTTGAGTAATCTATAGATTAGATTGGCCAGCAGTTACAGCTGTGAGGCAAAACTGTTTCTAGTCATTTAGTAAGGCTTTTATGCACTGCCTTAAATCAACCTTTTTAAACTAAAGGCCTAGAAGACACATAGATCAACTTTAAGAAACTGAAGTCCTGATTCCTGCTTATGAATCAGCCTAGCACCAAGAAAAAATATTTAGATGGGGAATGACTCATGAAAAAATTCTAAGGTTTGACTTCACTCACTTAGAAATATGTATGTGGGAGCCAGGAAGCCCACGGACTGTCTGCATGCTTTAAAAATCGAGTCAGCGATCTCTGATAAGATGACTATATGTCATGAAATTTCAGGCTTTGATCTGTAGCGTTGTGAATGGATTTCCTTCTCCCCAACCCCTGAATATTAACTCTTAAGATGCAAGCTCAATATCTGTAGCATGTGCCAGTGGAAAGTTGGGTGAAGAGTAGAAGGAAAGAAGAAGGATTCAGATGCCTTAATTTTTAGGACTTCTAATGCAGCTCTTGGTTTGCCTAACCTTACTGCAACTCCAAGAAATCACATTCCTGGCGCTGTTGTCTTCCTTGTCACCTGCTGAGATTTCTCCCATGGTGGGAAATCACATTAAAAAAAAACTCTGCCTTTGAATTAAACTCTTTCTAAATATTGTGAAATTCTGGCAGCAGTATCTTGGGCTTAAGCACCACTTTGGAAGAGTAAATATTTTGCTTTTACAGAGTACCAGATTGCACCAGTCTGAGAGATGTGAGGGCTTTCAGGAAGCTGACCCTTCCTGAAGCAGAATCAGCAGGATTTGCAGTCTTGCTTCCCCTACAAATTAGGTAGGTAAACCTTCATGGTGCATGTAGTTAAAGTATTTTATATATTACAAATGTAATGAAACATATGAGGACTAGAGGCCAACAGAGTGTTTACAGTCCTAAATCCTTTGACATTTTCCATAAGGAGGTATTTTAGGCATTGAAA
The DNA here is from genome assembly GCF_035582795.1 of Mycteria americana. Classification (NCBI taxonomy): domain Eukaryota; kingdom Metazoa; phylum Chordata; class Aves; order Ciconiiformes; family Ciconiidae; genus Mycteria; species Mycteria americana. The sequence continues at coordinate 194,399,972 of NC_134365.1, forward strand.
TTCATGGTAGCAATGCTAAGAGTAAAATGCTCTGTTGAACCTGTACCTAAATATATTTTGTGTTGGTTGAAGAGAAGTATTTCATTTATCTGAAGAAATACACTTAAAGATACTCAAGTCTTTCACTTTTGTGAATCTGAAACTCCAAAATGATAAGTACCCCCGCACAACTGATTGGAGTAGGCTTTGTTTCAAGCTTTGTGCAAAGGCAATTTTTCTAGGAAATGCCTCTTAAAAAAACAGTGGTAGGATGTTGAGTAGAAATGTCTTCTGCTGCTCTCTGCTACTGTACTGATTTACATGAAAATGCCATGCTGGGGGACTTAGGTACCAATTTCCATTATTGGTAAGGATTAGACGTGCCTTCCTGTAACACTGCCATAAACTCTAGGAATCTACAAGGAGCCTTGAAGCTCCTTTGAAAATGTCAGCCTCCATCATTTAAGTCACTAGATTTTTACTTGTGTTTTTTATAGAACAATGAACACGGTGGTTATCCCATCTGCCTTGAGCCTGCGTATCTGTCCTAGCTCTTATAATACCCATGCTTTTCTACTTTTAACAATTTCATTTACCTTTTGTATTCAATGTAATACATCTGCCTTTATTGGTTTAGGTAACAGGTGTCAAACTTCTTGTGATCCTGTAGATGGGATTCCTCTTATTTGACTGTACACATGTATAGCCAAAAATGTAAATATTTACTTCTGACCATCTTACCTAGACTGCCTTTACTGTCTATAGGAAGTAGAAGTATATTACTCTGGCTACTTTCAGTGTCCATTTTAGGAAGAAATGATTCACTCCTTTTAGGGGCATCTTTCTCTCTGTTGTAGATAACTACACTGCCACTGCTTAATTTTAGCATCTATCCTATGTAATATATGAATGGTAGTTCTTCCCTGCCATGGGATACAGTATCCTTTTTTCTTTTAATGATAGATGTTCTTCCTCTTGTCTCTGGCAAGAGCCTTTTTTTCTGTTTACAAAGCTTGCCAAACATATTTTAGCGTAATATATCTTGTAAAATGGGGTCTTGTCAATATGAAAGCGTCTTGCCTGGGGCAGACCGTTGTAAAACAAACAAAACTGTGAGGTTCTTTCCAGCTGCCAACCACTTGAAATTTCAGGTTCAAAAGCGACAGAAATTATTCCAAGACATCAGAGATCGCAAGTGCTCAAACAACAGAAACCTTCATATCTTGGCAGCAGGTTGTTGATAACTGCTATTCTATCCAGTGGTTTCTTTTTCATATGCAGGTATTGTGTTCAGAGATTGTATTAATGATTTAACATATGTTAAAAGTTAATTACCTGACTCTAGTTTCTAGGACTTGTTAAAGATTTATTCCACCTGTTAAGGCTTTACTGAAAATCAGCTCCAAGATAACATTCTTGATCACTCATTGTATCATTTCAGGGTATCTGCTTGCATAGTTCTGCATCTCTTACAAGAAATCAAACAGTTCTGCACCTTGATTTCTTTGAAGCCTGGTGCCAAGAACAGTTCTTCATAGACAATAGGCAGCTTGATTAGCAAGCAACCAGTCAAGATTTAAAAGTGCCATTATGCTTCCTGACAGTACTCTTGAACCAAATCGTAGGCTAACAGGCTATGAACCAAAGCAATATAGACAGGAATATAGAAGCCCTATGTATACTAATTACTATCCCTATAGATAGGGGTATAGAAGCCCTATGTTTACTAATACTGTATTGTGAAGTGTGGCTGGATAGAACAAAGAGAAAAAGGAGAAGAATACTGTGAATCATTCCTTTGTGCTGCTTTAGACCTTTGTTTGTCATGTAATTAATATGATTAATTTTTCTATAGGAAGAGAACAATTAGTATTACTGACAGTAGTTGAAAGCATAGTAAAGTGTGATGGCAGGAAAAGTGCTGCGATCATGAGGGAACTGTCATTTTTCAGAAACTACTAGTTTGTTCATAAACTGACTTGGCTAATCATTTCAGCACCACTGCAGCTGTAATCATTCATTTATAGCCATGGGGAGGTGTATTTGTAGCTAGGACTGAGGGGACTGTGGAGCAGCTGAGTACCATGAAGCAGGCCCTCAAGTGGATAGGTGGCAGGCCATTATCCAGGACCTTTTCCATTTTCTGCTTATATCAGCATGTGTAAGAGTGACAGGAAGCCAGTTATAAAGAGTTCCTACTAATAGCATTATTTTCTAAGGTTCCGAAAAACCTCTTGGTCTTTGCCTGTGACTGCTTCCATTTTGTGTACCTCCCTGATTCCTCTCCTACTTCTAGATCTAGAACATAATTTTCACAAACTGGCCTTGCCATGTGGTACCTTTTAAGAAGCACAGATTTGATAATAGTAATATCATAAACATGATAAAAAATAATAATGAAAATCATAGTGAGAGCCCTTCCAGACCATTCATCAGTTCAAAAGCCTAAACCACTCCTGACTGATGAATGTACAATTCATATTAATATTTAACTTGGATGCATAAAAATAGTGAAAGCAATGTGCAATCATGTGTTCTCTTTCACAGTATATTTCCGTGCACACATGCACACACACAGAGTATATATAAAATATCAGAATAGCAGCATATGAGCTTCCTAATAATCTTAAATTCAAGAATTATTTATACATAGTACTTTTCATATGTGAAGATGGATTTGATTTAATGTTATATTTAATTTAAATAAAGATGTTCTTTAACATGTCTTTTCCATCTCTAATTGTCATGAATAAGTATTTTGGGTGGCTCAGACTTTTGCAAATCATGAGTAGCAACTAACTTATTTAGTTAAAAGCTGTGATTAATTAATTTTCAGCACTGGAAATGAATATTACAAACTAAAGCACAACATTCAAGGAACATAGCTAAGATAGTATATATGTCTGTTATTTTAATTTTGTTACTGTTGAGGCTAGAGGGTCTTTTTGGGGTCTGCTTCTCACAAAATATGCCCTTGTATATAAACATAATCTACATAAAACCCTTTAGAATTCCCATGTTTATGTTAGGGATAAATCTTTCATGTATAGACATACATGTTGGCTTCTTATATTGATTAAAACATTCCATGGACACATTAATTAGTCCCTAAAATCTGTATTCTTTCCAAATTAGGCTTGCAAAAGGCTGTTAACTCAATAGTTTGCTCATGGCATGTGATTTTTATATTTGCCTTTAAGAAATTAATTTGGTGGTTTAGTGTTAACATTTAGTGAAGCAAAACAAAAAGCAACCTCCCGTCTCGCAATACTGGTGAACTGATGGTTGCCAGAGTGGCGTGCGAAGGCACCAGAACTCTTTCATGGGGGTAATCAATCTTTCCAGAATCAGAATTATTTTGAATCACACCACCAAACATAGGCACCACAGAGGATGCAGAGCAGACTTCCCAGAAAGACATGGTCAAACACCTGTGGGGCCAAGCTTTAGAACAGGCTTTTGAAACAAAGCAATTTAATTTGGGGAAGAAAAAAATTCTGCACTTACTGGATATCAACAGGATTGAAGGTTGTTCAGGTGAGAACTTTTCTGAACATTTTGAAAAAAGATAGAATCTTCCATTAATAAAAAATTTACTCTGGCTTAAGAGTTTGGTGTTTTAAATTTAAAGCTGCAACATGAAGTCCTAGGGCAATCAAAAGAGACTTCAGGGCCTTGGGACGGCTAGTAAGGGACTCCGGAGCACAGGTTATTTTCTCCTCTCTCCTTGCAGTTGTGGGCAGTGACACTAGAAGGAACAGAGGTACCCAATCTATTAATTCATGGCTCCGTGGCTGATGTCATCGTCACAAGTCTGGTTTTTTTGATAACAGGATGGCCTACACAGCACCAGGTTTGCTGGTGTCTGATGGGATTCATCTTTCTCAAAGGGGAAAGAGAATCTTTGCTCAGGAACTTGCGGGGCTCATCGACAGAGCTTTAAACTAGACTCGAAGGGGGGGGGGATAATATCAGGCTTGCCCGAGAGAAGCTGAGGGACGACGTGCCACGGTTAGAGGGAGCAGGTGCTAGCGAGGGCACTCAGCCTGTGTCTCTGAGATGTGCGGGGTACACTGGGGCACAGCTGAAGTTGTAGAGAGTTGAGCTAGGGGATACTGAGGCAATAGGAGCCAAGAGGGAAACACCAGTGAAACACCTCAAAGCATCTGGGAGAAGCCTCACGATCGCTAGCCCTTGTTCTCATGGGGGACTTCAACGTACCGGATGTCTGCTGGAAATACAATTCAGCAGAGAGGAAACAGTCTAGAAGGTTCCTGGAGTGTGTGGCAGACAACTTCCTGACACAGCTGGTGAGTGAGCCAACTAGGGAAGGTGCCCCGCTGGACCTCTTGTTCACGAACAGAGAAGGACTTGTAAGCGATGTGATGGTTGGAGGGCATCTTGGGCAGAGTGATCACGAAATGATAGAGTTTTTGATACTTGGAGAAGCGACGAGGGGGGTCAGCAGAACTGCCACCTTGGACTTCCGGAGGGCAGACCGGCCTGTTTAGGAGACTGGTCGAAGAGACTACCTCCCTCCCCTGGGAGGCAGCCCTAATGGGCAAAGAGTCCAGGAAGGCTGGACATTCTTTAAGGAGGAAGTCCTAAAGGCACAAGAGCGGGCTGTCCCCAGGTGCCGAAAGACGAGCCGGTGGGGAAGAAGACCGGCCTGGCTGAACAGAGAGCTTTGGCTAGAACTCAGGAAAAAGAAAGTCTACGACCTCTGGAAGAAGGGGCAGGCAAGTCAAGAGGACTACAAAGGTGTAGCGAGGTTGTGCGGGGAGAAAATGAGAAGGGCCAAAGCCAAGCTAGAGCTCCGTCTGGCTACTGCCGTAAAAGACAACAAAAAATACTCCTTCAAATACATTAGCAGCAAAAGGAGAGCTAAGGAGAATCTCCAGCCTTTAGTAGACGGCGGAGGGATCACAGTGACAAAGGACGAGGAAAAGGCTGAGGTACTTAATGCCTTCTTTGCCTCAGTCTTTAATAGCAAGACCAGTTGTTCTCTGGGTACCCAGCCCCCTGAGCTGGAAGACAGGGGCAGGGAGCAGAATGAAGCCCCCATAATCCAAGGGGAAATGGTTAGTGACCTGCTGCACCACTCACAAGTCTATAAGGCCTGATGAGATCCACCCGAGAGTACTGAAGGAGCTGGCAGAAGTGCTCTTTCCAAGCCCCTTTCCATCATTTACCAGCAGTCCTGGCTAACTGGGGAGGTCCCAGTTGACTGGGGATAAGCAAATGTGACACCCACCTTCAAGAAGGGCCAGAAGGAGGACCTGGGGAACTACAGGCCTGTCAGCCTGACCTCGGTACCGGGGGAGCTGATGGAGCAGATCATCTTGAGTGCCATCAGAAGGCACGTAGAGAATAATCAAGGGATCAAGCCCAGCCAGCATGGGTTTAGGAAAGGCAGGTCCTGCTTGAGCAACCTGATCTCCTTCTATGACAAGGTGACCCGCCTAATGGATGAGGTGAAAGGCTGTAGATGGTGTCTATTTAGACTTCAGTAAAGCCTTTGACACAGTTTCCCACAGCATTCTCCTGGAGAAACTGGCTGCTCATGGCTTTGATGGGTGTACTCTTCGCTGGGTAAAGAACTGGCTGGACGGCCAGGCCCAAAGAGTGGTGGTGAATGGAGTTTACTCCAGTTGGCGGCCGGTCACAAGTGGTGTTCCCCAGGGCTCTGTGTTGGGGCCAGTTCTGTTCAATATATTTATCAATGATCTGGACAAGGGGATCAAGTGCACCCTCAGTAAGGTTGCAGATGACACCAAGTTGTGCGGGAGTGTTGATCTGCTTGAGGGGAAGAATGTTTAACAGAGGGACCTGGACAGGCTGGATCGATGGGCTGGGGCCAATTGTATGAGATTCAACAAGGCCAAGTGCAAGGTCCTGCACTTGGGTCACAGCAACCCCATGCAACGCTACAGGCTTGGGGAAGAGTGGCTGGAAAGCTGCCAGGCAGAAAAGGACCCAGGGGTGTTGGTCAACAGCCGCCTGAATATGAGCCAGCAGTGTGCCCAGGTGGCCAAGAAGGCCAATGGCATCCTGGCTTGTATCAGGAATAGTGTGGCCAGCAGGACTAGGGAAGTGATCGTGCCCCTGTACTCGGCACTGGTGAGGCCGCACCTCGAATCCTGTGTTCAGTTTTGGGCCCCTCACTACAAGAGAGACATTGAGGTGCTGGAGCGTGTCCAGAGAAGGGCAACAAAGCTGGCGAAGGGTCTGGAGCACAAGTCTGATGAGGATCGGCTGAGGGAGCTGGGACTGTTTAGCCTGGAGAAAAGGAGGCTGAGGGGAGACCTTATTGCTCTCTACAACTACCTGAAAGGAGGTTGTAGAGAGGTGGGGGTCGGTCTCTTCTCCCAAGTAACAAGTGATAGGACGAGAGGAAATGGCCTTAAGTTGCACCAGGGGAGGTTTAGATTGGATATTAGGAAATTTTACTTCACTGAAAGGGTTATCAAGCCTTGGAACAGGCTGCCCAGGGAAGTGGTTGAGTCGCCATCCCTGGAGGTATTTAAAGGACGTTTGGATGAGGTGCTTAGGGACATGGTATAGTGGTGGTCTTGGTAGTGTTAGGTTTACGGTTGGACTCAATGATCTGCAAGGTCTTTTCCAACCTATACGATTCTGTGATTCTGTGATTCTGTAAACTGCATCTCCATGGTGTGTTTAGTAACTATAACAAAGTTATTTCTTGGCACTGATTTGGCCTTCAGTCTGATGGTTTGGCTAAATTTATGTTAATAAAAATATTTATGCTTTGGTAAAAATGAACTTTAGGCTAGGTAATGATATGCTAGCTACACAATTACACATGCAGCTGTTTGCTGTTTTAAATGTCAGTAAGTTTGTAAACATCTCACCCTTTTCCACTGCCTGTCAATTCACAGACAGGTTTTTCAAGGAAAGATGGTCTGTTGTATTGATCTGTAGTGGGACCTGAAACATAGTGAATCAATGCTGTTACACACAGAAAACATAAATACAAGCAGTCATGTGAGACATAAAAGAAAGCAACACCTGAAAATCAGAAACACGATTATTACTTTGCAGGTTAACTTAGAAAAAGGGATGAAACGTGAAGGCAGACCCAAAAGCAAACACCTGAACACATCAGACTTAACCATTTTACTTCAGTAAAGGTCTAGGTAAAGGCCTGAAAGAAGAATCCAGCTTAAGCAGCAGTCAACTCCAACGCCATCCTTGCTGAGTAGATGGGGACCTGAACCACCCCCACTCAGTGAAACATAATTGTCCCAGGTGTTGAGCTGGCCTTGAGCAACCAAGGACACTGAGAGATTTATGTGTGCTTGAGTCCACAGCAAGTTTTCTCAAGAAGGGCTGCAACCCTACTAAGTGTCGCATAGGCAGAATTTAGCTGCTTAAGTTGAGGAAGATGCTCCAGGAAGACCCTTACTGACCTGCTCAGGTGTGCTACTGTTTATGCCTGTAGGGCCAGCGTTTTGTTAGTTGGCTCCCTAGATGCCTCCCCTGTTAGCGATGGAGGGTTCCTCGCCTCTTCCTCTCCTGAGTGCCAGCCATCATGGGTAGGGATGGCAATGACTTTTCATATCAAACCTTAGTGGTTAGGGCTTTTAACAGGGCTTTGTCCTGGAATCCAGCACAGACAGGAATGGCAGCAGGCATCCCAAATCCTTGATTAACTTTTAGGTTTCTCCACTGAGTGGCCATATAAAGTCTGTAAGGTGTCCTAAGAGGAACTGGAACTGCACCTCCAGGCATTGTTTGCTGAATGCCTCAAGCTTATGTCAGGATCAGGTTGTTTTCCTCCTTGTCCGATGATTTTTTTTTTTTTTTAAGTTTTAGCTGCAGAGAGACAGAACAGAATGAGTAGTGACTATTCGTACTAAGTCATTCCCAAAAACCTGCATGCACAAACAGGTTCTGCAGACTCTTTCCACCTCCAATGCTTTGGCTGTGGGTGCTTAAGACCAGCTCTGGCACAGTGTGGCTGTAACCTTGGGTCTGGCTGCTGGGAAAGAGCTGTGTGAGAAAGAGCCAGGAGCTCAGGAGCTGCATTTAGACTCAGACCTTGCTTACAGTCCTTGCCTATGCTACAGCCTGTGCCCAGCCTTGTGCCATGCTGACCTGTTGTTGAATTGCCTTCCCATCACCACAGATCTGCTCCACCACCATGGACTTGTCTGGCAGTCAGGGCCATTGGCTGTTCCTGGTTGCCATCACCAGACCTACTCTGCTCCTCTTGCTTGGGTACCATGGGACGGGGCCTTTGTTCAAGTGCCAGTGCCCTGCCTGCCTTGTTGACCCTCAGCTCCAGGCCCACCTTCCCTTGCAGAGCAGCCCCACTGCTGCAGCTCCCTGTCCCATGGTGGCCAAGGTACTTGCCCACATCATAAAAACGATGTAAATTATATGTTTTCAGACTGACATGGTCATAAGTCTCAGGACCCCTGTTTCCAGGGAACTGCCCTAACCACTATGATCTCTACTCACAAAAAAAGTCAGTAGGCAGCTCCCATTCCTCCTTTGAAGAGGAAGTCTTAGGGTAAAGGCATAAACTTTGGAGTGAGTTTGGGAATGAAACCCCTGATAAACAAATGTAACTTTACTGACAGAAAAATAGACAGACAGTCCTGCAAGGGATCCCATGCTACTTCTTCTCCTCCCCTCACATGCTGTCGTTGTCCTAGTGAATCCCAGCATTGGTCCCACTTCCCCCATGCCAGATCTAAGGATTTTGGATGCTGTTGCGAAGCCTACCCCCTCAGCCCATGGCCTCACTTGTTCGGTCACTGTACAAGGTTCACAACACCTAGGTAGTCAGGACATCAGAGACCAAAGATTTTTGGAAGACATGGGGTTAGGAATGTCTTTTTAGTAGGATGAGAGTACTAAAATTTTTCTATGCCTGGGAGATAGTGACAGCCAACTTCTCTTTTCTCTCTCTCGCAGAGGTAGCGAATTATTCACTGAAAGACAGTGAAAATATTGTCTTAGTGTAAAGCAGGTTTTGGCAGCACTGAGATATTGCCATCACATTTGTGACTGGTCACCACCCACAAACTTGACTCAACTAGAAGCAAGGATATTATGCATGCATGGCCAGCTGATATTTAAACTCATTGTCTGCCAGCAGCTGAGGTGATACAGAGGGCAAGACTCTAACATAAAAACACAGATCACCTATCTACTGAGTCAAAAGGAAAAGCAGAACTGGGCTTTACTACTTAAGGGACAAAGCAGTGCAAGACGGCTTGTGACCAGATCTGGACATGGAAACGAATTTAATCTCACAAGGTCAAAACTCACTGATCTTGCTGTGTTTAATTGAACGTCATATATGTAACAGTTTGCAGTCAGCAGAATCTGAAAGGATATAAAATAATTCCCCTGTGTCCCTAAACCCTACCAGCAAAGTATATATATAATCTGGATTTAAAGTGTTAATCTTAAGAGATGAAGTAGGGATTTTTTTTTTTTTTGTTGCCTTAATAACCGCTGTTCTATGGATTTTATTTGGTTTGGCTTCCATTTCTTTTGACAGACATTACATTTTAAGCATTTCTTCTTTTTTCTTTTTTTAATGCACTGCTTTTCCAGTCAGCACTGCTGTGAAACCTGGAACACAAAAAGGAAGATGCTGCAACACTAGGAACAGGTAAGAAAGGAACTTATGCTCTGTGTCATTCACATCATCGCTGTCAAATCAAACTCTTATGAGACTAGCCTTTCACATCAAACCAGAGGAAGACTGGAGTGATGCAAAAGAAGCACAGTTCTCTGGCAGCCCTGCCAAGAAGACACAGCTTTGTTCATATGTCCTGTCTAACCCTTTTCAGCTGATGAACCAAGTGTCAAGGAATAAAGTCTTAAGGAAAGTCAGTACATCAGAGTAAAAGTAGAATGTGTGCTCACTTTATATCTGCTAACAGGGAAAATACTCACGGGTAAGACCAATGACATCTTTACACACCATTCAGGCTTTAATCTGCAAAGAAGGCTGTGTGAGTAACAGGACTTCAAACACTGCAAAAGAATAAAAACTTTTCACTGCTTGTCATATGTCCTCCCCTCCCTCCTACTAAGTTAGCAAGAGGGTAGCAGCTAACAAGAAAACTGCAGTACTAGACAGCACAGAGATCTCAGGGCTAGACCCCCTGCTTTGTTTCACTGAAGTAAACAGAGACACTGCAATTCATATTGACTGAAGGGTTGGGTTTCGGTTGGGTCAGGTAGCTTAGGAATCTACATCACAACAAATCCCAGGTGAAATTATGTTTCTTCCAGAATTAAATGTGAGATGAACCCATTTTGATATATCTGGTTCAGGGAACCTTCTACATTTGAAGTAGATGGAGAATGGGAAGCAGAAGCAGAGATTTAGTAAGCTACATTAGGTGTTCAGTGAGCTTGCTGAGAAACTAAGGGATAATTAAATTAAACTTAGCTCTGCTTCATCCTGTTTGCAAACAATCTGGATAATGCAAATATGTACAAATGACTGTGCCATTGCACGTTGCATTAAGATATTGCTTCTCACACTTTCCCTGCATTACATTTTGCTTAGTATATTGCCACTGACATTAACAGTAATGTTGCATCATGCTTGGAACTGGAGAAATATAAATTCTTTCACCTCATAATGAACATTTGCATACGGATATTTATAAATAATGTCTGAAGGGTTCACAGTGGTACACAAGGGCTCTCTGGTAACAGCATGACACAAATTTGAAGGAAACCTATTTAAAGTAAAGTAGAAGTTAAACACATTATATCATAGAATCATAGAATCATAGAATACCAGGACCTCAAAGATCATCTGGTCCAACCTTTCTTGGTAAAAGCACGGTCTAGACAAGATGGCCCAGCATCCTGTCCAGCCGAATCTTAAAAGTGTGCAATGCTGGGGAATCCACCGCTTCCCTGGGGAGATTATTCCAAAGTCTGATTTTTCTCATTGTGAAAAATTTTCCTCTTGTGCCCAATCGGAATCTCCCCAAGAGTAAATTGTACCCGTAATCATACTTGTATCGTACTACATCATACTATAAATATTTGCACTGTGAATGCAATTTTTGCTGTTCTCTCTTTAATAAATGAAACATTCCACTGGTAATTGTTTTTATGCTAAAATGAACTATCTCAAAATAAACCTATTATGCAATAACCACAATCATGTATCTTTTTCTTCAAGTTCCATTTATACTTTAAAAACATGCCTTTGTACACACAAAGACACATGATTTCCTATTAACAGCTATAAGTTAAGTTTGCCTCTGTTTAATGAATGGTTGAATGTGATTTAATGACTACTAAATGAAAAGTAGAAGATTTCCAGTGATATGCCACTGTCAACACATTCTGTCTCTCTGACATGTTTATATTGTTGGTGATCATGCATAACCTGAAAATGAATAGTCTTAAGTTCCTTTCTGACATGTAACTATTCATCTGACATGCAAAATTAACAGAAAAACTCAACACATAACAAGTGAAAAACCATAGGATTTGTGCCAGTTCCTGCCACGCCATGCCGTGCACCCCAGTTCCTTTTCCTTGTCTACCCAGTCGTCAGCACTGCTGATTTCTTCTAAATTAAATTATGAGGTATTTGACACGTGAAACATGAGCCTACTGTCTGTAATTAACTGAATTCCTTCATAAATTATAGATCTGGTCTGAAGTAGGAAGACATCAAATAGTTGAGGACAGTAATGCATTTGTGTCATTTATTAGATTGCTGGGTGTGTATCCACAAGAACATTGTTAGAGCTAGAAAGCATCTGTTGAAGTCAAAGGCAAATATCCTTTTTTTCCAAGTGAAATCAGCTTTAGTTCTAATACGGAAATGATTTCATGTTCTGAGATACATCTATTACATTTTGCTATCCTGTCTCTAGGGAGCAAGCCCACTGACCACTAATCTCTTGGAATATAGTCAAATTGAAGTCTGAAGGGAAAAAACCCCACACAGTCTCAGTGATGCTTGGAGCATATTTGGCATTGAAATTTCAAATTTCCATGCGTTCTTTTCTTTTATTTATTTGTCCATCTTTAGGAAAAAACCAGCAGTTCTACAACTATGCCCCCAGCTAAGGCAGGCTTAGTGGCCATAAAAATGTCACTCTCAATTGCTTAAAAATTATGAAATCCATACTGTAAATCTCTGTTTTTCAAAAAGACAATTGTTTGAGAAAAAAGTCACATCTCAGTAAATATACCAGAGTGTAATCATTCTGACTCCCACAGTTAGTCATTCCTTAGGACAGCCATATCTTTGGCCAAAAATAAAATAAAATTATATAATTATTTTTAAATCATTGAAGGCATTTAGCTCTGAAAAATGAGAACCTATAAAACTTGCTTTCCCAGTCCATTCAAAATCAACGCTCGAAGTCCAGTGTTTTGATCAATCATCCTTCTAGACAAGGATTTTCAATCCTTAAAAGGTGAAATTTTCATTCTTAAATCAATATTTAAGTTCTTAGTGGAATATTAATTCTTTTAACAGGAACTGAACTTTCGCAAATCATATCAGATTTGTAGATTCTCAGTAGCTGAGAAATGAATGGATTTCTCTGAAAAATTTATTTGCAAAGAATTTATGGAGGTTTTTTTTTCAAGGCTTGTGGTTTACATGTGTTTTACAAGCCCAGAAGATAACATGGAAGAAAACACACTGATCTCACACAGATTTCAGTGAGACCACTCCATCACCTACAGTGAAATGCTTCTGATACATGCCAAAGCGAGAGGTGAACCAGGGTGGATTTTCTAAGAAGTCCTTCATTGCTCAGCATTGGCCTTCCAGTGCTTCTGTTCCTTCCTGTCTAGTCAAGCATCTGCTACCAGAATGAGCTCCAAAGCTTTAATGAATCATGTATTTTTGGCATTATATCCAAGATTTTCATCCTCAAGTTTTTAGCTTGATCCTCTCTGCCTGCCTGTTTTTATTCCACCTTATTGTCTAACACGCTCTTGCTGCTTTTGTCTGACAAAAACTATAAGACGTTTGGTCGGAACAATGATAAAAATTAAAAAGAAGAAATCCTGGCATGTAAGGATGATGGATTTAGAAAAAGCCAGAACAGCTATTAAAAAAAAAAAAAGGAAGAAAAAACAGCACAAAATCTTCCAAGATTTTGCTTTATTATATACTTGGGCCTAATCCAGCAGTCTGGTCTTTTACTGCATATCTATGCACCCAGGAGAAGACACAACGCAGTCAGTTAATGAATGCTATTGCCTTTTCTTTATGACTTCTGGTGTGATGCTCTCAAAGTCAATCGACAGTGGTATGCAGCCTCCATTCTGTGTGACCCTGGTTGCATGCTTATGGCTATAAGGGCATGGCCTGGGGATGTACGATATAATTATGTACTCAGCCCCTTTCATTTCAGTGAGGAACACTACAAGTTTTGGGAGCAGAGCTAAGCATTTTATTTTGTTGTGATATTTGGAAGTGCAAGTATTCATAAAATCATCTCAAAAATTGAAAAAAAATATTTTAATGTCAGAATATCTTGTCAAAATTTTTGCAATTCTTGTTTTAACATGTTGGGGTTTTTTTTCTGGAAACAGCATTTTCATTTGAGGATTGACCAAGCTTTTATTTTACTTTATGTTTTACTGTATTTTTTAAAAAGAAAGGAGCCTAAAATATCTAGTACTGCATGGAAATAACAGAAAATCATGGAAAACATCTGATATAAAACACAGAAAACATCTGATATATCATGCATGAATCATGGAAAATATCCGATATAAACCCAAATACCTTCTTTTCTTCATTTTTCAAGTCTGGTTATGAAAACAGAAGACAACCCTGTGATTAAGACAGATATGGGTTCTGTTTACAGGGAGAGAGCAGGAGAGCAAGTGTTTTGCATGGCTGTGCAAGAAATAGGAATCACAGAACAAAGGTTTGTGTCTTGAATTATGTGGAATGTGTCCTGAAACTCCTTTTTCATCAGCTGACCATCTGACCCATGAAATTTCACGGAACAAGATAAGCAAAGTGATTTTGCAAATTGTAATACTCCCCCTCCCCCATATTTTGATTCACCAAGAGAACGGATTTATTTTTTTTTAAGTACTGAATTATTAACAAATCAGTAGACATTGTGACCAAAGCCTGATTAAGATTATTAAATTTGCATTGAATGTATATGGAGCCAGAAACTGCACCCTTTGGCAATATCTGGTTTGAATCACTTTTCTGAATTTAGACACCACAGAAATCACAGAAATCCATTTTAGGTACTGTCATGAATAAGCTGAGTATGGTCTTTAGATGCTTGAATTTATGTCCCCTATAAATAGCAGTGTGCTTGGGCTTCCTTAATCTGGCTGAAATGGAAATGAGTGTAATATGTAGTAAAACATGTGCTATATAGTTGAGATCTGAATCTTGCTTTGACACAAACTTTGATTTAAAACATCTTAGTGAGAAATGGGTGCTTAAACAAACACACCCCAGCATGAGAAAAAGAATCTGTAAATAGCCTGTAGAAGTAAAATCTATCTATATAAATAGAAGTCCTATGTAATACTTTACACAAATATTTCTTTGAAAATAATTGTACTGAATGGCTCATGAAAGTTTGTATTTCATGATTTACTGACTGGTTGTTGTTAAACTATACATTTGGCTACAACGGACCTTTCATCTCCTCTATCTTATATCTTGAAGGTACAGTCCAGTGTTTATTCTGGATACACAGTATGATTAAACATTTTTGACGTATAATCCAAACATCCCATGAAAGATAATATTTTTAGATTGTGGTAGGTCATTTTGCTGCTACGTGTTGTGATTCAGACTTATATAGGACGGATGTGAAACAGTGTGTGGGGATGCACTGGGAAGTACAAGGAAGTAATCCTTGTTAACGTATTCCTAATTACAAGGAAGTAATCCTTGTTAACATATCTCATGGAAGGTTCCATGAAGCTTCAGAAATTGCCTGGAAGCAGTTATCTTCACAATTTGGAGGTTTGGGGTTTTTTATTTTTGGAACAGAGAGTAGGAGAGAATTATCCTACTTTACCTGTTTTTAGAAATAACCTATCTTTTCAGGACAGTGTCTTGAAAAAAATGAGGTTAAAATTTTCACAGGTGTTTTTATTTGGTCTAACTTTGTTCCCTCTGTATTCTAAAATAAGCATTTTAGCACTGATCTCAAGGAGTGCTTAATCAGATGATGTACGTGTGCTTTTGAGTATTGGATCTTAGGTAATTTAATAAAAAAACAGTACTCAGGTTTTATGTATTAGAAGTAACTCAGAGGATAGAGAACTCCTATAAGGTAGTGTGGTCCATCTAGAAAAGGCATAGGTCAGTAAAATCAAGAGAAACTGACTGTCTACATATGGAGATTTTCTTTCTTCAATGTAAAACTGAAGATGCTGATAACTACTTCAGTAAAGTTTCCAGATGCATAAATGAGAAGTACAAGGGAAGTGGAGCTGTAGTGCAATTACAAGATCTGTATTTCATCTGTGAAAAGAGCTGCCGAGAGTAGGCTGCTGTGCAGTTAGTTACCAGGAAAGGGTGGGTTAAAAAAAGCACAGAAAATAATTTCTATGAGGTTGAAAAAACCTGTTGTGCCGTTAAGAATGATCACTGGAAGAAATGACTATAGACTGTAATGCAGTTGAAAGAGATCGCTTTGTACTTGTGAGACTCAAACAGACAATACATAAGGCAGAAATTAGATGGCAAATATCTGACATTTATTCCAAGTGCATGGTGATATTTTCAGTAGTTTCTGCTACACAAATAATTTCTCTGGGCCTTACATACATTCCATTATTTAATCTGTGTATTTGTTTCAAAGTGGCATTAACTTCTTTGTATAGCTTAATGGTATCCCAACTCTGTAGTGCCATTATCCTGATCACCTCTCAGTCTGTGATCACTTCAGAATGTGGAACAGCTGTGTTTTGTTTGAGGTCTCTGGAAAATGAGGCGTTGTGGGCCCAGCCTATGCAAGAGAAAGAGCATATTCCATATGTAGAGGCAGCTTTAAAAATGATCTGGCAGTTATCTTAAAAGAAGTAGCTCATTAAAAAAAGGTGAAATGAAGTTGTAACTTTTAATATTGATTTGCAATCCATTTTATTAAAGCTGAGGTTAAATATTAGTTGATTTAAAGGATGTGCCCCACCAGGGTTTGGAGGAAGGGGGACAGATTTATATTATGGATGAGATTCCTCTTGTCTCATGACAAATCTAATAAGCATAATTTTTATCCGGATTTTATAGAATGAAGAACAATGTGCTTAAAGCTGAAAATCTGAAATCCCTATAATGTTAATTATTTATGATAGCCATACATTTAAATTTTGTTAATCATAAAATCATAAAATCATAGAATAACAGGTTGGAAGGGACCTCAAAGATCATCTGGTCCAACCTTTCTTGGCAAAAGCACTGTCTAGACAAGATGGCCCAGCACCCTGTCCAGCCAAATCTTACACGTGTCCAATGTTGGGGAATCCACTGCTTCCCTGGGGAGATTATTCCAATGTCTGATTTTTCTTATTGTGAAAATTTTCCTCTTGTGTCCAATCGGAACGTCCCCAGGAGTAACTTGTACCCATTACCCCTCATCTTCTCCATGTGACTCCTTGTAAAAAGGGAATCTCCATCTTCTTTGCAGCCACCCTTTATATACTGGAACATAGTGATAAGGTCTCCCCTAAGCCTTCTTTTCTCAAGGCTGAACAACCCAGTTCTCTCAGCCTTTCCTCATATGGCAGGCTTCACAGGCTTTTGATCATCTTTGTGGCCCTT
Organism: Mycteria americana; assembly: GCF_035582795.1. NCBI lineage: Eukaryota > Metazoa > Chordata > Aves > Ciconiiformes > Ciconiidae > Mycteria > Mycteria americana. The sequence continues at coordinate 194,416,743 of NC_134365.1, forward strand.
CTCTGGACCCTCTCCAGCCTGTCCACCTCTTTTTTGTATAGCAGGGACCAAAACTGAACACAGTATTCCAGGTGTGGCCTGACAAGCGCTGAGTGGAGTGGGATAATGACTTCTTTATCTCTGCTGGTGATGCCCTTGTTGATGCAACCCAGCATCCTGTTGGCTTTCTTTGCCGCAGCAGCACACTGTTCACTCATATTGAGCTGCTTGTCCTCCAGGACCCCCAGGTCCCTTTCCACAGAGCTGCTCCCCAGCCCGGTAGATCCCAGCCTGTGCTGCACTCCTGGATTATGTTTTCCCAGGTGCAAGACCTTACACTTGTCCTTCTTGAACTTCATAAGGTTCTTGTTAGCCCACTCTTCCAGCCTCTCCATGTCTTCCTGCAGGGTGGCTGTCCCTTCCAAAGTGTCCACTTTTCCACCCAGTTTCTATCATTGGCAAACTTCATCAGGGTACACTTGATCCCATCATCCAGATCTCTTATGATGATATTAAACACCGTTGGCCCCCATATCGGTCCCTGGGGACCCCACTTGTGACAGCTGTCAGTTTGAGAAGGAGCTGTTTACCACCACCCTCTGGGTGTGGCCTGTCAGCCAGTTCCCCACCCACCGCACAGACCCCTTGTCTAGGTGGGTTAAGTATGGGTTCTGAAAAGCAGCTACTCACTTTCCATTCTGAACATTCTCTCTAGCTGGTATAATATCGCTCCTTTCTGAGTACAAGTGCTGCAAGGGATATTTGAACTGGAAAAATCAAACACTTTATTAGAAGAAAAGGTTACAAAGCAATAGCAACCTGTATTTCCACATTACAGGTCTGAATATATCTGACTATTTTTAAGCTCAGTATTTTTTAAAATTCATATAAACCTAATTTCTTTAACATTCAAAAATTAATTCCTAGGAAGAATTTCCTAGTAGTGGGCAATAGAGTAATTCTCTCAAATTAGACCTCTGAAGTATGTGGAAGGAAAAACCCATTCAGAGTTTTGCCTGCACGTCACATAAATTCTACTTTGTCTGCAACTTTTATTAACTTGTAAATTCTGTGTTAATCTCTCTTCCCCAAGTCAAAGTGGGAAAATATGTAGCATATGCCCCTCTGAGTGACTTGATGTTTATGCAGTATGTCATACGTCATAATGGACAGCTATAAATAAATTAGTTTTGAAAGAAATCTGGATGAAGCTAAGAGCCAGATCCAAAAAAGGACTTATGTGCCTTAAGAAAGACTTGGCAGAATTTAGGCCCCTCGTGAACTGCTTAACCCTAGAGATGCCTAAAAACGGTATTGTTGTCTATTTTTTAATATTACATTTCACAAGATACCGTAGCCTACTTCTGTATATGCCCAGAGTCGCCCCGATTAGACTTAATGGCTGTGCCATTAAGTGCTTAACTCAAGCTTACTACATGGTGCCTGCATTATAATGTGTCTCTGAACCCTTCAAGCTAGGAAAATAACCCATGCCTCTCTTTCAGGGGAAGCACCCGAGTCAGAGGATAATGTTCCCTCATGCTCTCTTCTCTGTCCCAAGTCATGTTTTCAAGTAGTATCTCAGTTTCAGAGGAAAGTGAGAAAAATGCTCCTGGGCCAGGTGGTCTGGTGAGGAGATCAGTCAGTAAGGAGGAAAGCAAAGTGGACTGAAAATATCTCAGAGAACAGAGGGAATCCATGCTGCTCTGCCCATCTTGTCTGAGTGCTAGAACACCTGAGCTACTGTGGAAAAGGCAGCTGTGACATTTCAGACCAGGTTTTAAAAGAGCAACCTTTGATTCATTTGAAAAGGAAAGGAGTACACTTTAAGCTCCACAAGAAGGGTCCAAGGGTGAATACCAAGGCAAATAAAATGTTTCCTCGCAGTCCTGACTACCACACAGGAAAACTGGGCAGGAAAATTGGTGGCTCACCTGCCAGTTCTAAGGGAGCCAGATCCAATTATCTGTAGAGAGCACCCAAACGCCTATGGGGGTGCAAGATCCTACTTTATTGGTTAGGAACCTTCATTTTTTTTGGCATTGGAAAGATCAGCATTTTGGTTTTCCACTCCCTATTCATCTAGGATCTAATGGTAAGCATTGATTCAGAGTTTTATATTGTTTCACCTAGGGTCTGTTCTTTAAAAGAACCTGTAAAAGCAGTGTTCTCTTTCATGTTAACCCTTCTTCTCAGTGGCATTTTTTCTTCCTTAGTCACACTGACACCTCAAAGAACTTTCTGTTTCTGTTGGGTTTTAATCATAATGTAAGTAAGTGCAATAAATTTGACAAGCTGTTTTTTGAGGACTTTTATTCACGCTCCCAATTCTTCCAGTGCCTAACAATCTTCAGAGGTAAGAGTGAATGTGTAAAAGATGGGTGTACCATTTCCTAAGGAAATAAACACAGATACAAGTATGCAAAAAATGAGCCTTTCTATCATATTTTTGTTGCTGTTTGTCTATCTAGTCCTTGGCAATCAGAACTACATGCCAGATGACTTTAAAATGACCTCTTGTCACAACAAAAGATTTATCAGGAACAAATCAGCTTGGTTTCAAAGTGCTTTTCCCTGCTTTACTCTCCTGTACCTCTGCATTAATGGAGTTCTTTCCAGCTTCCATATCAGTTTTCACAGGCCTAATTCATTCATGAAAAATATACAAATGATGTGAATCAAACCACTAGTTCCATTTTACCTGTCCAATATGTGTCACAACATATTAAGTATTTCATCTAAGCTAGTAACTGAAGGCTGGAGAGGAGCAAAATGCAGAAAAAGCCAGCAGAAACATTGTAGGTTATATAGTGCTGAGAAGCATCAACTCTGAATTTTACAAAGGGACAAGATCCCAAATTTGGGAGGGTGAGCAGAGCTGAGCACCCACCTATACACTTACTGACTTCAATTCTGGCTTCTCGTATTGACATGCTTGTGAACCTGATCTTCTTGACCTTGGCAACTAAGACCATCAAGGGCTATAGCCATCAGTGTTAACAATCACCTTGACCTCAGAAACTAAGACCATCAAGGGCTGTTGCCCAGCACAGCAAGGCTGGGGCCTTGCACAATTAGCATAAAGCACAGTTAGCATAAGGTCTGTTGCTAGCATGGCAATACTGGTTTTACTAGCTTGTACGGTTATGTTATGTTAGTGTGCTTGTCTTTGGGTTCAAAACAAGCTAATATTAAAGTCTGCACAGTGTTGTACATTTAGGGGTACAACAGGCCACTGTTGTAGCTGCACAATTATTGTAAAGGGAGTTTCCTTGTCCCTGCTGAGTCTTGTGCTCTGCTGTGCTCAATTTCATGTATCTTTTACCACCCAGGCTACATAGCAGAGGAGAAGTGAAATGGCTAAAGTGGTTGTCAATACCTAGGCATTTGTTCCGCTGGAGTGTGTACCACATAGGCTTGTTTTTTGGAATACCCCGATTGCAGTAATGCAGTGAATTTTCTGTGGGGGAAAGAATTATTTTCTTTCCATTCCACATTTTCTGAGAACCATAATGCTGGAAGGATAAGATTAGTTGTGAAAAAGAGGAGATAGAACTGGGATTTTCACAAATAGGACTACTGTATATCCAAGTATCCATGAATATAGTTTTAAGGTTTTTTTTCATCTGTAAAGTCAGTTGGGACATAATTAAGGGCTTTGTGTATTGTAAGAGGTTTGGGGTATTCATTAGCCTAGTCAGATCTGAGGTGTATGTGGCCAAATAAACTCTGTGGCACAAGTAGAAAACTCTAAGAATGAGATAAAGCAGTAAACCATTTCTAAGCTGGTTTGTTCACGTAAATTCAGGTTGGTTCATTTGTATCAAGAAAAGGGACCACTAGAATGTGATAAATTAATGGTGATGTACAGAGGCTGCTGACTTATCTCCCAAGCTTGCTCCTGCCTGTCTGCTAGGGAATCTGTTCCGTTGCTATTGTCTGGAAATGTATTACCTTTATGCCACAAATAGATTTGTTTGAGAATATGTTCGGTGAGTTTAACAGGCCTTTAAGGTCAACTAGAAGAATCCAATAAAGATGGACTATATACAGATGATGGGTATATCTTAATGGCCGACAGTAATCACCAAGCTTTCCCACTGCAACATTCGCTAGAGCCTCCTTTTTCATATAAGGGAGTATCTTTGTTCACTTCTGTGAAATATCATTGGGTAACTGTGTCTCGATAGGTTTTTAATGCTAAACCTATCTTAAGAGGGTTTAATTAAAGACCATATTCTGCATCTTTAGTTAAAAGCAAACACAATGGCAGTTCCAGCCTTTACTTGCACACTAAGGGGTACAAGTCATAATGTCTGAATAGGTTCTTTTTTAATCAAATATGACATTTTAGTTTGATGTATAATTTATTCACATGGTTTAGAAAATACATGTTACACTATAACCAGAACTCAGTAGGGTAGCCCAAAAGTAAAGCTAAATAAGAAAAAAAAAAAAAAAGAAAGATATATACTGCTCAAAAGTCCTTCTTCTTATCCCAAAAGTGGGTGGACTGGAAAATATAATTAATTAAAAAAAAAAAAAAAGTGAAGTGTTACTTTTTTATGAGTATAAATAAATCACTTCTTCCTTAAAATCACTTCCAATCACCTAAATGGAAGGTTTCATAAGAAAACCTTGTGAAATAAGAGAGCATAAAAGAATACTTTTTAAAGGTTTTACGTACAACATGCATACATACTTAAAAGTAGTTTGAAATACATAATACTGAGGAAAATACAGTACAGTCAATGTAATAAATGTTTTGATGTAAATTCTACATCATTACACTACAAAGCACAAAATAATGAATTTGACAGTAAATCACAACCCTAAATTCCATCTGGGGGAAAAGAATAAAAAGAATTATGAGAATAAATGCTGTCAAATATAAACTCAAGAATAAGATGTGTTATAATTCTTTGTATAAGAGATTCCAACCATAAAGAATAAAGTGAAATATGTTCTAAAACAGAGATATATATTTAACTTACTATTCATAGAGACCAAGTTGGGTAGGATTTTTTTTGTTTTTTTCTGTTAATTTTAGTCAGATTGTGTCCTGATTCATAGAAATAGTTCATGTCAATCTCACAATGTCAGGCGGGAAGAGGTGCTTAATTAGTGCATTTAGGCATTTGATAAATGCATTTTTCTGAACATACATATGTTTGAAATCCTTGAAAATGCTAAATGAAAACTTCAGGCAAGAAACCATTTTATTTTTTTGAAAATGCAATTATTTCTCACTCCAACTGTCTCCCATGGGAGGGGCCCCACGCTGGAGCAGGGGAAGAGTGTGAGGAGGTCTCCCCCTGCGGAGGAAGGAGCGGCAGAGACAACATGCGATGAACTGACCACAACCCGCAATCCCCGTTCCCCTGCGTCGCTGGGTGGGGAGGAGGTAGAGAAATCGGGAGTAAAGTTAAGCCTGGGAAGAAGGGATGGGTGTGGGGAAGGTGTTTTACATTTGTTCTTATTTCTCATTATCCTGCTCTGTTTGATTGGCAATAAATTAAATTAATTTCCCTAAGTCGAGTCTGTTTTGCCCATGATGGTAATTAGTGAGTGATCTCCCCCTGTCCTTATCTCGACCCACGAGCCTTTCGTTATATTTTCTCTCCCCTGTCCAGCTGAGGAGGGGAGTGACAGAGCAGCTCTGGTGGGCACCTGGCATCCAGCCAGGGTCAACCCACCACACCTTGTCATAAAAGTAAATTAAGTTAGTAAGGCATGACTTTCCCTTCATGAACCCAGTTTGCTTTGACTGATGACTGCATTGTCTTTCAAGTGTTTTTCAATAACTCTCAGAATAATCTTCTCCATAATTTTACCAGCCACCAAAGTGAGGCTGACAGGCCTATAATTACCAGAGTCTTCTTTCTTGCCCTGTTGAAAATTGGAATAACATTCCTAGCTTCCAGTCAACTGGGACCTCTCCAGATTCCCAAGACTGTTGAAAAATAAGTGAAAGAGGTCACGGAATAACATCGGCCAACTCTTTCAGTACCCTGGGATGATTCCCATAGACTCATATGCATTCAGCTGCAGCAGCAAATTCCTTGTTATATCAAACAAACAGTTGAGAAAAGATGTGAGTAAAAAGCTGGCAATATCAAATGTAGATAATTTAAGCTTTTTAAGGTCTTAAAGTGCAGGCCACTGGTACAGAAATGAGCTCTGCTACTGCCATAAGAAATCACTTGAGTAAGTCATGTTCCCAGTCTGTGTCTCAGTTTCCCCTATCCCTCCTTTTCTTCTTCACTTGATAAAATCTTCAGGGCAAGGATCATCCCTCCCAGTGCATGCTGACAGTATGGCCCTGTGAGACCTGCACTCAACTGAGTATGTCTTGAGCAGAGAAAATGGTAATTTGAGACAGAGTATTTTTTTAAAATGGTATTTCTTTCAGTCATTTCAAGTTATTCCTATTACCTCACTCATCTTTTGCTTATTCCCTGAATCTGGTGATGCTTAGGAGAAAGAGCAGAAACTGGAGGTATGATAGAGGTGGCTCCTAACAATACAACTCTATTCAACAACATAAAATCAATCTAACTTTTCTTAAATGAACCTTTTCTAATTGCTAGTCATTAGTGATGAGAATTCCAGAGCACAGCAATGTAGGGGAGCTTGAAATCTGGTTAGATGCCAGGCCAGAAAGTTCAAGATAAAGGCTCATCCATTGTGAAAACTAATTAAGAATTCCTCACAGCTATGCAATTGCAAGATATCTGAAGGAGGAAAAGCTCACATCGGCAAATGTCCCCAGTCATGTGTTTTCTGTCTGGATTCTCTGGTTCTTATTTCTGTGAAACCAGAAGGAAGGAATTAATGGCACAGTGGTCTCACAGACAGATTCCTTTTCATCACCTTGGATGGGAGTGAATTATCAATTCTCACTAATCAGCCAAGCCAAAATCACAAGACAAAATGACTGGGAGTGTGTCCTTGACTATCTGTGGGTCATGACTCATGCACAGAATGTGAGGGATTTCTCAAGCTCTCAGAGCTATCATCCACAGCTCATGTAGCCATTGCCCCACGCTGTTCCCTTGGAAGCGGAAAAGGAAATATATCATGTCAAAGGGAGGGAAGAGAGCTCCAGGATACAAAGAAAGAACAATTACTTATTTAATTGTTCTGAAAAAAAATACAGAGGATTTATTATTGTTCTCTTCTTCATCCTCTCTCCTCACAGAGTAGAAGCTGTTCTGCTGGGAAGGTCTCAGTCTCTTCCACTGGCAGATTCTGGATACTGTTTAGAGAAAAGACATTCCTAGAGCAGCCGTTTGCTGAGGAGGGCCACAATCAAGCCAAGTGTGGCAGGGACAATCCACATAATTCACAACTTTTCAAATTAGGTTGATGGAGATACTCACAAGTTCAGGTGAGAATCACTTAAATTAAACCATTAAATGGTAGAAAACTATTCTAGCTGTGGTACTTTATCTGATCTTGCCAAGGAAGCTGGAAGATTCTACTCCTATCCCAACCTCAAATATTATTTTCCTATTTGTAGAATTATAAAGCTTCTGGGAGTACAGGAACTCCAGGTAATCCAGTCCAACCCATCAGGATACGCCTAAACCATTTCTGATAGAAATCTGTCTAGCACTCAGTAATAGAGATTCCCCAAACTCACTGGACAATCTATACTCATACCGTGCTATCTTTAGAACATCTTTTCCTTTGTATCACCAGCATTTTTCTGCTGAACGTTAAAATCTAAATATAAGTAATGGTTCACGTTCCTCCAACATTTGCCTGAGTAGGCAGCTATCGTAAATGCAGGTCTTCTTGTAGGCACCAAAGAACATTAGATGCTGAGCATGTCTTAAAATCAACCCATCCTGTGTTCAAGCTTGGGTGAAACAGATTTCACTACTGATTCATAATCAACCAAATAAGTGGTTTGGATTTTTACTTTATTAGGAGTAACAAATCACTCAACATATCTAAAAGTAAGCCACCTCTACTGAGGTGTTGAAATGTTGAAAGATATCCATAATTGTACACACTCAGTTTTGGAAGTGTTGACTAAGGCACATATCTTATTAATGCTGCCTTTTTATTCCTGGGAAGTTACTGGATAGTGCAAAAGTTGGTGATAACTAAGGCATCTGATATGAGTGTTGCTCAACCCTTTTTGTGGAAATATTTCTCTGAATAATTGACTATTTAAAACACTAAATTAGCATACTTTGAATAATTTAGAAATCCTCAAGTACTAAATAATACGTTTGCTATTGTACCACCAGCTTTTTGGCATGTATACTGGCAGAAATGTTCTTATGACTGAGAAGAACTTACAATATTCTGTCTCAATTTTATGCTGTGTTTCCATTCAGACTGGTGGATCTTGTTGATAACAGCAGCACCTAGCTTGTATGTAGAATTGTCTTTCAAACCACATGTATAAATTTCAGTAAGAATTTAATTCCATATATTGGAACAAAATTAAGGGACTCTTATCCCAAGTGTGCGGAAAGTGATTCATCATTCCTTTTCTATTCTGACTTCCCCATTATGATAGACCATTGGCAAACAAGGATTTAAGTGGGTTTTTTCCCCCTCTTCAGACCACTAACATTGATGAAAGTCTTCGCTATCCTAGGAGTTGCCCAATGCCTAGCATAGACTGTTCAGTGAAGGGGTTGCTCACTCACTTTCAGTGAGGTATTGACAATTCATGTAAGTGTTAGCTGCAATGGCTGTTTAGGTCTGTGATTGTGTGAGTCCTGAAATTATTTTTGAATAGTTTAAGTTGACAAAACCCAACATTTTTCTCTAAATGAAGTGTTAGTTTAAAACACAAACAAACAGATGAAAAGTTGTTTAGCTCAACATCTGACAGCACTGTGCTTATGAGCTTGCTACAAACATTTTCTTTTCAGGGACATGGAGTAACTCTGAGTGTACTCATCTTACACTAAGGCATTATTTATGTGTGTGTTTCAGTTCTGCTGATGACAACAGGATGCAAATACACATACACAGGGTGTCTCAATGTGTGAATGGGGTCTTTGAGTGGGTTTCAGAAACTCAGTGGCAACAGCCATCATTTATGCATGCAGCAGACACAGCATAGGAGAAAAGGCTGTACTTGCACTGCCCTGCTCATATGCTTTGATTCCAGCCTGGAAAACCAACACCTTGGCTCTACTGGCTCCTCCAAAACCAGAATTTCACTTGGAGAATACAAGGGAGATGCTGTGCACACCCTTCCAAGCCTTGACCTAAAATGAAAATGATTATTCTATGTTTATTTGTTAATGGATGGGCAAGTCATTATGACAGATATTCTTTTCTATCAGTCAGATCATTAATAGATGTTCTAAAAGTTATATGCTCTGAAACCCTCTTAGCAATTTGGTAATCTTTAATTTCTTCCTCCTCCTTCTACCCCAATAGATATCAGAATATTGTATTTATACAAGAAATTGTGTACAATTTCTATGAATTACTTGCCTTTTTGTAAATTAATTTAATTTTTCTCTCTCTCTCACTGCACAGTTTTCAACTATCCCAATAACCAATGCTTACTAAGTAAGTAGTGTGTTTTGCACTACAAAGAAGAATAATCTTTCTTTCTAAGAGATAACACAGCAGTATCACTGCAATTTCCATGCTGTTTTACACCAAGACTTATGTCTGTATTTTAAGGCAATATAGACACAACATACTGAAAATTGATTTTCAGTTAAATTTTTTAGCCTTTTTCTGACTCTAGGCCATCACTAGACAACCTTCTGAGCTCCAGCCTCTTGAAAAGAAACTTTTTTAATTATCAACTTTACATAAAAAAGATGGTGCATTTCCAGTGAGTGAACTGTGTTTCTCAGAAAGGAGCTGATGTAAATTGGTATTCTTCTTTTCAGGATGTATAGCTAAATTTACACTTTCATGATTTAAAATTAAAAAAAGGAATTTCTTTCAAGTGAATGAAGTGATTTTTTTTTTCTTTCTTCCCCAAAAGGAAAATGTAAAAATGAAAACAAGTCATCATCTTACTGCTCTTCAGTGTCAAGCAGCTTGTCTTGTCCATGATAATAATCATGTTGGGATACTTGCTATTTTTTTTTTTTTTTTATTAATCCGTTCTCAGTACTTTTCAAATACTGCACCTCAGAGAACATGTGTGAGAAAGTTGTATTTTTAAAAGCATGATTCCAAACTACCTCAGGAGCACCCTCATCATTGTGCTCCCTCGCACAATTGAAAACCATTCACTTATATAGCCTATATATATATATATACAAGCATTTTACAAAATGTGTGAAGTTACCTGGAAGACCTAGAGAGGGAAATCAAACCCTTGGCTTCAGTGCCATTTCAATAAAGTTTTACACTATTTTGCTTCCAGATTTCATATAAAGTATACCTCCTAGGACTAATGTCTTAGTGGTTCCAACCAAACAACATATAAGGCATATTTTCAAACTTGATTACTGATTGCAAAAATGCAAAACAAAGGCTGTTTGTTGATATAGACCCAGACCTAAAGAAGTATTCAGGTTCCTAGGAAAGGTTTAGGCAGACTGTGTCTCATGGTCCTCACTCTACGGAGTGGTCAGTAGGTGTTTATTTCCAAAGATCTGTGTCAATTTAAAATGTTGCCACCTTACACTTTTTTTCATATTCCCTTTCCTAGGTATAGCTATTGCCACAGCTCTTCTGGGGAAACATACAATTAGGCAAGAAAAGGTAACTGGTTTGGGCGCGTCTGGTGCATATTAGAAAATACTTCTACACAGCCCTTGATATCAGCAAAACTATAGAGCTGGAAATCTCCAATGAGGAGCAGTTGGGATAGGTAAAAATCTCACTGCTTGATCCAGAAGACAGCATCTGTCCATGCTATTTTGAGCCCTCCGGCCCATGATTCTCATGGAGAAATTATAACTCTCTAATATTTGCTGGATTCAGGTACTAATTAACCTTCCAGCACTGTTGGCTTAGCACAGGCATCACCTGTGGGACGTTCTGAATTGACTAGCACAGCCTGGACTTCATTTACATCTGGATTTGGCCTGGCTCATTGTATTTGAAGAACTGAAGGAAGAGGATAAATGGGTACATTGTCAAATGCAAATCGACTCAGCACTCAGCTGCTCTCATTCTTTTAAAATCCTTTGACTAGAAACTCATTTAGTCATGGCATAGAAACCCTTGGTCTGCTTATGCTTTCTTTACTTTGTAAACTGTCCCACTGACACCCATGGAGAAGTGTGTAGCATGAAATCTCTCATTATAATTTGTCCTTAGCACTGTTCCAGGCACTTGAAGGCATGAATGACAGAACATGATTCCCATTAATGCAATAATTCAAAATGAGACGAATCTACCTAAAAAGCCTGTTCTTCATATTCAGATAAATGGATTTTATTTTATAGAGAAAACTTCCAATGACATACTATAAAATGTACAGTAATTCAATCTCCCAGGATGTTTTTTGCTTCTTGTCTAAAATAACGTCTTCCAGAGACCTCACCTTCTCTGTTTCATTACAGCATTTAATATGTTTTGGGAATGTAATAAATCAATACTAAAAGAAATCTCAGTCCAGAGCTTAGCATGAGTCTCACGGACTGAATAGAAAATTTTACCACGAAGTGTGTCTCCCCATGTGGGGCATATGCCTGAATCCAGCTGACTGGAGGTGGAAGGTTGGTTAGGGAGATTTTGGTAAGAGAAGAGGAAGATGCACAAGCTGACTGTGTAATCCTGATTTGTAAACTAGCTGTTGAGCCTGCAGAGAGGCTTGAGTGAGCAGAGGAATAAACTAAGAAAACCTGAATACTTGTAGTTTGAAACAGCTAAATACCCCAAGCCGTAGTCAGTATAGCTGTGGAAGATGGGGGTGTGATGCTGTTTGTGCAAGGTGATTGTGTATTAAAAAGGAGTGAGATCCCAAGGGGAGGCCATGCTCCAGTGCATATTATCATCTGATCCATAATGTTCCACCATTTACTGATCACTATATTGCCTAAATAAGGTAACTTAACTGATAAATTGAATAGGTATCCTAAGGGCCTATGTTTCTGAATGCTGGGAAATATGACCCTTAGGGAGCAGATGACTGTAAAGTCTGGAGGTTTGTGAGCAAAGTTGGTTTTTCTTCATTTGGTCCCCACCAGCCTTGTCTAACACTTACAGTGTTAACTGTTCTGAGTTGATCTGTTTAATTCTGCACATATAGGGTAACAAGTATATGGGGCTCCTTGCCTAACTTTCTTTTGAGCACTACAGAACATTTTAAGCATGTACCTACTTATCCTGTCTTATAGAAATGAGGAGATCTAGGAGTCTGTGCAATGCAGGATTTTGTAATCTAGGGTAAACAGCTAAATTAAAATTCTCCTCTCGTTTATTCCTATGTACCTAGGGAGTAAATTCCCTGAAGTGAATAGGATAATCCTGGTGTAAATAGGAAGAGAAGCATGCTTCTTTCGTTCTTGTAAATATTCCCTTTAGAAAATATTTTTAAAGTGTAGAGCTGATTGAACTTTGAATGCTAAAATGTTTTCATTATGGAACAAATAGAGACTTTGAAAAAGGCTTTTTAAGTTTTTCTCTGTAATGTTCAAAATTACTCTGTGGGAACTAGCTCTTTAAAAACCCCCAAAACAAAACAAAGGAAACTGAAATATCCTTCTCCCCCAGAACCTTAGGGGTTCAAATTAAGTCAATCAAAATCAAGACCTTTTGTGGGCTGAGAGTAAATGCTGTTTTCCTCTGCAATCTGTGACCTCAAATAGGCCCTTTTCTTTCTACTCTCATGCTTTACATGCTGTGAAGAATGAAATGCATTTAATTCTTTGACTCAGCCTCCCTTTAGGACTACGTGAAAAAGCTGGTGAAAACTGCAGGTGAAGTTTAGTAGGAAAGAATAAAGCAAAAAGTGGTCTCATGCATGTTCCCCTATTCCTAGGGTTCTTGCAAGTGTACACACAGCATGGGAGATTACCTACAGTGATAAAATTCAAGGGTTAGAAAGAAATTAAGTTCTGGAATGATAAGAAGGGAAGATAACTGCATTTTATTTGCTTAGGGGGGAAGAGGATCTTTGCATTACTCTAGGACTACCTCTTCAGCCTCCATTAGAATAGAACAGAACAGAACAGAATAGAATAGACTAGACTAGACTAGACTAGAATAGAATAGTTCAGTTGGAAGGGACCTACAATGATCATCTAGTCCAACTCCCTAAACAGCAGCATAGCCTTTACACCAGAGCAGTTGCATCATTTCCCTCTGACTTGTGGGAAGCTGCAACTCTTTTTTACGCTGTTTGGCAAAGCAGATTGCTGTGTGCATGCAATGACTATTTGGTTGCTTCTCAGGGAACTTCTCTGCTGGACCATTTCTCATGTGTCTACCTGTGGCTGATAAAAATGTTTCAGGGCTTTGGAAGAAATACAATGACTTTTAGCCACTGCTGCTCTTTGGAACAAGATGGATTAGTTATATCTGTACTGGTAAAAGAAATGGGCTCAGGACCACAGTCTGGAACAAAGCAGTTCATACACACCTGATGAAATATTTTTATCTCCAAAACAGAGTGTGTGCATGAAGACAGCCTACTGGGAACAGTGCCTGCTGCATGCTAAGCTACTGAACTTGGAAATGCATGAAAGCCATTTCAAGGATCATTCAAATAATTTTGAAATATATACAATTATTGCTAACACCCAGGAAAATTTCTAGACACTGTTTAATTTACTAGTAGAGGTGTAAGCATAGAAGACCTCGGGATTGTCTAGCTGTGACAGCTACTCATTTGCAACCCGTATTTTCCTCTTTTATCCTCAACATTTCTAAGCAAACACCAATCTACTTCTTTCTGTTCTTCCACTAATGCTCAATGCTTTGTCTCCTCTACCTACTAATACTAATCTTTTTTTTCCCTGCAGTGCTCTTAGTATAACTCTTTATCTCTTCTCACCTTTCTTGTCAGTTCACTCTTTTCAGCCATATGCAACATTTTTACTGTACTCCCACATATGTACCATTCTTTTCCTCACTTCTTTCTATCTTTTTTCTCCCCAGCCTAGAAAGAAGAGGTTGTTCTTCCATTTTCATCCTCTCAATACTTATCTTCAACATCGCTGGCCATTTCTTTATCTTAGTGCTCGGCAATTGAGATGCATAATTGAAGAAGATGGATATATATGTTCTAGAATCATGTTAGCTGCCTATATCGTAGAAGATAAAGACTTCATAAGAAATGGAGAAAAATCTAATAGAAAACAGCTTTCTGAGACAGTGAAACAAGTCTGTTACAGAAAATTCTCATCATTCCTCAGGGAGCTAAGACTCCAAAGCAATGGGATTTTATTACTGTGCTAATGGCCACGTAGAGTTCTGCCCACCACTCCAGGTAACATTGTCGTGGCTCTTTTCACGATGACAAAATTATCTCCCCAATCTAATTTTCCTCCATCTTCCCATTAAGATATTCATAGAATCACAGAACAGTTTGGGTTGGAAGGGACCTTTAAAGACCATCTAGCTCAACCCCCCTGCCATAGGCACAGACATTTTTCACTACATCAGGTTGCTCAAAGCCCCATCCAACCTCACTTTGAACACTTCCAGGGATGGCAACTTGTTCCAGTGTCTCACCATCCTCAATGTAAAAAATTTCTTCCTTATGTCCAATCTGAACCTACCCTCTTCCAGTTTAAAACCATTACCCCTTGTCCTGTCACTACAGGCCCTGGTAAAAAGCCTCTCTGTCTTTCTTATAAGCCTCCTTTACATATTGAGAGGCTGCAGTAAGGTCTCCCCGGAGCCTCCTCTTCTCCAGGCTGAACAACCCCAACTCTCTCAGCCTTTCCTCATGGGAGAGGTTTTCCATCCCTCTGACCATTTTTGTGGCCCTCCTCTGGCCCTGCTCCAACAGGTCTGTGTCTTTCCTGTGCTGAGAACTCCAGAGCTGGATGCAGTACTCCAGGTGGGGTCTCACCAGAGCAGAGTAGAGGGGCAGAATCGCCTCTCTTGACCTGCTGGCCGCACTTCTTTTGATGCTGCCCAGGATACAATTGGCTTTCTGGGCTGCCAGTGCACATAGAAATCTTTGTCTTCAGGTGGAAGTTTATGGGCCAGAACTGAACTTCGTACATGGAGGCATGCAATAAGCAGAGGATGGGAGACACAAAGTCAGAAAGAGGAGACTTTCCAATGTCATGCTGTCAGCAGGGGAGTAGTAGATGTTTCCAGCACACTCATGTGCTAAGTTTTTTGTCTCTTTGGTATTCTGACAACACCAATCAAGATTTCATTTGAGAGGCAGTATTTTGTGGCATGTGGCATCCTTATTTCAGGAATAATAAAGGCAGATCACAAGCTGGCTTTTTAAACTATAATATGTCACTGTTTTCTAAAAATGATTGTGCAACATGCTTTTCACTCCACTCTGCATGTCACAAAATGCTACAGTTGCCTCTGATTTATTGATTTATTTATTTATCAGTATAGTCAGTCATTCTGTCAAGAAAAATAGTATAACATAAATAGTCACATATATTAGTAGCATGCATCAAACTACAACTCAAATACATTTTAAAAGAAGATTTATTGTAATTATTATCGAAAGAATGGACTGAGGGATGAATATAACTCAGTGGTTGTATATTTTTGTTCTGTACCTTTGTATCTTGTATTATTCTTGCATTTTCTTTGACCTACAATGGATGTGGAATTCATTTAACTGAAAGCCATGGTAAAGTTATAAGACACAGTGTTTTTCAAACAGTAGAAAAAATGAAAGCCAATCAGATAGGTGTTCATAATTTCATGATCCTTAAAAAACCCCACAACTATTGCATATGTATTTAACATCTGTGCTGCCTTTCTATAATCTTATCAAAATTATCTGAAATATTTACAGTATAATAAGAATTATTGGCCTTCCCACTGCCAATGCACCTGAATCTGCTCTTATGTGATTGTCTTTCTAGAGTGAAATATGTTGCACTTATGATACATGTCAAGGCTACAGTTATATTTGACAGGAGTACATGAAGAGCTGACAAATAACTTGGAAATATTTATCTTTAGGCAAATAAACATTTTCAGGAATGTTTTTTAGTACAAGCAATGTATAATGTCTAAATAATAAGCAAAGCAGTAACCAAATAGAAGTATTTCTCTTTATGAGACACTTAGCCATCAAGCCCTAAAGAGCAAGCCGTTTGCAACCTCTGGATAGTGTTACATGTTCAGATTGCCAAGCCACAATGACAGTTTTCATTCAAAACTCATTTCTCTTAGTTTTAGGCATTGACAGCATAGAGCAAACGAGAAAACTCTGGACGTATCCAGCAAGAGATTCTCAGCTCTGTCATCATGGACACCTTACGATGCTTGCTAAGGCAGCCTATCTTACCCCACTAACTATCAGGAAATCCTAGATGACCACTGACTAGATGCTTAACCAAGCTGGCCAAAGATGAATCCCACACAAAGCTTACTGAGCAAATAAGAGCACTTACACTACACAATAAGATTCAAAGTGTTTCTTACTTATATGTAAGTAATTTAAAGTATATATTTTTGATCAGCAGCAGTGGAGGCTTTCAAAGCAGAGTCCTGACAATGTCCTCAACTTTTATTTTATTTATTGTCTTTATTTCTTTTATTTATTTATTTATTCATTCATTCATTCATTTATTTTAACTTATAAAACCTAGAGACATGTGCATGTTGATTCTATTCTTGTTTCTTAGCGACAGCTTCCTGTTATGGATGTGGTGGGGTGAACACTTACTTTAGACTAGAAAGAGACTGCAAAATCCAAATGGCAAAATCTCTTTATATGAGCCATTAACTAACAATCACAACAAAATCATGTCTGATTGTTACCAACTCTCAGCTAGTCCTAGGCCAATGAGAACAAAGGAAATTGTTCCAAATTGTTCCCAAAATCACACTCAATTCTACTAACAGTTTGCATGTTTTATTTCAGGAAGATACTCTGAAGCACAGAGAAACTCGGGGTCACCTAAGGTGGAAAATGTAGTAACTTAGCCAAAAGCTCATACCAGGCTGATTCCAGTCCTATATTGACAGCAGATGTCAGTATTTCTTAAGGGTTATGTATATTATAAAGGCAAAAGTGCCTTGAGGCTTTGAACAGGATTCTGGGTACTTGTGAACACTCCAAGTGATCTAAATTTGTGAGCAACAGATTTTGTTGTTTTCAACACCTTATTTTTAAAATGTGTTGAAGAAGGTGTTTGTCACTGAACCAAAGGAGTAACAATTTAAATTTATGTATGGTCTCAATTCTGAGCAGTGCTGAGTGGCCTGAACTGAAACATGGCTTTAGCTGGGGTTGGAGGAAGAAGTTGCTGTGATTCCTAAGCAGCTCCCATCACAGAACAGTCAGTGGGGGATATGATTTTGAGATATGGAGGAAGTAATTAGGTCATGATTCAAGAAGGCAACCTGCTAATCTCAGAGTGGGATGAAAAATACTGTGTAAACTTTTAGAATTGAAGTTATTAAATATAGAATAAATCACAGAATCACAGAATCACAGAATCGTATAGGTTGGAAAAGACCTCTAAGATCATCGAGTCCAACCGTAAAATAAAGGTTGAATACAAACATTTCAGACAATATGATATTTCCAAATAACTTTCAAATATGTGTGGAAGAAGACAGATTTTCATCCAGATTATTTAATCCTTATGCCATTTACCCAAGCACATACATCTGTTGAAGTTTTTGAGACTACCCATGAATGTAGCTGTGTATAAATCATTAAAATTCAGCATAAGGGTTATAGAATCTTTCCTCATATCATATAGCCTTGAGTGATATGTTGGAAAAACATGTTACACCTATACAAGCTGAGGAGCTGGCCCAATCCTTTAGTTTACCAAAGGAAGAGAAATTTATATTCACTTCAAGGATCAGGTCTGAAGGTATCTAGCAGCTGCTAATGCTTTCTAACAGTAGGGAGTTAAGAATCACAAAACTGCACATGGTGCCCACAAAGAACAGTTACAGAATGAATGTGGTTCCAGCAATTACTTAACATTGAAGTCGTGTCAGAAATACTGTGTGCTTTTCCAAAATGTTGTGTAATTAGGAGGGTAGCTGTAGTCAGTAGCAATGAAGACGTGGTTACAACCTTCCCCAATGCTGAGAGAGAAACTTATGCATAAGAAATGAAATGAAAAAAGTTTTAAGATATATTTGATTTATACAACTCTAATTGTTTATTGGGATTGCTAATGTGCACCATACTTGGATTCATGATACATAAAATCAGAGAACACTTTATAGTCTGAAGGATCCCCAGCAAAGTGAAGAATGTAGAATTGTAGGCTTACTTTGATCTGATTCAGCTTCTTACAGGTGCAGAATTGGTTTTAACAGCATATTTTCTTGTGTTTTGTATGGATGAGATGATAGGAAATCCCCTGAATGACATTTCTAGCATTTCTGGAGCCGCTAACCACAATCACAATTATTACCACTGAAGGTAGAAATGGGATTTATATCACCTAGCTTTAGATTGAACCAGTCAGTCAAGTTTCTCTTTATAGTCAATGGAGAAAAATAAGCTGTTCCATTTTTAAATGGAAAATAAGAGTGCCATTCCCATGACCAAAGACAGGTGTCATTAGGAACAGAAGATTTGACTATAGAAGTGCTTTTTTTTCCATTTAGCTATAATAAAAAGGACCGTGGAAAACTAACACAGATGTAGATACTTTCTGTATAATCTTATTGTCATGTATATTTGCTGAGATTAATGTCAGATAAGAGATTTTGTAACAGAATGGACAGTAGTTGTTTGCAGAGCAGAGACCGCTCCATTTCAGGTACCTGTCTACTGAACCTCTGTACTGCAGCTGATTTAAACACAACTTCTGAAAAGCCATCTAGCTTTGATTTCAAGATATGAGATATGGGGAATCTACTTTTGCCTGTGATAAATATTTCTTTTTGCTGTGATTAATACTATGCTATTAAAAAACACTCACACCTAATTTCAACTTGGCATTTGCCTGGTTCTATGTTTTGATGTCATATGTCTCTCCCTAATGGATTAAAGAGCTGAGCCAAAGGTAATTTCTCCTTTTAAATTGTTTACATGCTGTAATCAAGTGACTTCTCGGTCCTCTAAGCTAAATAGCTTAAGCTCTTTAAGAGTCCCAATGTAATTTTCCAGCCTTAACATAATATTTATGGCTCTTTTTAACCCGTCATGCAATGTCTTTTTGTGATTTGAAATCAGGAAAACCTAGAATCAAATGGTCTGGTGAACTGAGGGAATCAGATTTATTACAATTGCAGTATGAAACAGCTTGAGTGGAGATAAAATTCGCAAAGTATTTGCCACCTAGATGAAAAAAAGCATCTTAAAATCTTCTGTCTAAAATAATTACTTCAAAAGATTAAATACAAGATAATGATGTAGTATGCAACAGAAGGGGGCAAATGAGTCTCATTTTACTGTGTTTCAAAGCTGTCTAAACATCAAATGATTGAAATTTTATCGTGAAGTATTGTGTGTAATCATGTGCAAAAGAATGCAAAAAACCCGACCAACCAAATAAAAAATGAGCAGAAACAGAAAGAGAGTAATAAGTGTACAGTGTTCAGTAAGCTCTGAAATGAATGCCATCAAGGGCACTGAACGGTGACAACCTAGCTTGATGGCTATGTTCTACTCTTAATACATAGACAGGGTAAATAAAAAAAAAATTATTTACTAATCCTTAAACAAAATCGTTCTCTAAGTTTAGTCCTGGTGGCACCCCACTGACTGATTCTCTTTATCAGGTACAAAATTGGCCATGTGAGTTCAAGTGATAGAAATATTAAGGATTTCCACATTTAGGTTAATTTTGACAACACAGCCAAATATTTCCCTGCGTTTGCAGATATCTCACCTCCATGAGCTACACTCAGTTCTGCTTACAAACCGTGGCTAGTGTCCTGCTTCTTTTGTCTGGGAGAAGGATTAAGTCTCCTGATTTTCAAGGGCAGCCCTCTAGGCAGTTTTAAAGCAAGTGGTAGATATGGGAAGGGTTTTATAAACAATCCCGTTAGGTGTTAATAGGATCAGAATGATTACCTCTCCTATCATACTGAAAATGCACCCTCAGAGAGATTTTTCTCTGTGCTATTTATACTTAGGTAAGCCCTCTGCAGAAGTTTCAAACCAACCACAACTTTAAAGTAGTACACGTCTGCACAGGGCAAAGAGATGTTATGACACACACAATCTGCAGTGGAAGAATAAGCTTTTACATAATCTCTCTGAAATTTGGTACAGGTTTTGCACCATCCCACAAACCCCAGTTCCTGTGTTCAGAAAGCAGAGAATTCTAGCTAGTTTGAGGTAGTAGAGAGTTGTCAATCAAACAGCCCAGGTTGGTCTAACAAACACATGCATCAGAGCTGGGCAGGGAATCATGGAGCGATAGCCAACCAGCCTCTGCTTTCCTCCTTCAGCAAAGCAAGAATGTTTCTCCTTGAAGCGTGCCACAGAGTGAAGTTTAGCCAAAACCAAACTGTTCTTTCAGGAAAGACAGCAAACCCCTCAGTTCTCACAGAAAATTGTAAAAAGGTAAAGAAGTAAGGAATTTAAAGTCCTGCTAGCCTGAAGTCCTACATCTGAAGCAGTGGGTAGTCTACCAGCCTCCTACCAGAAGCACTTTCTACAGGATTCTCACACCTCAGCAGGACACCCTGCTAATCAAAAGGCGAAGACAGTTCTCACAGATGTATGTAAGAATATGTACATATTCAAGTGCATGTGCATACACACACAAATACTTCACATGCACACACATACCCATACACACTTAAATAAGCTGTCAGGAAATATCTTTCCTGACCACTCAGTACAGCCACTGCCACATACAGGGGTGTGACCCTTCAAGCATTATTCTCCAAGTCATCAATACAGAGTTCAACTCTCCTCACTTTAAAAGCAAATAACACAATATTTATTCAAAAATACAGGAGAAAAACAAGATTTGTAATGTTACAGTGATGATCTCTGAACCTGTCTAGAGAAATGTCCTTTTGCATATAAGACAAGGAAGTTAACTGATAAATTTCATGCCTGGGAACAAGAATGGAGAATTCTCCAGCTGCTTAGTCGGGACATTGATTCTTTAATCTCTTTGTGCTATATTTTGTGTTCATTCTGATGCCCTTGCATAAACCAGACAATTTAAGGAATCTCTTACTACAGAAAGCATGTACTACCAATCCTGATAAAGTCTTGGCGTGCTTTATAAGACAGTGTTTGCTAATGACCAGAGAAAACAGCCAATGAAAAGAAGTTGTATTTTATGTTATTGTTTAGTATTTCCACTTTGAGCAAGCTAATTGGACTAGAGTTCAAACTAAAATTTAAAATGGCTAAGACAAGGTGGAGGAGTTGGGAATGAAGCAGTGAAGCTGAGACTAGGAAAAAGGGCAGGGAGGAAAGTGTGACTTTAATTAATTGTTTCTCACTATCCAAATCTATTTTAATTGGTGATAATTTAATTTTCCCCAAGTCAAGTCTGTTTTGCCCGTGACGGTAATTCATAAGTGATCTCCCTCTCCTTATCTCAACCCATGAGCTATTTCATCTTCTCTTCCCCCCTTGTCTTGCTTGAGGAGAGGAGAATGAGAGAGTGGCTGGTAGGCATCTGGCAGCTAGCAATGGTTAAGCCACCACAATATCCATTTCTTTATTCCATACTCCATATGGTTTTGGAATCAGACTTTTCTATCCCAAAGCATCTCTTTTTTGCTATAAGTTTCTTTTAGTCATTTATTGTCCTCATAGTCTCCTCTTTAAATCAATGTTTTACCCCATGCAACGCTACAGGCTTGGGGAAGAGTGGCTGGAAAGCTGCCAGGCAGAAAAGGACCTGGGGGTGTTGGTTGGCAGCTGCCTGAATATGAGCCAGCAGTGTGCCCAGGTGGCCAAGAAAGCCAGTGGCATCCTGGCTTGTATCAAAAATAGCATGGCCAGCAGGACTAGGGAAGCGATCGTCCCCCTGTACTCGGCACTGGTGAGGCCGCACCTCGAATCCTGTGTTCAGTTTTGGGCCCCCCACTACAAGAGAGACATTGAGGTGCTGGAGCGAGTCCAGAGAAGGGCAACGAAGCTGGTGAAGGGTCTGGAGCAGAAGTCTGATGAGGATCGACTGAGGGAACTGGGATTGTTTAGCCTGGAGAAAAGGAGGCTGAGGGGAGACCTTATCACTCTCTACAACTACCTGAAAGGAGGTTGTAGCGAGGTGGGTGTCGGTCTCTTCTCCCAGGTAACAAGTGATAGGACAAGAGGAAATGGCCTCAAGTTGCGTCAGGAGAGGTTTAGACTGGATATTAGGTAATTTTACTTCACCGAAAGGGTTGTCAAGCATTGGGACAGGCTGCCCAGGGAAGTGGTTGAGTCGCCATCCCTGGAGGTATTTAAAGGACGTTTGGATGAGGTGCTTAGGGACATGGTATAGTGGTGGTCTTGGTAGTGTTAGGTTTATGGTTGGACTCGATGATCTTAAAGGTCTTTTCCAACCTATATGATTCTGTGATTCTGTCATTCTGTTTTCATACATCTCCTGGAAAAACACACAGGCATTACTTTGAACCTTGGCTTCAGTAAGAGCCTTTCAGGCACATTGCTCCATTTCTAATTGCCCTCTTCTTCATTCTGTTATATTTTATACCTCCTCTACTTCTTAGAATTTAATATTTCCTATCTTTATCCTGAATAAAGACTGGCTATGACGTGAACAAAAAATAACATATCCTATGACATTCCAGATGTTAACTGTGAATAGGCACCATGCAGGAAAGGTTATTGTCTTACTGCTGAGCTATTCTCATTGGATTTCGTAAAAAAAAAGATCATAGTCTATGGAACTTGTCTTAACTCTATAAGACCTCAAGTTCCATGACACCAGCATAAGGAATAAGCATAACAGTCAGATACTTAAACCACTTCAATGCAGGTCTTCAGGCTAACAGCTCTCAATGCCTGGAATACTACATTACAGGGAATGAGAAACCTGTGCAACCTCTGGAAATCAGGGAGAACAAAGAACTGAGAAACCATATGATCAGTGTGACAGGCAGCTGTGAAAACACCCTGGTCACTGTAGTTGAGTACCTTGGTTAAGTTTTCCCGCAGTAAATGAGAACTTCAGGAATTGATCTGAAAGACAATTTTAAAGTTAACACCTCTGATTTAAAAAAAAAAATTGCAGAATCAAACACTTCATGTTTGAGTAATGCCAACAGTATCATTAGCCCATATATAAAACTCATATTGGTCTGAGATACAAGATACGAGTACCTGAATGACCAAAATGGTAATATATTTACATATTTACACTTTTTTGGAACCAGACTTTTCTACCCCAAAGCATCACTTTTTTTGCTTCGTATCAGCTTCTCTTAGTCTTTTATAAGGCCTCATAACTTCTTCCTCAAATGACTGAGATAGATAAATTTGCAGAAATTAACATGGGAAATGAGGACAAGAAGTAGCAAAAGAGCACAAGGTGTGTCTGCAAAATCTAATGCATAGGCAATGGAGGCTGGCAGCAGGGGATGACTAGACATAATAGATAACTCCTTGAAATTGAATGATGGGTGGGTGATTGCTTCAGCTGAGGGACTGAAAGAGACCTGATACCATACAGGCCACTGAACTGAAAAAGTAATTATCTTCACAGCACAGGCCAGGAACCGTAACAGTCACACAATATTCTGAAGAACCTGTTCAAACAGAAAACACTGGGGATGCCAGGAGCAACACTACTAAATCCTGCATATTTTCACAAATATATCTAAGTATTATCAATTATTTCAAGGTCCTCTCCCACTATCTGACAGCTATCTCACCTGGTTTTACTTCTGATCTAATCTTATTGATACATAGACATTTACATAGCAAAGTTCTGGATAGCTTTCTATAACATTTTATTTTTCATATTCACTATTTAGAGTCCAAACAGCAAGCAGACTCCTAAATATCACATCTCTGTACAGTGTCTAACCATAAGAGATATAAATCTACAGCTCTCACTCTTTATTCTTGACCCATGACGCTTACTTGTTCAAGTCCTTCATCTTACACCCTCATATTATTTTTCCTACAAAAATTTGCATTCTAACAAAATATTTACTTATGCCTTCCATTTCCTCCTGACTGAATGCTAAGATGTTTGGCACAAACTGGACTTTAATAAATATCTAGGGTTTGAAAAAGTATAATATACACATATAATTCATGATCAGACTCACTCAGATAAGATATTAAAGACTCTAGATTCCATCTTTTTACAGATGAGGTTGGTATTTTATACAAGCATTTCTGTTAGAGATCTAAGAAGACATTAGAGATGCAATGAAAGAACTATGCATTTGCCAAGTCTTAAAACAATTTATGGTAAAATGGCAAATATCATGATAAAACTTTCTCAAAAAGTCACCTAAAAAAACAGAAGAAAGAAAAATAGTAATGCACCTAAAATGGGCCTTTCAGAAATGCTCAGTATTGCCAAGGCCAGTTTTAGTCAAGTCAGTACATCTTACACCTCGTTGCAGTCATAAGACAGAATTAAAATAACAGGTGGTTGTTGGTTTTTTTCCTGAGAATATCTTCCAAATCTGGTTTTAGAAGGCTGAATAAATATGCTATATCAAACTGAAGACATCTTTGATAGGAAAACAGAAATACTGAAATGAGTATTTTGGTGGGTTTTTTTATTTATTTGGTTGGGGTTTTTTTACTTCACATGTTGATGAATGAATAAAGATATCAAATTTCAAAGCAGAAAATATGTAAATATTTAAAGTCTAGAATTAGGAATGTAAAAGTTATTATCATTGTTAATATCAACTGGTTACCTAAATAGCCTATGCTGATAGCATGTGCTGGTTTTGGCTGGGATAGAGTTAATTTTCTTCATAGAAGCTAGTATAAAGCTATATAGTATGACGTAGCATTAGCACAAATTGCCTCTCAAACATAGAAGAAATACCTTAGAAGATAATTAAAAGAACTGAAATTAAGGTTTGTTTTTCTGATGCTTTTTTTCTGCTTTAAAGAGGGGGTTAAAAAATATGTGTGCCTATGCATATATATATAAAAGTGGTAAAAATGTCTGAATTCTGTTTGTTTTGCTGATTATTAGAAAATAAACATATTCTCCAGTACTCCCTGGAAAATTTATTAAATTGGATATATCTAGTAAAGCTAGATTAATGGCAATTTTAAGTTAGCACTTATTTAAAAAAAAAAAGCAGAACTGAAAACTTTGTGTGTGAGTAATACAAACAGTATCATTAGCCCACATATCAAACTCATGCTGGCCTGACATATTCACAAGGTCTGAATAACAGAATGATGAAAATAGTAATATATTTATGCTTATCCATGAATACAGAATGTGTTATCATGCAGAGAACAACTTCAAGACTGGGACTTCCTAAATTAAAACAAAATAAATAGTTCCTATTTGCAATCTAAAAAAGAATCTTAAAAATTCCAAATTATATTACATATAATAACATTTGGGAGAGGCCATAAGGTTGCACACAAAGACACAGAATCACGGAATAGCTGAGGCTGGAAGTCACATCTTGAGATCATCTAGTTCAATCCCCACTCTCAAACAGGGTCACCTAGAGCTGGTTGCCCAGGACCACGTTCAGCCAGGTTTTGAATATCCTCAAGGATGGAGGCTCAAAAACCTTGCTGGGGAACCTCTTCTACTGATTGACAACCCTCACAGTGAAAAAGTTCAGCCAAAATATCTTGTATTTTTTTTTTGTGCCCATTGCCTCTTGTCCTGTCACTGTGCACCACTGAGAAATCTCTGAATCTGCCTTCTTTACTCCCTACCATCAGTTATTTATAAATTGATAAGATCTCCCTGAGCCTTCTCTTCTCCAGGTTGAACAGTTCCAGCTCTCTCATCCTCTCCTCATATGAGAGATGCTCCAATCCTTTAATCATCTTCGTGGCCCTTCACTGTACTCTCTCCAGTATGTCTGTGTCTCTTCTTGTCCAGCCCAGAATCGGACCCAGCACTCCAAGTGTGTCGCACCAGTGCTGAGTAGAGGGGAAGGATCACGTCCGTTGATCTGCTGGCAAATCTCTTCCTAATTCAACTCAGAAGGCTGTTGTCTTCCTTTGCCACAAGGGCACACTGCTGACCCATGGTCAATGTGAATGTGACCATTCACAATTGACCCTGGGTCAGTTGTGACTTCAATTCTCTCAATGTGTTGTCCACCAGGACCTCCAGGTCCTCCTTTTCTCCAGCTTGTCAGCCCCCTGGTCAGCCCCCAGCCTGGGGTTATTCCTCCCCAGGAAGCTGTTAGCCACCAAGGAACATTTCTGGTCCATGGTCTATTTGTTGTCCACTAGGACCCCAAGGTCCTTCTCTGCCAAACTGCTATCCAGAGTTATTCCTCCTTAGGTGCAGGACTTGGCATTTCCCTTTGCTGAACTTTGCAAGATCCCTGTCTGCCCATTTCTGCAGCCTGTTGGAGTCCCTCTGAAAGGCAGCACAACATTCTGGTTGAACCACCACTCCTCACAATTTTTTATCATCTCTGAACTTGCTGAGGGTGCACTTTGTCCCATCATCCAGGTTATTAATGAATTTGAACACTATTGCCCCAGTATCAGCCCCTGAGGTACAGCAAGGGTGACTGGCTTCCAGATGGACTTCAGTCCACTCATCACATCCCTTTGAGCCTGGCAGTTGAGACAGTTTTCAGTCCACCTCACTGTCCACTTATCTAGCCCGTACTTATTCAGATTGTCAGTGAGGATGTTATGGGAGACAGTATCAAAAGCCTTACTAAAGCTGAGATATACAACATCCACTGTTCTCCCCTCATCCATTAAGCTAGTCATCTCATTGTAGAAGGCTATCAGGTTGGTTAGACAGGATTTCTCATTTGTAGATCCATTCTGACTACTCCCCATGACCTACTTGTCCTTCATATGTTTGCATATGTTTCCAAAATTACTTGCTCCATCAGCTTCCACGGGAGCGAGGTGAGGCTGACCAGCTGGTAGTTCCCCAGATCCTCCTTGCCCTTCCTGAAGACAAAAGTGATATTTGGTTTCTTCTAGGCCTCAGAAACCTTCCCCAACGCCCATGACTTTTCAAAGACAATCAAGAGCAGTTTTGCAACGACATCAGCCGGCTCCTTCAGCACTTGTGGGTGCATCCCATTGGGTCCTATGTAATTGTCTATGTCCAGCTTGTTTAAATGTTCCCTGACCTGATCTTCCTCTACTAAGAGCAAGTCTTCCTTGCTCCAGACTTTCCCACTGGCTGCTGGTGACAGATTCTTTAAGGCAAATCATGGCAGTAAAGACCAAGGTGAAGAAGGCATCCTCCATGACTTCAGCCTCTTCCATGTCCTTTGTGAGCAGGTCTCCTGCCACATGCAGCAGGTACACATTTTCTCTGGTCTTGTTTTGGCTGCTGATACACCTGTAGGAGCCATTTTTGTTGCCCTTCATCTCCGTCTGAGATTCAATTCCAGATGGTCTTTGGATTGCCTTAGCCCATCCCTGCACACTCAGTGCCTCCATATTTCTCCCGGGTAACCCTGCTTTCTCCCCATTTGTACTTCCTTTTTATGTTTGAAGTTTTTCAGAACCTAGTTCGTCATCCATGCAGGCCTCTTGCAGCCTCTGCTTGATTTTCTGCATGTTGAGACTGACAACTCTTGAGGCTGGAGGAGGTGATCCTTGAAAATCAACAAGCTCTCCTTGACTTCTCTTCTCTCCAGGACTGTAAGCCATGTGATTCTTCCAAGCAGCTGAACAGGCCAAAGTCTTCTCTCCTGAAGTCCAGAGTTGTGATTTTGATTTTTGCTTTTTTCCCCTCCTCTCAGGTTCCTGAACAACACCGTCTCATGTTCACTGCAGCTCAGGTTTTTCATGACCTTCTCATTGTCAGTCAGTTCTTCCTTGGTTGTAAGTCTCAGGTTCAGCAAAGTGTCTTCCCTCGTTGGATTTTCATTCACCTGTGTCAGGAAGTTGTCACCAGTGTACTCCAGAAACATCCTGGATTTCTTGTGCCCTGCTGTGTTGTCCCTTCAGTATATATTGGGTTGAAGTTTCCCATGCGGACTGCAAATGGGAGGCTTTTTTCAGTTGTCCAAAGAAGGTCTCATCTACTTCTTCCTGCCCACCCACCACCACCACAATGTTGCTCATGTTAGTCTGCCCTTTAAACCTTTAAACCGAGCGCCTTCATGGCAAAGAAGGCCAACGGTATCCTGGACAGCACTAGCAAGTGTGCACCCAGCAGGTCCAGGAAAGTGATTCTCCTCCGCCATTCATTGCTTGTGAGACCATATCTAGAGTACTGCCCAGCTTTGAGCTCTCCAGTACAAGCAAGTCTTTGACAAATTCGACAGAGAGTCTAGCAGACAGACGCCAAGATGGTCCATGGAATGGAAAACACGGTGTATGAGGAGAGTCTGAGAAAGCTGGGTTTATGCAGTCTTAAGAAGAGAAGACTGAAGTGAGACCTAATTGCTCTCTACAACTACCTCATGAGAGCCAGATTTTTCTTGGAGCTGCACAGTGATGGGACAAGAGGAAATGGACCACATTGGAATACAGAAAACTCCAGTTAGACATGAGGGGAAAAAAATCTCCATTACGGTTGTCAAAGACTGGCACAGGTGCCCAGGGAGACTACTGTAGAATCTCCATCCTTGGACTGGTCTGAGTAATTTGAGACAAGTTGTCCCTACTTGAGCAGGTGGTTGGACCAGATGACCTCCAGAGGTCCCTTCTGACCTAAATTATGCTATTATTCTGTGATTCTGCAGTGAAAAATTCCCCCAAAGTGTTATTAACATTATGGGGCTTGAGTTTCAGAAAGTACTGGACAACAGATCCTCAGAATTGAAACCACAGGAGCTCACAAACCCAAACCAACAAGCCATAGTATATGACATCTTCAGACTGAAAGTTTCTTAGATGATAGTAGTCAGTCAGAGAAGGACACATCCAATCAAAAGTAGATTAAAATATCTTTGTTCATTCTCATTAATTTAGGTGATGATGATGATGGTGTATTTGGAACCAAAAGGATGCTTGGGACACTCCAACACTGTGTTGAGAGGAAAGAGCATAGAGACAATACAAGCTTTTCATAATGACATTACAGATACCCACATTTCCTACATTTTATTACAGTTACGTACAATCAAAAATTATATACAAGTTCTTAACTTCTTTTTGCATAATACTGAAGAAAACCATTTTAACCTGGTTTTCAGATTCATGGACACTTGAAATCATGGAAGAACTGGGGTAGAATTTAAAATATTATAAGAAGTATTTGATAGAGTATTGGCTTTTGAAACTTTGTAGTGGTATGCCTAGAAAAAGGTTTCTTAAGTCAACTCCAGAAATGAAAAGCTTTTCATCATTACAGTTTTACAGATATATGAAATACTTCTTGAACTTTCAGAGAGGATAAATTTAATTTCACAGAATTTGCTAAGCTGAACATTTCTCTTTGTTTGTACACCTGACAAAAATAAATATGCATCTTCCAGATGGATGTTCCAGGTTTGGATCTGCAAGAATTTCTTCTTCTGGGAGATGCTGTCTGGAGTAGAAACTGAAATGTCTCTTACAAATATTTAAGTGTTGTGCCAATGCATCTAAGATAGATAATAAGTCAAACAAGACCCGTACAAACACAGAAGTGAAACAAGTGCATAAATATTTGCCTTCCCAATATTTTCATCTATGTCTTTGTAAAAATGAAAAGCAAACACACACTACTGGCTTTATTAAATATCCATGAAAACTCTTAAGAGTAGCTAGCATTAAGGCTAGAACAGATGCCTGCCTACTGATTATTTTACTTTTCTCTCTGTTCTGCCAGCAGTATTAACTTTTGGTGAGTGATTATTACTTTTTGCCACAGCACTGGAAAATTATGTCACAGGAAGGGCTGAGACTTAGACCGTCTAAGGCATTAAGTACCTGACTCATGCTGAGCTCTGCCAGTTAGATCTAACTGCTACCAAGGATTCAGGCCTGAGAAACTTTTCAGCATCTCTGAAAAATTTCCTTGTAGGGCACATAGTTTCTTAATGGAACTGCTGAAGCATTAAAAAGAAAAGCTAGATGGAAACCATCAAGGTGAATAAAACTTTGCTTTATTTTAGCATATAGAAATTCAAAGTAGACCTAAAGGAAACATAAAGGGAATGTGTGCTAATGAATGAGCTCAGTATCTCTAAACTACATTATATCAAGCCTACTGATTAAACAGATTAGATGAGTCATTTTCCTAGGATTTTATTATCATTCATACTGAATCTGTGCTTCAGCAGAGGCCAATCAATCCTTTTTCAGTGGTCCTGTGGTGGGTTGCCCTTGGCTGGCTGCCAGGTACCCACCCAGCTGCTCTTTTTCTCCCCCCTTTCAGCAGAACAGGGAGAGAAAATAAGATTAAAATCTCATGGATCAAGATAAAGGCAGTTTAATGAAGGGGGGGGGGGGGGGGGAGCAAAGGCTGCAGGTGGAAACAAAGAAAAAAAAAAAGATTTATTCCCTACCTCCCATCAGCAGTTGATGTCCAGCCACTTCCTGGGAAGTAGGGCCTCAGTACACATTGCAGTGGCTTCAGAAGATGAATGCCTTAATAACAAATGCCCGCCCCCTCGCCCCCACCTCCTTTCCCTGAGCTTTTATTGTGAGCACGATGTAATATGGTATGGAATATCCTTTTGGTCAGTTTGGGTCAGCTGTCCCAGCTGCATGCCCTCCCAACATCTTGCCCACTCCCAGCCTACTGGCCTTTGGGGACGGTGGGCTGGGGAGACATCCCTGCTGCTGTGCAAGCACAGCAATAGCGCAACACATTTGTGTGTTATCAACACCGTCCTAGCTACAAATACAAAACACAGCACAATATGGGCTGCTATGGGGAAAGTTAACTCCACCCCAACCAGACCCAATACAGGGCCAAATTTCAGGTTTTCTGGGAGGCCATTTCTGTCTGTTGGGACGCCTACTGAGTCTGTTGTAATCCATATTTACTCAGCAAAAAGTAAAGCATAGCTAAGTTCTCCCTGGCATGATATAGAAGCTCTAACAAATAGTTGCTGCAAGTTTATTTTCCTTTACTAAGTACACCTTGCAGTCAAGACTGTTTTCCATGTTTAGTCTGCTTATATTGAATAGTGGCTGAAGGAATGCTGTAAAGGAATTGCCATGACAGTCATATAGCTGTCCAAGGGGAAATTAATGGCTTCCTGGTCACCATTTGCAGATTACTGCTTGCCATTATTTATCACTTGCAATCAACATGCAAAAAAGAATGTAACTGTATGCCTGAACTGATCCACCTCTTTTAACAGAAAAACACAACAGTCTGTCTTTCCTTTAAAAAAAAAAACAGGGAAACCTAGCACCCAAAGAGTGTTACAGACCAGGGCCTGCTTCATGTGCCCTCCTGCCTAGGGAAAAGGAAGGTTCCCAAGGCAGGAATTTGCCTTGTCAAACCTCAAAATTCAGGAAATTGTATTGATGATGTGTTATAAAAATACTGACTACTCTCTGAAGAGGAACATTCTGCTGGAGAGTTAACTCACATTTCTATGGACAGTTTCCATCCATTAAAACTTTTCATGCAGGATTTTATGCACCGTTTTACTTCTTGCAGTTAACATTATACCAGCAATAAAAGGTTCCCAGACATTTAAAGTGGAACACAAAAATGCCCTTATACCTGTACAATTTTAAGCCTGATCATACTGCAGGAGAAATAATATATGAATGAATCTTTTCATACACAGAATACCTGCGTTCCCCAATGTCACTTTTTTTTGAACCAAGTGAATAATTTCTCAGTCCTTTGTTCCCCCCACACTCTGGATTTCTTTGGTTATACAATATACCGACTTCCAAGAATGATGCAGGGACTCAAGACTAAAAACTTGAGCATATCTTTATGAAGAAAACTGATTAAGAGCACTAAAGAGAGAAGTATATCAACTGGAATGAGCATTTGCACTGGCTGTTTTCCCAATTCTTCCTTCAAAGATCTCCCTCGTGCTTCAATCCTTCCTTCCACACACTCACAGGTTGTCACTTACCAAAAGCACAATGCAGTGAAAGGCTCACTGTGAGAGATGAGTTTCTTACTTAACTAAACAGAAACCTTTTTATTAAGTTTTCTTTAAGAAACCTTTTCTTAACTAAACAGAAATATTTTTTTCTTCTGAGAGATCTTGAAAATCCTCATACCTCTGAGTTCTATATTACTGTATACAAGTCTGCTGTTACTGCATGAGGATTCTTACCAAAACCAATAGATGGAGAATCTGGAGGCATCAAACACCCCTCAATAACAAAAGTAAACCCATAAAAAAGCAGAAAAATTATTCAGGGGAATATTTCATAGGTGTTTATTATTAGTGAGCATTTTCTTGGTGGCCCTTTGGCATCCAATAAGCCCCAAAGAATCCATTTCTTTAAGATAAATTCTAGGATAATGCTCAAGCAGCTTTGGAAAAATCCCCTCCTCTGTAATGTCTATTCCACCACATAACAATGTGAGTTTAGGGAATTAATACAGTTAATAGGGAGTGCTCAGCAGTCTGAGGCAGCTCCACTAATCTGTTACTTTTCCTTAAAATGAATCTTTGCATTCAAAATAACACAGGGAGTTTGAGTCAAGTCATTTGTTCTCTCTTGATGAGTTTCCCACTCCAACATACCTTGAAGACAGTGATCATGTTTTAAAGCTGCCCTTCAATAAACTGCTCCTTTTTTTTGTCCTCTCCAGCAGTGCTTGCCCACCCCAATTCCTGTTTTAAGCCATCATTTCACAGACTTACAAAAATGAAAAATCCGTCTCTGCCCACCTGCTTCTACCAGGAGGTGCGAATGCCTCCCACATTCCCTATTTCATGCTATAATTAGAACAAATATTTGAAATACAAATACTCTCTACTTCTCCTGCTGCAGACTCTTGTTGCTCTCCTGTCACTCTCCTGTCACTCTCCTGCACTGCACAGAAAGACTTTCAGCCCTTATTGAAAATCAATTTTTCTGCCTTTTTTACCCAAGTCTTTGGTTTAGGCACCTCGGCACAAGAAATATTAGTCTTAAACTGCGTTGTTACATGTGCTTGTGGGTCTGTGCAGGACCTGTATTGTCCTCAGAGCCACCAGCAGATCCTTTAGCTCATTCTGTACTTCACCTGCTCCCTCTGTATTTGCATCTTTGTGAGCCCTGGCAAGCAGATATCCTTAAACTAATTATTCCCTTTGAAGCAGACAATAGATGCTGTGATGCATTTCAGTCTGACTAAAACATCCCTTGTTTATTGCTCTGTCCCCCAGAAAGATCCCCATGGAAGGCACATCACATTTTTGTTGCTTTTAGATCAGTCTGTGTTTCTCTGGATATGGCAGAGGGTATTGCTAAGAGCTGCTCCCTATGTAGCCCTTTGCTGCTGCCAGACCCATAACAGCACTATTAGCCAAGAGTCAGACCCACAGCCCCACACAGCATGTTCTCTGTTCTACCTGCCTTGCACAGCTGAACCCAGTACTTCAGCACAGGGCCAGACTGACGTTCAAGCCTTGATACCAGCAGCCTCTCTGGAGACAACTTGGCATAGGCTAAAACGCAACAACAGAGCTACCAGAAATGAGCAGAGGGATGAGTTCATATTTTTCCTATCAGTCATCTGTTTGCTTGAAAACAAGTAGCAAACCAGCAGCAACATACCATGCATCTACTAAGATGCTTGCTATGTCTTCCCACCCCCATCATGATGATTCTTCGACAGACCTGCTGAAGTCCCACAAATCCGCCAGACTGTGAGCTAGCAAGAAGATATTCTGGGATATCTGGAACTTTTATTGTTAGGTGTGGTTTAGGCAATAGAGGATGCTTTTCATTCCCATCATGCCTATTGCTCTTCCAATCTTTTATTTAATGTTTCTGGGACTTTGACACCCTTGAATTGTTAAAGGTAACTAGCTTATGAAGGAGAAAAATGCTGTGGTGGGAGGGAGGAACTGCATTGGTTTTACTGGAAAGACACCCTACAGACCCAAATTTGAAACCACACTCATGTACTTAGTTTAGAGCATCTTCCATTGGAGCAGCTCCCCAGACACTCTCCATTAAGAAGGAAAATGTGGGCAGGTATCCTTCTTCTGCCTTTCCTTCAGTGACTGACACATCAGGGAGTGGTCCTGGAGCCCTCAGAAGCACAAATGAAAAGCATTCCCGCTCCCATCACCAGCTGTGCCCTTGACACCTCTTCTGTCTATGTTTCCAGTTATAAGCGAAAGATTGGTCTGGAAAAAGAAGTCGAGGTGGGAGTCTACCTGAACCCTCTGCAAAACAGCAGTTCTTGTGAGGCATGGCTGTTAAGAAATTCACTAAGATCATGTTCAGACTGCCTACTAGGAAATGTCAGATTTTTTTTCAGTTGATGATCGGTATATAGGTGCTACTTGAAGCCACTGATAGCATGAAGAGTGGAGGTTTAGAAGGCGTGGGGCTCTACATCTTTGCTTTCCTGACCCCCCATAGACACTTACATCTGTCTTAGGAACTAGAACAGGTGATGTCAGTACAGCCCTCTACCTAAATACCTCTATTTATTCCCTCCTCCTTTGCTTGCCTTATTGAAATCTGAAATTCTTCCACTGCTTTATCTGTATGCGACTGAGAACAATGTGGCCCTCATCTTGTTTGCCAGAATAGTGAGATGAATTCAACTGTACATGCATGCTCATAACTGTGATAAAAGAACACTGAAAATTGAACATTAGAAATTAAAAGAGTGAAGTAGAATTGTGGAGTCTGGAATCAGTTCTATCTTGTGTTTGCATGCTCAGTGATTACAGCTGCATTTCTGGTACACAGGAGATGCTGTCTTCTGAAATTTAGTTCTGATTCAAATCAGACCAAAATGTTTTTTCCGTAAGTTTTCTACCAAGCAGATACAAGAAACTGACATTTTCTTGTCTATTTCCATTGGAGATCTTTGGGTAAAGCTCAATGAGACAGATATGTTTCGAAAGACACATTCAAGGGTCAGCAAACAGGAATGCTCTTACAAAACTTCTTGTATGCCCAGTGCTAATTTTGATACAATATTTGATTTTATAATTTTGCACAGTAAGCTATCCCTGGCTAATTCAGGCTTCATTTCCACAAGAGAGTAACATGTGTCTTTCCATCACTACATGTAGGATTTGATTGATACATTTACCTTCTGTGGTTGGTTGTACCATGGTCTGGCCCCAGTATCAATCTGACATATTGTTGTGCTGCACACCCAGATCTGGGACTTGGAAGCACTCCTGCATATGCAAGATTAGACTTAGCATTATAAAGTTAATAACATTTTTTTATTTATTTCCACTAATCAGTGCTTTAAAATTAATTATTAATTTCATTATAAATTATTTTAAGATGTTCATCCATACATTTTTTTTGGTTATGAGCGTACAGTTTCAGAGAAGACAAAAAAAGCTTAGTTTGTTTGGCCTAGTGAAATGGAGTCTGAAAGCAGTATGGTTGCTCTCTGTAAATACACCAGGAAATTAAACATCAGAGGAGAGAGAAAAGCTGTTTAAGCTAAGGACAATATTGGCACAGACAAGGAAAAAAACCTGATTGTGAATACCAGGTTTACAGCTGCAAGAACCTGAATGGTTTTCCAGTTAGTGGGTGAGGGGATGAGAAAGAAAAAACCTAAAATATTTAGGATTCTGTGACATATTTTCCTGACATAACAGGGTTGAAGTCAAGTATCCAAGAAGTTCCCTCCTATACACCGATCCCTATTTATTGTGTTTATTTTCAGAATGACTGAAACATCTGGCTGAAAATACCAGCACAGTGCAGAGATACTCAGCTTGGAAATATCAATCCAAATGGTTTATTCTTACTCGCAATAGAAAATTGCCAGTAGTAAGTATCTGACAGTCTTATTAATGACTGGTACTACAAATCTCCCCCACACTATCAGTAAGTGTAACCTACACAGGTTTGCCTTAAAATAAGAGACTCAAGATTTAGGATGGTGTAGATGACAAATAATTAAATAGCATCCTTAAATCCAGCCACATTTCCTTTCAAACCAAACTCTAGGTTCCCAACTCATACTTGCATATAGCTTAGAGATCAGATTCTGTTCTGCAAGTGCACTGCTGTAAATACACAGGTATTTCTACTAAGTGACTCCCTTATTTTTTTAATATACATGTGGAGGTGACGGTAGTTGATTGTTAAGGTGATCAGATAGGATTGTGAAGTCTATCCCAGTGTCTCTAGAGAAGCACTGATTTTTTTTTTCCCCTGTAGGAACAGAAATAACAAGGGAGTCTAACACCAGGAAAAATTAAGACCTGGTGTTACGGTGACATTAGTGTGGTGCAAACATGCCAAAACTACTTTGAAAAGATCTAGTTCATTTGCTAAATCATAGATGGTGCTACTATTAGCACTTCAGCTATGACTGAAAAGGGTAGATCACCACAAATTCCAGCTAAGCATGACTTTTATATTTGAGAGGTGTAATGGGGGAGAAAAGAGAGGTGCAGAAACCATGCATGAAAGGACCTAGCATTATGTCTTCATCAGCTGTCAATATTGTTTGTATTTGAAAGATGGATAGTACATTCCTGTCCTGTATTCCAACCCATAGCCTTTCTGGTTTGTTCCCATGTGCAGTAAGCAGGATAAACATGCTCATGATATTGTCCCTAAACTTCTACCCATACCCTGGCTAGCTTGTTTAAAGCTATCTCTGCTGTCTCACTGATAGTACCTTTCCTTGAGTGTTGCTGTGTTTGACCTAGCCTTCAGTCAGCAGCATCATCGATTAAGGGAAGAAGCATGTACTCATCACAGTCCATCAAAATTAAATACAGAAGACAAGTAGACAATTCTGTGTCTATGAAGAATGGAGAAACACTTATTATTGTAAGAGTGAAGACCAAGCAATTCAGCTGATAGCAAAGGGAAACAGCAGCTTTGAGAGTGGCTGGCTGTTGCTGGTGAGACTCATCCTAATCCACACAGAAGGTCAGAGGCAATGGCTGTTCTCTGCCTGATTAAGGATTTGCCTGCCCAGCTTGAATTTGATGGGGCATCTCAGGAGACTGGTAAGCATGCCAAAGCATGTGCCTTATTTATATGCACAAGGACTGCATTCAGTCTTGAGAACTGTGAGATAGCTAATAAACAGATAAATAAATAAAAAGCCTGTTCCCTGTGTGTAGCAAAGGTACCCAGAGATACCGGACCCATAGTAGATAGATAGATAGCTTTCCACTGGATCTGCTGCAGCAGACACATACTGAAGGAGAAAATATGAATCAGGTTTCCTGATGCCATATATGTTGCTTTCAGTAATAAGTCCATGCAGGGAAAGTTGTCTCTAAAAACCTGTCCTGCTAGTGGGGTGTTCTTCTCACCAAAAAACCTCAAGGAGTCTGCTCAGAAACACTGTACTTAGTGCAGTATTGTGTTTCCATTTGTGTAGCAGTGTACTGGCCAAAGGCCCTAAGCAGGGCATTTGAGTAGGACTACAGGAACAGTGATAAATCTTAAAGGGAAGTGCCATAGATTATTACCTCAGTTCTTTCTGTAAATCCCTGTTCATTTTACTGTTACTGCCTGGAATAAAACCCCATTGCAAAGCTGCTAGCCAGCATATAACATTGTAGTACTGGGGGTAGAAAATTCCACCAAAGTCATAATGAAAAACTTTGAGGTTTACTGGGAAAGCCTTACCACACTAGGAAAGGAAGCTTGTTCTTCAACCAAGTCAGCTGCTAGATAAGGAAACACCATCATCATTAATTTATTGTCTTGGAAAGATGAAAAGGTCACTGATCAGGATTAGCACTGTTACACTTGGCTTCTAAAGGACTGAGACTGGTCAGTTTTTGCAGTAATTCAAAATAGTCTGCAAGAGGTAAATAGCTGACTCTGCATGGTAATCAAAGATGTTCTTGACTGAAGGGACATAACTCCGCTGCAGAAGTCTTCCTCTTTAGTTCCTCTTTAGCATTCTTATGTACCACAGAAATTCTGTCACTAATTTCCAATTTTATCTTTCAGTCTGAGTGACAGTACATTCAAAGTCCCACTCATTAGTTCTCTTGGTGATGGAAATAATCCTTACACATCAGGATGCGTATAAAATATGTTCCTGCGATTATAGAACCCTGAAGACAAATAGCTATACATGCCTCCAGTGCTGCCTTCCTATTAGTTTTTCAAAAGGATAAAACATTAAAACAAATAATACTAGAGACAACTAAGCAGGAGACATTTAGTATAATAATAAAATGTATTCACTTTTTTCCTTAGTACATTGTCATGAGAGGCTCTGAAAGGATTTTAAAAGCTTTGCTGTAAATAGGCTTCCCAACATAGCTGTCTGATAGCTCTGGGACTTTGACAGGACCCCGAAATGCATCAACCCCCGCAGAGGCATAGAGAAATCATTATTAGTATTGTGCAATGATTTAGGCCAACAAAAATCTAAGACAAAAAGGTGTATTTTGAAAGACAGTACACGCACTTACAAGAAATTATTTAGAGAAGAAACTTGATGAATGGATCTAATGAAGACCATGCCTTTTTGAGGACTGTGGCACCCAGATTTTTCAGGCAGCTGTACTGATTGACTGAACTAGGACCTCAGTTGTAGCAGCTAACCACTGTCATCTCTGATTAGCAATGCTACTTCTGCAGCTGCTTGCCTCAGGCACCTTTTCAAATGTCGGAAATATTCCTGGAGGTTTGAACAAGCTTAAGTGATTAGGAGGAGGGTCGGAATAGTCTAGGATAGAAATTCATTATTAAGGGGCAAATGGAAAATCTAGAATGGCTGTCACAGAAGTCTTTAGTGTAAGTCTGAGGGAACTAATGATCTCATCCATGTCCACTGAATTCAGTGGAAACAGATTCAAGTTCATAAAAAAACAGTGGTAAGACCTCCTACCAAACTTTTGTGACTTCTGAAAAAATTGGTCAGAATGATCTCTTGATTTTTTGAATAGATGAATTTGTTTACCTAATTTTCTAAGTTCACTTTGTTTTCAAGTTAATAGTCTCTTTCTAATATAAACAATTAATCATTTGAGCATTGTGTGTTTGTATATATATAAATATACATTTTATATATATATATAATCCATTTTCCTTCTTTTATAAAAACAGATGCCCCAGAATATGCCCCTAAGGCCACTGAACTTCTGTACAGACGCAAGAAACTGCTGCCAGAAAACTCCTTTGTGTCCTTAGTCATCAAGCTTTCTTCCATTATTCTTTCTTCCAGGGAGCCTCATCAGCTGACATTTCAGACAGTATTGTTGCCCTAAGTCATAATACAAAGAATACATTTTCTATTTTGTGTTTTACTTGAGAAATAAAATGTAAAATCTCATTATCTGATAGCTAGATGATGCAATGTGTGTATTTTAGATTTTAATTAAATTGAAAGTTTAATGTGCCTGAAATCACAAAATGAAAAATATCTCTGAAGCAGCCTACAATTCAGATGTAGTCCTGTGTAGAAATATCCAAATGCTTTAGGCTAGCTGGCTTGGTACATCTATTGCTGATTCTCTGTACTATACAACAATCCAGAGGTTAATCTGCCTTGCCAAGGAGCTGGACTTACCTGGTTATTTACATGATGGATGGAGGTAACCTAGCCTGCAGCCTGCACTGTGGATAAGCTTACAGCCAGTGAACAGCAACAGCCAGTGCATGTACTTTTTTCTTCCTAATCTTATAAGCAGTGGTGAGCATGGTTTAGTTTGTGATTAAATGGTTCATGTTGGTGGTAGCGAAGGTCATCTCCTGCTAGAGAAACTTCACTAAGTTAAGCAATACCCTTCACAAATTGCTGGGCTGTCCTCCTGAGCTCACTGGCAGCACCCAGCTCTGGGTGACTTCTGCTCAGTCTACGTGCAAGC
Organism: Mycteria americana; assembly: GCF_035582795.1. Lineage (NCBI taxonomy): Eukaryota > Metazoa > Chordata > Aves > Ciconiiformes > Ciconiidae > Mycteria > Mycteria americana. The sequence continues at coordinate 194,456,736 of NC_134365.1, forward strand.
TGCTTCCCCAGGGCCACCATGTCCCCCTGACCTGCAGGGGAAGATGCTGCTACTGCAGGTATGCAAATCTCTTGGGATGAGGCTCTGGTGTGCAGACAGCTGTGACAGCGTGACATTCTTCTGGGTCAGGCACACGTGGCCATCCCTGCACCTTCTCTGTGAGCCTCAGCAGAGGAAAGCTCAGCTCCACACAGATATTTAAAAAAAATTACTTCAATGAGCACAACATTTTTTTGGCAGCCTCAGCTGCACAGGTGAACTGCTGAAATTCACCTCTGTATTGGAATGGGTCTGTCTCCTTTTTTTCCTTTCTAAACACTTACCTTGCTGCCAAGGAAACCTGGTGTAGGAAGAGCGGTTCGGATAGCCTGCACATGGGTCCTGTTGCTAAGGAAACAACTGAGGATGCCTGCAGACCTCCATGCAGAGCTCTTAAGTGCAGTTATGCACTTGGAGGGATGAGATCCACGTGGGTGAAAAGGTTATGGAGAAAACAGAATTGCTATTTTTCATTTTGTTTGGTATCATGAAGGTCTTTAGCATTTAATGTCTGAGATGATTGATTTTCTAAAATCATAGTGAAGAGAGTATCTCCTATATTCCCTTAGCACTGCTACCTGCCTGGTTTTGCAATCATTTGCACACAGAGCAAATAATCAGGCAACTACTGTAACTGCCGTATTCAATTCCCCTCACTCTCAAGCTGAGTTATTCCAGAAAGATAGATAGGAAGGAGACATAAACAGATGTGTTTTGTTTGGAAGTGCAAATGATGACTCTTCAAAAGTTTTTTGTACATCTGCCTAGCTAATATAGAAAAACTGTAACGACGTTCTAAGAACAGTGGAAATTATATGTATTGCTGAACCACATGCTGGAAGGATATTAGATTAATTCTCGAGAGTCCCAGTGATATTTCAAATGTGTCTATTTCGAGTTGAGGTTATATATGCAAAATCACATAGCAAATCTGATGGCATTTCTAGTCTCCCACAAGGACTGACACTTGTCTGCTCATTAGTTGACCTTCATGGGCTTCCCATCAGGTATGCATGGGCACGTTCAACTTTTTTGCTGTAATGGTACTTCTCTTACTCATTTTAGCTCACAGTCCACACAAATTGTTCACCTTGTAACTTAGCCAATGTTCTTATACTAATAGAGTAAAGATTCAAAAATAATTGCTCGAATGCATTATTGATCAGAAATAAATTAAACACAGAGGGCACGTAACAATTTGAGATGTGAAATAAACAAATTTTTTTATGGCAATCCAGTGTGTTCATTACACATGCTGAGTGTTTCTCTTCTAATAGGTACACAGATTTTTAAGCCATTCCTGTACATCATTTGCAATATGTGAACTCTGGGTATGTAGATCCTTATAGCGTTCTCTCTGCCTCATTCTTCAAGGCCCTCAGTCCAAATGCTAACAGGTACACAAGCCATTGTGCTCTGCATCTTGTGGGAATGGCCAAATAAAAAGCAGCTTCATAAATTAGTGATTCATATGGAGACTTTCAGCAGCTTTGGGATTACACTGGCAGCAGAATAGGAAGCAGCATCCGGAAATGAATTGAAAGGCCAGCTTTTACCTTTCGTATTAAAAATGTAGTTGAGGTTGTAATAGTAGAATGTTATTATTCTTTAGCATGTCTGCAGACACCGAAATACTGACCACATCATGGTAAAAAGAATTGAGTTCAGCCACATGTTCAGTATCTCTCTGCCTGCCAGCCACAAAACTAAGGAGCTAATCACACTTTATCTTTGTGTTCACTGTGAGCAGTTAGTTTGTGAATCCAACTCATCCTTAGAAGTTTTGGACATGTCTTTGAAACATTATTTTGCTCTTTTCCATAACCGTCCTTCCAAAACCTTGCCAGTGTGTTCCCCTTTTACCACACTGTCGTGCATGGGGACTGTAAAGAATCAGAAAAATGTAGATGTTTGAGAGGGTTTTGAGAGGATACCTTTGGAGGTTAAGTGGTTATATCAAAATGAGGTCTGTGCTGGGAACAGCTGACTTTTTTCCTCAGGCAGGCTTTCTGAGGCAGAAGAGTCCAGGAGAAGTAAGAAGAAAAATGTTTCCTTTTCTTGCAAAGACTTCAAATTAAGAAACATAAAATCACATTTTTTACCGTGACAAAAACAGTATCTTGCAGAGAGTCATGAAAACTGAGAGAAGTAGCAGCCTAATGTTTCACTATACCTCTTGAGCATAGTGCTAGCTTAAAGGATAATGTAATGCAAGGTGAAACCCTTGGCCCAGATCAGTTTGACTATGCACTTTAAAAAGCCTTGGTCTTCCATAACCTGTACAGATGAACTAATCAGAGGGCAGGATCAGAGTCACTCTTCTGTGATACCACCCTAAACTATAAAGTTCTCATGACAAGACATTAAGTAGAACTGGTACATTCCAGTAAAAACCTGTCACAGAAATAAATCCAAATGTTCCAAGAAGAAAGAAAAAAAATGGTTTGTCGAAAGCAAAGCCCAGCTCTGGAAGCCAGCTCCTTTAGACATTTGTAAATATGGGATCCTGACTCACATTGCCTTGCATTGAGATGTTATCTTTAGGAAACAAAGGGCTAGATGCAATTCAAGTAAGAGCTGAGATACTTGTGTTTTTCCCCTATATTTCCATTTCTACTTCCCTTTAAATCAAGTGTAACTAGGGCTCCATAGAGTGAAGTGCATTACTAAATATTGAATCATGTAACTAAAGCAATACAAAGATAGGGAATATTGAGATTTTGGATGGCACCAGAAAGGTCATTATGCTTCTGGTGTTGTTCTCTGTCTGACAGTATGATAGATACAGGGGATAAGTAGGACTCATCAGAGTGGCCACAGGTTGAATACCAGAATAAAGCACAGTGTCATGAAAAAGATACAAAGCTGTGCTTAAACATTTCTTTGTTGTTGTTTTCCACTATTTCAACAAAAATAACTGACTTCAGTATTAAACCCCATACTGTCTGTACAAAGAACCCTGTTGTCCTGCTGAAGGATGCTTTCCAGAAAAACAGAAAAGATCATGTATGACCAGCGTATTCAGAGCAATCCGGTGGAGGTGACAGTATAGCAAGCAATGGTCAGCCAGGTTTAGGTGCTACATACCTACCAGAAGGGCCAGGAAGACCCGTGGGGAAGCTGTTGTTAGTCCTTCATCTCTGCATTCTTCAAAAATCACTCAGCCAACTGAACTGACTTAGTCTGAGTCTGACGGGGAAGCCTTTTATTCAGTTAGTCATTGATTTCAAATTAGTCCGCACTGTGAATTCACTGTAATGCCACTCTTTCTACCCCCTGGTAATCTGAGAGCACCCTAAAAATGCAGTTTCCCACAGTTGTGAATTCATAGGCTTGGAAGCTGGCTGGCATTTATACCCAATGAAAATTAAATGCTGTTTTCCCAAGGGTACAACGATTTCTAACACATAGATAAATTTCCCTGTATTTCTTTAATGGTTTATTCCAAAATTTCTTATTTTCATGAGTTTACAAAAATGGTCATTTTACTCATCTATAAAAACTGATTTTTAGTTTTCATGCACACATCCAAAATAAAACTCCATTTCCACAAAATTATAAAACTGGGATGAGTGGCTTCAACAGCTGTAGAGAAAAACAAAATTATTACTTGTGAATATTAAAGCAGGTGGTTCAGAACTCCCCTGGTTAGAGGTAAGCAATAGTTATGGCTACAATTATGATTACTTATGCACAATTTATGATAAACCTGATTAGCAGGCAATAAGAACAGATCCCATAATGGCAATAGGGAAGTGTTTTTCTCCAATGAAGCAGAACTACAATTCTGACTGGGAAAGAAAGAGCTGTTACTGTGGTTGCAATAGGAGAAAAAATGAGCAAAATGTTTCACTAGTTCATGATGATTTTCTTCACATGATTTTCAACTCATTGAAGATTTCAATTTTCAGGGACCAAAAGATTATTCACATTGAAGCACTGGTAAATGTGAAGCTGCTATTATACAAAAATCAGTTTACTCATCTTGAAAAATGTCCTGAAAGTGTAGATGAAACACACATTAACAGAGTGAAAGCTACCGACAGAAGCACATGGCTCAGAGCTCTGAGATCCAGGATTGTCTTCCTTCTCTTAACAAAAAATAGTCTTACCACACCTTACTTACCAGTTACTTACATCTTTTCAGTAGCCCCATACCACTGATATAGAAATAATGCCTATCCTGCAGATCAAGATCTCTCAAGCTCTGAGCAGTTCACAGAATCACAGAATGGTTTAGGTTGGAAGGAGTCTCTGCAGGTCATCTGGTCCAACCCACCTGCTCAAGCAGTACCACTTGGTCCCCGACCATGTCCAGACGGCTTTTAAATATCTCCAAGGATGGAGACCACAACCTCTCTGGGCAACCTGTGCCAATGCTTGGTCATCCTCAAAGTAAAAAAGTGTTTCCTGATGTTCAGAGGGAACCTCCTGTGTTTCAGTTTGTGCCCATTGCCTCTGGGCCTGGCAGTGGGCACCACTGAAAAGAGCCAGGCTCCCTCTTCATTACACCCTTCCATCAGGTATTTATACATATTGATGACGTCCCCCCCCGAGCCTTCTCTTCCTTAGGCCAAGCAGTCCAAGGTCTCTCAGCTTGTCCTCATATGAGAGGTGCGTAGGGACATGGTATAGTGGTGGTCTTGGTAGTGTTAGGTTTACTTTTGGACTCGATGATCTTAAAGGTCTTTTCCAACCTATACGATTCTGTGATTCTGTGATTCTGAGAGATGTTTCAGTACCTCCATCATCTTAATGGCCTTTTGCTGGAGTCTCTCCAGTAACTCCATTTCTCTCTTGTACTGGGGATCCCAGAACTGGACACAGCACTCCAGATGCAGCTTCACCAGAGCTAAGCAGAGGGAAGGATCACCTCCCTCGACCTGCTGGCAATGCTTTGCCTAATGCAGCCCAGGATGCCGTTAGCCTTCTTTGCTGCAAGGGCAGCAAAGTTCTTCCATGAATGGTAGTTCTCTCACTCACATTTGGGCAGGAGCCAGCTATTAACATAGTGCTTTTCTGGTTAATTATTTAATTTCTCTCTCAGAGAATAAGTTGTGGATGAAGAATCACAAAGTTTCAATTCTCTTCACAGATTTTCCAATTGTAGTTAATAATCTTGGGCAAACTATCAAACCTTTATGTTGCGTTACCTGAAAAAATAGGTATGATAGCATCCCACATGTGTGAAGTATATTGAGACTTACTAGTGAAAAAGAAATAAAAAGGTGCAATTATTTGTATAAAAAATTGAAAGCTAAAAATAATATTATGAAAATGCCCAGCAACAGACAGAGCTTTGTTATTGAAGTACCTTTTGTAATAACTCCATGCAACAAAGTAGGCTGGGGTCCATCTGATGAGAATCAACTTTACAGAGGAAGACATGGGGATGCTTGCAGATGCTTGAATCAAAGTAGCTGTGTGGTAAAAAGGACTCATTTTTTCTGCAAACCAACAGAAATAAAAACTTAAGTGTAGCAAACATTTCAGTTAGATTTTTTTCATTCTCATTTACTTTTGCATTTGGAAACATTTAAATGTGTTCAAAATCTGTGGAAAAGTTAGTGAAAAGGTTTGGTTCATTTCTGTTTTGTTTTTATGTGCTGTTGACAAGCTTTTGCCCACCCTTATCAAGCAGGGGGAAGTATGACTCTTCTCATGCTGGAGCCATAAGGACTGCTGCAGTCACGATAGCCAGGAGATAAACCCAACTGGGAATTAAGTGATAAGCAGGAAAAAGCCAAGGATCCCAGCTTTGGTTATGATCAGAAAGGAGCAAACATATCTTCCTGGCAAGATTCCTGAAAGTACATCAGTGTTTGCACGTGTAAGACATAAGGTTTTTTACATCTCTTCATAGACAATAACGATAAGAGCTATAGAATAAAAGATAATTTTTTTCTTTATTTTTATCTACATGTAGTTTTGTTTGCTTTGAGATTACATTCGCCATGAATGAGAGTTAGTCCTACAGTTCTACTTGTAAAATTTGCCTTATGCCAGCACTTCTGTCTAAGATCACACTTCAAAACTGGATCCGGCTGGTTTAACTTGGAGGATTTGACTTCCCTCCTAGTGGCATATAACCACCACTTCAGATATAATGACTATGCAGCTACCCTATTTTCTGTACCATTATAAATTGTCCTTAAGCAGTAATCCAAGCATCCTTGACAGAGGTCACAGTTTAGACACCTGTCTTTGAGGGATCACAGTGACAAGAAGCTTTCTCTTCTTTGGAAACCCTCAGCATTTGCTAAATATGCCACACTCTCTGTCTCTGTAAATGCATAGATCTGAGCAGTGGGATGATGACAACCAAATTACAGCAATGTTTCCTGAGAGGGAGAAGTGATCAAAGCTTATTTATTCCACTAACTCATAATTTGCTGTGTGTACTGGGTTTGACCTTGACTTGCTGCCAGATGCCCACCCAGCTGCTCTATCACTCCCCCTCCTCAACAGGATGGGGGGAGAAAATAAGATGAAAAAAAGCTCATGGGTTGAAATAAAGACAGGGAGATCACTTACCAGTTACCATCATGGGCAAAACAGACTCAACTTTGGGAAGATTAGTTTAATTTATTGCCAATTAAAAATAGTGTAGGGTGGGGAGAAGCAAAGACAAAACTAAAAAAGCTTCACCCTACCCCCTGCTTTTTCCCAGGCTCAACTTCACTCCTTCCTTCCCAAGTCTTCTACCTCCCACCCAGAGTGGCACAGGGGGATGGGGAATGGGGTTTGTAGTCAGTCCCTAACAGTTCCTCTCTGCTGCTCTTTCCTTCTCACACTTTTCCCCTGCTACAGTGTGGAGTCCCTGCCATGGGAGACAGTCCTTCACAAATTGCTTCAGTGTGTGTCCCCCCATGGACCACAGTTCCTGCCAGAAAACCTGCTCCTGTGTGGGCTCCTCTCCATGGGCTGCAGCTCCTGCCAGGAGCCTGCTCTTGCATGGGGTCTCCACAGGATACACCTTTTTTCAGGGCATATCCACCTGCTGCAGTGTGGGGTCCTCTGTGGACTGCAGCGTGGATATCTCCTCCAAGGTTGTCCTCCATGGGCTGCAGGGAAACCTCTGCTCCAGCACCTGGAGCACATCCTCCCCCTCTTTCTTCTCCCACCTTGGTGTCTGAAGGGTTGTTTCTCTCACATTTTTTTCACTCCTCTCTCACAGCTGCTGCACAGCATGAACCCTTTCTTAAATATATTATCACAGAAGTGCTACCAGCATCACTGATGGGCTCAGCGGCATCCTGTAGTGGGTCGGCTGTCTCCAACATGGGCAGACCCTGGTCTCTTCTCACAGAGGCCACCCCTGCAATCCCTCCACTACCAAAACCTTGCCACATAAACCCAATACACTGATAGTCTCTCTGCTATTACAGACCTGTTCACCCTTCACGTCACCTGGCTTAAGCCTTCCCTTCTCACCCCGCTTTCACACACATGAGCTCACACATACACAGAGCTCAAAGGCATACTACTGGAAGTTCCTGCACTACAGTGAAGTATGTCTGGCTCACATCATGTTTTTATGAATATCTTTATAAGAATGTTTTAAGGAGTATCCTCAGTAATTTCAGGAACTGGTCAGTGCCTCTAGCACATTTTCATGAACTGCTTGCATCATCCATATTTTCTAACTGTTCTCACGTTCAGCAATTAAAAATATTCCACTTGGTATCAGAATTTTGGCTGACAGAGGAGAATCAAAATTCCTGTCTGTCACAATGTGAGAATTCTGCCTGTTTATCATCCACATTTAGGATAAGAAGGGAGGTGATGGAACATTGGCAAGTGACATAAAGTCATGAAATACATCAAAATGACTTTGGGTTCAAATACTCAGAACCAGAGGGAAGAGTTTATGCTTGGAAAGGAGACTCATGATGACTCCTTGATGAGAAAGTTTTGATCTAAGTTCACACCTTAGCAGATATGAGGTAATTTATCTATAAGATACAAACCTGCTGGAGCCAAACTCCATTAGTTGCAGTGGCCCTAGAGCTAGCTGTTTTTTTCTATGGTCAAGTGTCTGTGATTCTTAGGTAAGTTTCATGTTCTTACTTATGCTGGAAACCAGGCTCTTTTTAACCAAAGGCTATCTAAATATAAAGTCATGAGAAATATGTTTCAACCAGGTATGACAGACAGAGCTCTCAAAGATACCAGTTTTGTGGGAGCAGGCTGGGGAGAGAAGGGAGTTTCTGCTGATGCTCCCGTTATGGAAGAGTTGCGTGAGCCTGGCATCAGAGGTCACACAGGCAGAGGAGTCCATCTCTGCATAAGAAATCTGTAGGAAACTGGGCTTCTTTGGATCTGAGCCTCACAGCAATACCTGCAAATGAAACCTGTGAAATGTATGGTGTCCTGTTGAAAAAATACTACCCATATGCCCACTTGGTAAAACAGGAAGAGATCCACTCACGTCCATCTGGGCAGCATAGGAAACCACTGAACTGCACTGAATCAGGGAGGTACAGACCTCAGTGACTGTCATGTACACCAGGAGAGGTCTAGCTATAGAGGTCAATGGGAACAAGTTTTCACTTTTCACACCTCAACAGATTTAGGTCTATCTCAAAGCCTGTGTTCAACTTCAGCCTTTTTTGTCTCTGAGACATTTGCAGGCCCTGGAACAACAGTGTGTTTTAGTCTGGTCTTTCTCCACACCCATGAACAGGGTCTTCTGCCACGTCCAATTTTAAATAAGGACGAGGAAGGGAGGTGTGGGATGAAGAGGTCTCAGTGCACAGCCCATTCTACTACTTCTCAAAGCATTCCTAGCATATAATATAATGCTTTTTTCCCTTTTTTTAATGTTTTATAATCTTTTAAATAGCTTTGCATTGAAATATCAACATCAGCAATCTGTTAGGTAGGATAATCTATGAGATAAATTGAAACAGAAGCACAGTTACAAAATAAGTGCTGTCTGGCGTTTTGCCTTTTCTTAAATATGTTTTTCCAGAGGCGCCACCAGCTTGGCTGACAGGCTCAGCTTTGTCCTGCAGGCAGTCTCTTTTGGAGCCATCTGGAACTGACTGTATTCAGCAAGGGGCAGTCCCTGGCCTCTTCTCACAGAAGCAGCTCCACCACCTGCGACCAAAACCTTGCCACCAACACCTTACAAGAATGCAAATAGAAGATGGACATGTATTATACACTGGACAAACCAGAAATGTTGCAGTGAGAGAGAGAAGAATCCCAGGATTTTCCTCCATCCTCCCATGAAGCACCCTGAACCTCTTTCTCCCTCTTCTCCTAAACTCATGGATCATGTCCTGCTCTGTATTCTCCTCTCAAATCAGACACTTTGCATGACACCTGCTTTTTGTTCTTATTTGATCTACCTCACTTAAGAAAATTCAATCAAAATTTCTTGCCATTATGTTTACATTTTAGCAACTCGAAAGATTTGAGAATAAAATTCTTCTTTAGAAAGGCAAAAATGATGAAAAATAATTGCATGTACTTATTGAAAAAAATGCAAGTTCAGCAATAGGGTCACCATCTGCATAATATTTCTTTTTCCTTCATTTCTTTTTTAGCTTTTCTTCTTTTTAAATCATGTTGTACATATTGATATTGGGTATCCAGTCTTTATTTAAATTCACAAAGTGTACAGTAGATAAACTTCCTAAATGTAATGTATAGTTTGGATTGTGAAAACCAAAAATGATTGAGTTGTTTTAGGTACCCAAAAAAATCCAGCATGCAGAAGCTCATTTGAAAGTCAGATGATAAAATTAAGATGATAAAATCCTAGTTATTTTTCTTGTCTTGTTATGAATAAAACAAAATTTCACACAATGACCTCATTCAAAATGTGAGATTTAGTTGAGTAATTATGTTTTGAATTCTGTGTTTAAAATAATCACTGAAACTTATTTTCCCTCTTTTAATGACAGTTCATCTTTATGCAAAACTTAGGAAAAGGCTCTCCATGAAGAATAAACCAGCCACAGAAATGACAGGCACCTGCTTTATCCAGTCTGTCAACATATATATTGGACAGGAGTACATAGCAACAGTTAATCTCACCTGCAAAATTATAGCTACAGAACTAAATTCTGTTCCTAACTGGTGCAACCAGGTGCTGAAAATACATTTTTATGGATTTTCCTTTCCATTTTTAATGCAGGATATCCACTAAGATACGCTATGCTGAAAAAATCGGTGTCCTTATTTTTCAGCTGACAATTCCACTAATAGCCAGGCTAGTATTATCACTGAAGTAGAAGCTGAAATAAAATGTCTCTATTTATCTTTCTCTAGATTTTCATCATCACAAGGTTATTTCTCCAGATATATCAAGAAGGAATGCCTTTTGCTTTTGTGCATGCACAGTGAGTACAATGCTACTGCAAATATAGCACAGTAGGTTATAGGAGTGTTTTTCCTTTGGGTCTCTATTTCTCACATTCCTGTTCACCTCACTTAACATTATAACATAGCCTCATAAAGAATTTTCCAGTTTTTCCAATGCATCTTTTCATCATCCAAGATACTGGCATCCAACGCATCTACAGGCTGGTTGAAACAATCCGTATTTTGCTTTCTGGTGGAGTTACCACCCCTGGATGGAGTTACCACCCCATCGTTACCATCCCTGTAACGATGTTACAGGGAAATCAAGGCAGAGGATGGCTGTTGGGAGATCCTCCTCCTGGGAGAACTAGAAAAAGGATCAGGAAACAGTGATGGTAGGAGCTGATGAAATGGTAGCTGATGATGGTAGGAGACATACAGAGTGGAAAGGAGGGATGATGGACATGACCTGGAGCATGGATGAACACATAGATTTGACCTCAGGTACTGATATGTGAAAGGTTTTCTTCACATTACTGCATTCACATCTTTGTGATAAAAAGGCAAAAGAAGGTTTTCTTTACTGTTGCTGCTCCCTGTACAATAGGAATACATCATCTCCATTTTGCTTATCTCATATACCAAAGGAGCTTGCTGAGATGGAAGCACTGAACTATTTCTGTACTGTGTATCTATCTAGAGAACTGTGGTATGAATGGCTCTGTAAGATAAGGCATCTGTAGCCATCAGGGGTAATATACTGCAGAGAGCAAGCATCTGCAAGACCAGTAGTATCCGCTTAGCCCAACTCCCACCCACACCCTTGTTCAGTGCTAGCATGAGATTTGTGTTATGCTTATCACTCCATAAGCCCTTGGATTGCTTCTGATGGTAAGGCAGCACTTAACTTTTAGGTACTTCACCGGTAGAGACTACGTCATGAGACATTAAGGTTATGTCTAGACAGTAAATTAAACATAGTCAAAATGGCTTCCAGTACTAAGGCCAATTGGCATGGAACAGCTGTCTCCATATTCTCAAACTTCCCTACCCTCCAAAAATAGGCAATTGCCTTTTAGAAATTGTCCCTGGTCTGCTCTAACTCCCAGACTATTCCCAGGTATTGTCTGAGAGAGCTGGCTAGTTGACAGAAGTCAAATTTATGGCCTGGACTCTTCTAATAACCTACAGTGAATTGATTTCTACAGTCAATTAATGTTGCCTGGCACCATTTAATTTTTGAATACACTAGGACTCTTTGTTTTACAACGGGCTTCATATGAACGGACCTTTGCTTCTATGCAGGACTCCAGTAATTCAGCTGGAATTCTGTATGACGATAAAGTACTAACACTGCAGGTGCAATGGGAGTGTTGCGATCAAGCTGAGAGGAAAGACAAAATGTCAGTGAGAGATGAGAAAAAATTATTAATAGATAGTTATTGCCCATGAGGAAAATAAAAAAATAGGTCACCCCTACTAAAGGCACCTATAAAAAATGGTTCCAGCAGGATTTTGGTGTGGCCAAGATTCCAATCAGCATCTGTAACTTTGGTAACTTTTTTTTTGTTTATTTTTTAAAGGAAAGAGCAATAGAAAAAATATTGCTTATGATCTTTTAACGTGACCATGGGAAAATACTTTGTTAGTTTTTTAAGTCTTTTATTGTTTTGCAGTAGGTATGCACTGTTGCAGAGACCTTGGCTTGAACTTTAGTGTCTTAGGAACACCTAAATGTTACCTGTGGGTTGAATTTTCTTAATGTACTCTGTTCCAGTCATCTCTGCAATTAACAATTAATTCATGGGAGGAAAAAAGATGTGCTGGAGAAATAATAGATCTATTTTCAAGTGAAGTTAGTAGTGTAAACTTTCAGCTTTTGCTGAAGAAAAAATACTTAAAGTGTTAAACAAACTGTGGTGTTGATGATAAATCTACAGTCATCCAACAGGTGGGCAGAACTGGCTAGTGATCAGAAAAAAAAGGAACCGGACGCAGGTGCACCTTAGGAAAGAAAGAAATTGTTCAAAGAGGATCCTGCCCAATGTCTCTAGCAAAGCTAGATTTTGAAGTGATCATTAATTAGATTAATTAATTAGTGATCAGAAGCTGATTAATTTAGTTTCTGTTTTTTAAATAAATTAGCTTTAGTAAAAAATTCTGTCTTTTCACAGTCAGAAACCCAAAACTGCCTCAAAAAGAAGAAATGTCATTTTTCAATAATAAAGATTAGCACTATGGATACTTGTGGATCTAGAAATGATATTTTTAAGGTATGACATCAAGTTTTTATTTATAACAAGGAGATAATTTGCATACAACAATATAGCTTTTATAACGCTGCTTCCATCTGAATCTGACTCCAGAGAAATGAAGGGAACTATATATATATATATATATATGTTGCAGAGAAGGACTCCAGTTCCTGTGTAAGTTAGTATCTCAAAAAGGGCCACAAAAGTAAACAAAAGTCTAAAAGAATTGGAACAAAAGGTCTGCAAAGAAAATTACACTGGGTTAGGTGTCTAAAAATGTCAGGTATTTAAAACAGGATGACACTTTCGAAGTGCTTAACTTTCTTCCTGGAAAGTTTCAGTGTCTGTTGTCTGCTGGCTGTCCACTACTGTCAATTAATTAAATTTAGATGAAATTATTCATCCTTAAAAGACCTCAGTTTCTTATAAACACAACAAAAATCAAAATAACATCATCACAACACCAACAAATGTGAACAATTTACACACACTCCATCCCTCGTTCCTTTACTACGATTATAACAAAATTTCCCCACAATTATTCTGTTCTGTAACACTGTTCAGTCCATGTTTTGCCCATTACCTCTCCCAATTACTATTCTTACATTGAATTCCGAAGAGCTCCATATTGAGTGTCACAAAGGACTGTGGTGGGTTGACCTTGGCTGGACGCCAGGTGCCACCAAGCCGCTCTATCACTGCTCTTCCATCAACAGGATGGGGGAGAAAATAAGACGAAAAGCTCATGGGTCAAGACTGGGGCAGGGAGGTCACTCAGCAGTTACCACCACATACAAAACAGATTCGACTTGGGGAAATTAATTTATTTTATTGCTGATCAAACAGAGCAGGACAATGAGAAACAAAACCAAATGTAAAACACATTCCCCCCACCCCTCCATTCTTCCTGGACTCAACTTCATTCCCAACTCTTCTACCTCCTCCCTGTGAGCAGTGCAGGGGTATGGGGAATGGGGGTTGTGGTCAATTTGTAACACTTTGTTTCTGCTGCTCCTTCGTCCTCACACTCTTTACCTGCTCCAGCGTGGGGGTCCCTCCCACGGGAGACAACCCTTCACGAACTGGTCCAATGTGGGTCCTTCCCAGGGGCTGCAGTTCTTCACAAACTGCTCCAGCGTGGATCCTTTTGTTGTGGTTTAGCTTCAGTCAGCAGCTAAGCACCATGCAGCTGCTCGCTCATCCTCCCTCCTCCCAGTGGGATGGTGGAGAGAATCTGAAGAGCACAAGTAAGAAAACTCGTGGGCTCAGATAAGAACAATTTAATAATTGAAATAAAATAAAATAAAATAAAATAAAATAAAATAAATATAATAATAATAATAATAATAATAATAATAATAATAATAAGTAATGAAAAAGAAAATAGCAAGAGAGGGAGAGAGGGAGGAACAAAACCCAGCGAAAAACAAAAAACCCAAGTGATGCAACTGCTCACCACCTGCCAACCAACACCCAGCCAGTCCCCGAGCAGCGATCACTGCCCCCAGCCAACTCCCCCCAGTTTATATACTGAGCATGACGTCATGTGGTATGGAATAGCCCTTTGGCCAGTTTGGATCAACTATCCTGGCTGTGTCCCCTCCCAGCTTCTTGTGCACCTGGCAGAGCATGGGAAGCTGAAAAGTCCTTGACTAGTGTAAACATTACTTAGCAACAACTAAAACATCAGGGTGTTATTAACATTATTCTCACACTAAATCCAAAACACAGCACTATACCAGCTACTAGGAAGAAAATTAACTATCCCAGCTGAAACCAGAACACTTTCCATAGGGTGCAGTCCTTCAAGAATGGGTCCCCCATGGGGTCACAGGTCACCTTACCATGGGGTCACCTTACCATATAAATGCAATACAGACACGTAAGTGCTTGCTTCAGATCTAGTGGCAAGGTAGACAAAGGTAAGGAATAGCTTTAACACATGTAACTGGTGTCGGGAGACCATGAATAAGTTCACATGTGGAATTAGAAAAATGAGTCATCTAGTAGTCCAAAAGTGAGGCTCTAGACCTGCTTTTCCACAAGTGTAATGCAAAACACTCAAAGCAGCTTGTTTTAAACAGAACTTAATGCATTTATAGGTGAGTTTGTTCAGTTTGTCTATGACACAGGGTTGAACTTGATGACTCAGAAATTGCTGTGACATTTCTGTGCTTTTATATCTGCCAATAACAATAGGCTAATGATAAAACATGAGTTAAAAACATTATCAGCAGTATGCTTTCACTAGAAGACAAAAGGAGGGGATTTCATTCTTACTCAATTTATCCTTGAAAAGAAGAAAGCTTTGCTTTGCACAGTGAAAACAAAGATTTTGAAATAAATTCAATATCTATCAGACTGAAGACAAGATATTTATAGATATCTTCATAACAGGCATTTTAATTAAATTCCATCATCGACATTATATCAGTGCTCACAAGGGAGGCTGATGTACAATAGAAAGAGGTTGCTGTCCATCATCCAGTCGGCTTCACTGTTTAAATACACGTTGAATCCTAAGTGGTTCTTAACAAAAAGAATATGAAATTTCTGAGTATACTTTTAGATGTAGTACCGGAAAGGAAGGAATTTCTTCCATGATGCATTTGAGGTGTCAGTATGCTGTTTATTCCCATTTCACTAATCCATTATATTAACAAAGAGGATGCAGAAATCTATTATAATTACAAGTTTTCCTTTTGGGTCATGAGCCAGCACGTGTCCACTTCTCTCTCTCTCTAATTTTCTAAGTATGATCACATTCACCAGAAGAGTAGAGAGGACAGCTTGGGGCAGGAATTTCTGAAATAATTGAAAGTGAATTTCCCAGAGGTCCCAGTTCATAGCCCTTTGTTATATAAAACTCATTGCATCCTACTAGATTTTTGTGGTTTTAAGAGATATTTTAGATGCATTTGAATGCTTTGTATATATTATTTCTCTTGGTATTTACCTTAAACATAATGACATTTGCAGTGTCTAACTTAGTCCATCCTTGGTTGCTAGGGTTTTACTCCTAGGCAGCAATGGAGACAAATAACCCTGAGACATAAATGACATCTGACAGTAGCGGGTCTGAATACAACACATTATGCCTTTCTATGCTGCTGAAATCGAACTGTTGTTCAGGGGCAGCTTTGCTTTTATGCTACACGCAATTAAACTACTTTTTATATTTGGTATTTAGTTCCCACTTCAAGAAAGGCCACCAACCTTTACTGAGAAAGGCTGGAAGTGTGAAATATATTGGAACTCTCTCTTGTCTCAATGAAACCTTTTCAGCTCATATATACCCTGAAGGAATTCAAAAGACAATTTTTTCTGATGGTGTTTGAGGGATACTGGCCACAATTAGAGGCATTCATCTTGTAAACAGAGGAGTGACACTACCCTTATGTAGGTAAGCGGTAAATTTAGTTGCTACTTTTGAAACCAGGAAAGATCCTGCTAATCCTGGTGTTCATCTCCATTGCATGACCGTGAAATTAGAGAGTCCTGGATGAACCAGCAACTGCAGGTGAGTTTCTGAGATTTCTTAAAATCCAGCATAGTTTTTATGCTCTGTAGAAGTAACCTCTGCAGGAGTGAGTCAAGAGGGCTTTTGTGCTGGTTTTGGCTGGCATAGAGTTAATTTTCTTCATAGTAGCTAGTATGGGGCTATCTTTTGGATTTGTGCTGAAAACAGTGTTGATAATACAGAGATGTTTAGTTGTGCTTATACTAAATCAAGAACTTTTCAGCTTCCCATGCTCTGCCAGGTGCAGAAGAAGTTGGGAGGGGACACAGCTGGGACAGGTGACACCAACTGACCAAAGGGCTATTCCATGCCATATGACGTCATGCTTGGCATATAAAGCTGGGGAAAGAAGAAGGAAGGAGGGGACATTTGGAGTGATGGCGTTTGTCTTCCCAAGTAACCGTTAGGCGTGATGGAGCCCTGCTTTCCTGGAGATGGCTGAACACCTGCCTGACCATGGGAAGGAGTGAATGAATTCCTTGTTTTGCTTTGCTTGTGTGCACGGCTTTTGCTTTACCTATTTAACTGTCTTTATCTCAACCCCCGAGTTTTCTCACTTTTACCCTTCCGATTCTCTCCCCCATCCCACCAGGGGGGAGTGAGCAAGTGGCTGTATGGTGCTTAGTTGCCGGCTGGGGTTAAACCACAACAGCTTTGCAAAGTCAACTGGCCCTCTCCTATGACCCTAGCCTATTCTCCTGTTATTGTCAGCACAAAAATGTCTTGCTTTTTCCTTGGAACAAATATATATTGCATAAACACGAGTAAATTGGATACTAAGCAAAATACTAGTATGGTGCGTTGACCCTGGCTGGATGCCAGGTGCCCACCAAAGCCGCTCTATCACTCCCCTCCTCAGCTGGACAGGGGAGAGAAAATACAATGAAAGGCTTGTGGGTTGAGATAAGGACAGGGAGATCACTCACCAATTACCTTCACGGGCAAAACAGACTCGACTTGGGAAAATTAGTTTAATTTATTACCAATCAAATCAGAGTAGGATAATGAGAAATAAAAACCCAATCTTAAAACACTTCCCCCCACCTCTCCCTTCTTCCCTGACTTAACTTTACTACCAACTTCTCTACCTCCTCCCACTGAGCGACTCAGGGGGACAGGGAATGGGGGTTGCCATCAGTTAATCACATGTTGATTCTGCTGCTCCTTCCTCCTCACACTCTTCCCCTGCTCCAGCATGGGGTCTCTCCCACAGGAGACAGTCCTCCATGAACTTCTCCAACATGAGTCCTTCCCACGGGCTGCAGTTCTTCATGAACTGCTCCAGAGTGGTTCCCTTCCACAGGTTGCAGTCCTTCAGGAACAGAGTGCTCCAGTGTGGGTCCCCCATGGGGTCACAAGTCCTGCCAGCAAACCTGCTCCAGCGTTGGCTCCTCTCTCTCCGTGGGTCTACAGGTCCTGCCAGGTGCCTGCTCCAGCATGGGCTTCCCGCGGAGTCACAGCCTCCTTCAGGCATCCACAGCCTATAAGGTGGATATCTGCTCCACTATTAATCTCCATGGGCTTCAGGGGAACAGCCTGCCTCACCATGGTCGTCACCAGGGGCTGCAGGGGAATCTCTGCTCCGGCGCCTGGAGCACCTCCTCCCCCTCCTTCTGCACTGACCTTGGTTTCTGCAGAGTTGCTTCTCTCATGTATTCTCACTCCTCTCTCCAGCTGCAGTTGCACAGCAGTTTTTCCCCCTTCTTAAATACGTTATCCCAGAGGCACTACCACCGTCGCTGACTGTCTTGGCCTTGGCCAGCAGCGGGTCCATCTTGGAGCCAGCTGGCATTGGCTCTATCGGACATAGGGGAAGCTTCTAGCAGCTTCTCACAGAAGCCACCCCTGTAGCCCCCCTGCTACCAAAACCTTGCCACGCAAATCCAATACAACTAAGAGCTGAAGGATCTTCTTTGATAAACTGCTCAATCTTACAGCCTTTGATAGAAACTAATTTTGCCGAAACTGTGAGTGAGAATACAGTTGGAAGACCTTGGAATATAGAAGGTTTCAGACAGAAATGCTCATTAAAAAAACCAACAAAGAAAAGTCAGATGATGCACTGAACATTAAATATGACTGTTCATTGAATGAAGTATTTGCTTTTGTTCTTCTGTCTTTTCTTTCTAAAAAAGATTATCAGTAATTTATTTGCTTTTCCTGTGAAGAGAAAGAAAGTCAAATCCATGTTTAGAAAGTCCTGACACGACAGAGTCAGCTTCAAGTATTAAACCCCTGAGCTACAGCTTTTTAAAGTAAAGTAACTCACAATACTTGGGGCAGTTGAGAGAAAGGGGAAAATGTGTTTTATTTTAATGGACCTTTACACTGCCCTGAGTATATCTTTAAAAAAACATCTGGAGTTAAAAAATAGCCTAGATAACTATGGAGTTAATTATACAGTTATACGCTCAGCTGAGGTAAAATAACATAACCTTCAGTTCACAGCGTATAAGAATGTGCCAAACTGTTCATAACAAAACAAGTCCATTTCAAACTATCTGTTCCATTGGTCAGAATAAACCTGTAAAAAAGAGTTGCTCAAAGCAGCAAATGTGCACCTTGTGCTACCCTTTCTTTGAGGTATAGTTTATGTAGGCTGACTTGAAAAATTAGAATTAAAGCTTTTATCTTTCTTGCAGAATTTTTATACACACTTTGGAGACTCAAATTTTTTGCAGCACACAAGGCTCATAAATTAGACACTTTGAAATTGAGGATATGGAGTTAAATATTCAAGTTTAGAGAGTATATTTAAGAGATCCTGTAGTGACAAAGACAGACAAAAGACTGCAAAATAGAGACAAGGCAGTCGTTAGGCACACATACTATCTGGGAAATGTAATTGCTTTCAGTCACTCACATTCTTGCTCTTCTTTGCTAGCACAGCCATGGGACAAAACCGCAAGGTCAGCACCAGTTTGGAGACAAACAGTGGAACCTGCTTTGGGAACTACTGGTACCTCAGGCTTGCACAACATATATGCACGTTATAGTTCCAGCTAAGAAATAATATGAAGTAGGAGTCTGATATAATGCCGACGTCTACCATGCAGACGCCTGTCTCTGTAGTAATACAATCATGTTGCCAGCAGAGAGAAATAAGTGCTAGCAGGGCATAATTAATCTCTTGCTAAAGCAGACATTTAAAATAGGTCAGATTAATAATTTCTTAGAAGTGCCCATTTCTCTCAGGTATGGGATATTGATAAGAGGATTAGCCCAGCTGTAGATCTCTGCAACTCAAACAGGAGGAATAAATCCCAGTTTTCACACACTGTTGTATACCATAATCACACAGTTATAGGTATTTCTCTGAAGCCTAACAATCCAAGTTGGCATGTTACATATAATATAGACATAAAATACTGTCTGAAGGCATCTGCACTATCATCATCAGAGCAGATATGTAAAAGACTCTACCTCCCTAGTTTAACTACTTGAAAAATAAATCTAAGGGATTCGCTAGTTATCCAAAAAGAAAGGAGAGGCAAAGAATTTAGGTTATCTACTCAGAGAAGTAGGTCAACATATTCCCTAATTTAGAATGAGAAAATAACCAATAATGACAACAGCCAACCAGGATAGACCTGATTTTTCTTACAGTTAAGTAAATTATGGAAATTAAGGAAAGACCAGAGAATCGTTGGAAAGTTACACCTCTCCCCAAGATATATCAATCATTGTCATTTCTCGCATACAAGCATAACACTGCCTTCCTTTTGGGCTGCAAATTAAGAAAATGAATATATAAACATGAAGTTTGAATAATTTAAAACAGTGTGATAACTAACCTCATTTCTCTAGTTAATAAAAGGGAAGACAGTCTTCACTAAATGCTCTTCATTGCTATTATCAGTTCAATTCTGCCTTTCTGGTGGCAACAGGAGGTCAATTTAATAGCTTTGAAAGATCCACCAGTAATGACCCAGAACTAAAATAAGCATCATGCCACTAGCAGTCACTCAGCAGACAGTGAGCAGGTGGAAGATGATTTTGTGGTTCAGACTCAGTTCCTATATAATGAGTTTCCTTAGCTTCCTCTGAACTATCTGAAAACTGCGTGTAGAATTGTTTTGAAAGGAATTAGGGAGGACAGATACTGGCAAGATACCCACCTTACTCATCCACGAAGGGAGTTTTGTGAAGACATTCCAAGAGCTGGGTGAGGTGGACAGCCATAGAGTTTAGCCTTAGAGTCAAAACAGAGGTTCAGCAACATGATGTACAGTTCCAGACTAGGATCCTGAACAACAGTGAGTCTAAAGAAATCTGTGTTATACATCTAACTCTAATGTTGAATTTGTGACTGAATGAATTGTAATAAATACTGGTTTTCCTGGAAATATTCTCAGGCATATTCAGTTTACTCGTATGGACACAACCTGTGACTGTATTTGGGTGAGTCCCTTAATTCCTTTGTACTTCATTTTTGTATGTTGATGCCTTACTCAGAAACTGCAGTGATATTGCCTTACACATAAAGGCAAACCTGGACACATACTTTGGGTAAATCTAGCGATACCTCCACTGAAATAGTCTTGTAACTTATTTCATAACTTGTACTGCATTATGTGAATGAATTAAAAAAGCAATTAGTAGAAGTGGCCCATTTAGAATGCTGCATTCTCATATTGCATGCTTTCTTTGGAAAGGATTTCTTGATAAAAAAAGACCAGAAAAACAACACTTTCTGTATTCTTCACGCCCACTACTTAAAAAAGAAAGAATAAAAATTCTGATCTGAGGGGCAAAAGAGAGGAGTCATAATTTTTATGCTCTTAGTCATTTGATTCACTTGAGCAGTGACCTCTCTGCATGATTTTCTGCACTATATGACCCAGCTATGGAAAAGCATTAGCTCTTGCAGGATGTTTCCAGGCAAAATATTTGTATTGACTCCCTGTCTTCCTTCAGTGTTAATCTAAGCATCATGGGGATAATGAGTTCTTAGGTATCTGCCTTCTTATAGCATTTAGATTGTTGTGTTTCAAAGTAGAATATAATCCTCAATAAATTAAAAAATAATATTTCAGCAGATTTTTCAGAAGGTAAATTATAACTAATAACTTGCTACAGTCATACTCAATTAAAAAGAGTCAGCAGGTAAGAGCAGGTGCTGTGTTGTGCAGTTTGCATTGTGTTAGACTGTTCCCATCTTCTGTGCACTTTTGTTCCAGCAGAAAACCCTGAGGTGTAATATTTCTATGCATGCAATCCATTTGTTGGGAAAGGATATTGTGAATTTATACATGGGAGAAAGCAGCTGTCATGTGGATGTGACCAACCAGCACACCTCCACAGTGGAGGAGAGTTCGGAGGAGAAGGGCAAAAAACCTCAATGAGCTCAGGGAAGAATGTATCATAAAGAAAGCTAAACTTATCTCAACACCAGGGAGGCTGGAGGGTAACGCTGGTTTTAGATAAGACAGCTGCACCATTGAATCGTCAAGTTCCCTGAGAAAATTAACACAGAATAATGTCTTCCTGAGCTACCCGCACCAGTGTGCCAGGGCTGGGAGGGCATATACATGGCTCAGCCCAACATAAAGTATAAAATCTGGTCAATTAATAGAACAAATTAGGAAGAGAGCTTGATCTGTCTTCAACCCACGCATGCGTTCCTAGGGACTGGGGATGTCCAGCATTGTGACAGTGAGCATACAGAGACCAGTAATGAGGAACGTATTTGTACTGTGATTCAACCAGTATACTGCAAGTGGTATATTACTTTTCTGTTGTGATTTAACGACAATGCTGCATCACTCTACTAAATCAAAATCCCAAATAAGTAAATTTGATAATAAACATGAAGCCCTCTTCCTAGTCAGAGAGTATTGAACTCTGACAGTGGCAAATATGGAAATGCTTTTCTTAAGATACAGTCAAGACAAAAGTTAGATCTACTGTTGAAGTGGGTCAACTGAAATTTCAAATAATAAGGTCAGAGTTCACAACTCATGGAAAGCAAGGCATAGGAAGCGTACAGTCATGCCTGGTTCTCATCCCAAATTTTAAGTCACAAAATGGATCAAGCCTATCCCTGAGTTCTAGGAACATTCCCATGTCCCAGTCTTTCATTGTCCAGCTGTAGACTGGCTGGGAAACTCCTAAACAAAGAGTTACTCCTAGAATTGTAGATTAATAAATGGTCCTATGAAAACTTCCATGGCAAGACTGTCAATTATGTTATTATAGGGGAAAAAAAAAAGAGCTGCAGACAGGGACACAATGCATGCTTGCCTGTGCAAATCAGACAATATGACAAAGTGGACCACGATGCAAAAGTAGCTAGCTTTCAAAGCATAAAGAACATGCTTACAAGGATACATTAGACTGAACTGTTGGACAAAATCAGTCACTGGTCGTTTTAAACGTACTTCTACAAGCAAAATAATTTTGAATACTACTATTTTTGGAAGTTCATAATAGTGTAGATCCTTTTTTTGGTAAAATATAGGGAAAAGCAGTACTGTTTCAATGGAGAAATATTGTACCAGATGATTCTCTCTCCACTGTTGAATAAAACAGTGTGATAGGAAATACCACAGCTGTAGTACTATAGCATAGCATTGAGTGCTCCTTGAGTTATTTTCTGTGTTTTCTTAGTAAGGTGTAGATATATATTTTGAATAGAGGAAGGGTTTTTTTTCTTAGGGGGTGTCAGGTCTGGTTTTTTGCAGTGGTTTTTAATTAAGAACTTGTCAGTCACTTCCCATTGTAAAAGTGCAAAGTCGAGGTAAAAATAAACTTGAGGTTCTTTCACTCACAGCTTCAAACACCAAAGTTGGTGTATGAAGCCAGCTGGATTTACTGCATGTGCCATGTCTCTTCACACACTTCATTGAGTGAGCAAGCCACGGTGGAAACATGGTGACTCATAAATGAAAATAACAAACTGCAGCACTTTGACCAGATGAAATTAGTGAAAGAGAACCTTATCTCCTTAATGAAGTAGAAGTGCTGGGAACAGATAAAGCCTGTATTTTCTGATTTTTGGTCATCGTGATATATGTCACAAGGTGAATACATAAAGCAGTAGGTGACAGTCTACATTCCTCACTGCAGTATGTGGAGTGGGATTCAGCCACATAAACATATGTGTTTACTGTCATTTTAGGCACTGGGGGGGTAGCCTGCCAGCTTACAGCTGAAGCTCCAGAAAGTTGTAAGTTGGCTGTAAATATATGGAATCTTCAAGTAGGTATCTTAGATAAAATAGGACATTTAAAACAACATTAAATGCCTAGAGGACAACTCAGGCCAGTCCTTACCTTCTTTGCTGAAGTATATACATGTTGGTGTGTTTATCTATGTATACATGTACACAAATATGTACACATGCATGTATGTCACCCACAGTCAAAGGAGATCAGCATCTATATTTAAGTATGTGTATCTGTATGTGCATGCAATTTCCTTTACACAAACGCATCAATCCTCTGCATCCAGCAAAGTGCCAGCTGAGTCCAGAACAAAGCTTTCTCCAGACTGCTGCACAACTTACACCTTCCGTAGGCTGCCGTGACTGCCATGTTCGCCGTGTCACCTTAACTGGCTCTCCAGTCTTCCCTAGGCAATTAGTGCACAATGTTACCTGCTGTCCAGGTAACATTATTTTTTTAAAGTTATGTAGTCAGCATTTTAGTACAAGCATATTCTCTTTTTTTCCTTTAACCTAGATGACCTGGTCTTCTAATGGGGCTGATGGGTTCTTCCAGAGAAGTGTCAAGCACCACCTGTTTTCACAGATGAGTTCTCAGTCACCATTTCCCCGTTGTTGAAATATTGTCAATCCTTTGCTAAGGTCTAAGATTTTTAATAACTCTGAGGTATTTAAAGATCCAAAGTTTCTTTTCTGCCAGAAAAGGGTTTTTTTCCTTTTTTTTTTTTTTTCATCAACAGATAACATTTGGCTAAGGAGAAATTCACTCCTTGTTACTGAATATTACTCGTTACTCATCACAGACCATATTCTGAATCTGTGAATCAAGTGAATCTGTACATCAAGTAAGAGGTGTAAAGGGGTACTCAGCCCCTCTCCACAGGTGCTCTATATTGTTGATAGCAGCATGGGGATGGTAATGGTTAATCAAGCATATCACCTCCCTTCTCCTCTTTACTGGGTGTGAACTGGGCACAGTCTTGCTCTTTTCTCCTGTCTCAGAGCGCTAGACAGTGTGCTTGGTTTGATGAGAGAGAGGAGGAAGAAAGCGAGTCAGCCTGGGGAGCGGGACTGCACTTTCTGTTTTGCCATGGAATAAGGAAGAAACAGAGTCAAGACTCTGCTTTTCAAAGATGGGGGATTTTTTCTGAGGGACAATCTCTCTCTGACTGAGCACATACAGACTTAATATTAAACTAGAAATTTTTGTATTCTGTATGAGCAAAGTATCAGACACAAGTTACATCTACCTAATACATTAAGTTAATAATTTCAAATGAGTACTGCTTTGCTTTTAATAAAAGGGCTGACATACAGTCATACAATCAACGAGTCATACAATGATTATAAATGTATCCATATTTTATTTAGGACAGATGATTCTTTCCAATTAGAGAGAAGTACTGTACAATAATTGGCATTTCTCTAAGGGTTGTTTTCTATGAAAAGGCAATAAAAACCCCTAAGTCTGAAATGCAAGTTGCATTTAAACTGACACTTTTATTCTATTTCAGTAAACTCTGATCTCAGTTGGAAAGAATTGTGTAATGATTATATTTTTGTACAAGATGGGAGGAGTGGTGTGGGATTTTTTCTACTACAGCTCTCCTTGGATCAGTCATGTTGGATGGAATTCATCTCACCTGTCTTTAGCCAGATAAGTGTTAGTCATCTAGTTTAATCTAATTTCCCTGGATTGCCTGGAGACAGATGGGCTTCTACAAAAGACAGCTGAGCCATCCTCAGCTGTTCAGTATCTATGGGATGAATTGTACTCCAGATCATCTTATGTCTTCCCAGTAATTATAAAGAAGGCATAAATAGCTAGTTTAGAATAGATGCCTGAATTTTACATAGCTACATGAACCCCAGTCTTTGTGTCAGTGTGACTCAGTTCTTCATAGTACTGCAATTTCATCATTAGATTCACGCCGTAGTTTTAGCTTTAATCCACAACAAGTTCTAAATATACTTCAACTACATACATCTTTACTTACAGGGCAGTTCCACTGACATCAGTTGTGTTCACATAATAAGACAGCATCATTCATTGTCCTCTATTGTCTAGAGGAAAATTTATTTCCACTACCTTTGTTCTTTGTTCATTCTCTCTGGCCTTTCCTTAAGCCGATAAAGGAGGACTAACTTTTCCAGTAATTTTCTTTAAAAAAAAAAAAATTCTACATTTCCAGAATTTGTCCAGAAATGCCAGCTGTAACTCAATACAATGTAAGATAGCCACTAGTAGAAACATTTTAAACTTCCATCTACAAATTTTAAAAGATTTGACTAAGGAGTTCTCTAGTTACTGAATACTGATTTTCAATAATTCTTGCAATATCGGGAAGGTTCCTAAAGACTGAAAAAGGCTAATGTTGCACTTACAGTGTTGCTCAAACAAAGTAATTAAAAATAGACCAATCTGACCAGCATCAGTAAATACGGGAATGGCTGACACTCTGTTAATGAACAATTAAGAGAATGATTAATGATTTATGGAAAACCATTAGATCTTTTCAAAGTAGTTTGCTTTTTTAATGATCCCAGTTTGTTTAATAAAGGTAATGGATGCTGGGGTAACATACCTCCACTTCTGTAATGATCATGACTCAATTTTGCTTGACATTTTGATTAAGAACTAAAATGATCTGAAATTAACATGATGCACCAAATGCATGCATTAAAAATAGCCATGACAGATCTCAAAGATAATTAGAGAATCAGCCAGTGTGTTTCTGAGAGAGCAGAAGGATCTGCAGGAGTTGATTCTTAGCTTTATGAAACATGCAGTTCCTTTCAATAACTTAGAATAAAGCCAAATCACTGATAAAGTTTGCTGATGGCACATATTATTGGAAAATAATAAGTACACAGGGACAGGATAAGTTCCCCAGGGCTGAACAAATGGATTGCTTTGTCTGCTGAATGGAAGCAGACAACATGCTTTTTTATTCTGTCAGTGGAGGTTAAACATCTGGAAAATAGGTGTTATTGAGAAAACAGGAGAACTTCTGATTGGCAATGCTCCTGGAGAGGACTCTGGAGTGATGGAGGAGTGACAGCTGAACAGCTGATATTCTCTTAGAGAATATCTGTAAGACCAATATACAGTCCCAAGTAGGACTTGCGTGGCTACATTTCCTTTGTACTGACAGAGCTGTGACTGTCACCACATCCACATACGCTGGTCACAGTTTATGAGGGTTATTGATAGCCTGGAAACCAAGAAATCAAAAGTCTTGCCTTGTAACGGCATCCTGTGAGTTGAAGCTATTTAGTATATCAAAAACTCTAGAGTGATAAAGACTTCCCTTAAGTACCTATACTCAGAGTAAAGCATGGATAACCGGTACTTCAGTTCAGCTGCCAAAGTTATAACAAGATCCAATCCATACTGGAAGTTGGATTAGACAAATTAAGGTTAAAATAAAGATGTATTTTTACAGCTTTCAGCCTAATTACTCACTGAGAAAATTTACAATAGCTCCCAGTGCATTTTCCTGACACCGAACCTTTAAAACTAGGATGTGATACTCATTTTCAAAAGTGTAATTCAACTAAAAATCTGGTGAAATGTCATGGTTGATGTTATACACAGGCAGACTGTTTTCTTCTGGGAACTCTCAGCTGAGCTTTTTAAACAACAGTGATTCAGTGAAGTTGACCTAATAGATGCAGATACATTTAGTTTTGAAAATGTTTAAAAGAAGCTCTTAGCTGCCAAAGCTCCGTCACTTGCCCAAGGTCATACAGGACATGTGCAGCAGAATCAGACACTAATTCATGATCTCCAGTGCTCTCAATATACTCTTCTTTCTCACCATTTGGGGATCATTCAGATTCAGCAGTGTCCCCATTCTGAAAATGATGAGTGTTGAAAATAAGCAATAGAAATACAAATGCAGTTGCAAAAGCTTTTGTTTCTGATTCATTTTCAAATCACTTTTAAGCTGATAAAACAGAATTCAATCCACACTGGATGCTATGTGTGATATAGTTAACTCACTTGGGGTGGGGATGAGGATGTTATTACTTCAAATGAATTATTTACACCTAACTTCAAAATCTTTAGTTTGCATGCTTTATAGCTCTGATTTTGTTACAGACTTACTAAGACATCTTGCCATGCAGGCTATCCTGTTTTGTGCAGTACAGCCTCTAGCTAATGCTTGTCTTACAAAAAGTTCTCTACTATACCAACCGCCAGCATATCAGTCTCCAAAATGGCCCATGAAACCTTATGGAGAAGCACTCTCTACTTTTTATACATACTTTTGTTCTTTAGCTGAATGCTTGGCCCAGTGATACTATCTCTTTCTTTAATTTAAATATAAAGGATTGTCATTCCTTGAAGGACAGCATGCCTTGATGTTTTGTATTTGACTTGAACTCGCACCCAGGCATGAGACAAATATAAAAGAGAATTACATGCAGAACTCAGAGTTCGAGATTTGGACTAAACATAATGGTACCCAAGATCCTTGTGGTATACCATGACATGTCCTATCAGGCACATGGGCTTGGACAGATGGCTGGCACCACAGGAAACAGACACAAGTGTGCAAAGACAACAAAATAAATGTAAAACTGAGCTTTAATGCTTTGTTTCCTCAAGTCCACCTACACTTCAGATGTTCAAAAAATAAGGTCTCATA
Organism: Mycteria americana; assembly: GCF_035582795.1. Lineage (NCBI taxonomy): Eukaryota > Metazoa > Chordata > Aves > Ciconiiformes > Ciconiidae > Mycteria > Mycteria americana. The sequence continues at coordinate 194,484,684 of NC_134365.1, forward strand.
CAACCTAATTATCTATCTGTCCAGATACATTCATGCATTTCTCAAGATCTTTGTGGCACATTTGTTTTACCTCAGCTTTATTCTTTATTTGTTTGTTTAAAAATGAGCCATTTTCCCTAACTTAACATGCATGAAAAGTAGAAAGATAATTTAAGTCACCTATTCTAGGAGTTTGAGCATTTTAATAACTTCCTAACAAGAGGCAGTTAAGCAAGAAAAGACAGTGGAAAAAGAGAAAAGTAGGATAGCAACATATTTTACAGGCACATTAAAAATTCTCATCCTGTGCATCGGTAAAGGTGTAGGTGGCTGAAATCTGTTAGGTATGTAGTAACCTAGCAAGAAAGGGTTACTCACTTTCTTTCTTCATGTGGTGCCAACATAATTGCTCAGTACATTAAAACATTACCTCAAAACATCCCAAATATTTGTTAGCTTGGGTGTTTCCTCCCCCATAAAAATGGGCTCAAATCAGAACCATTCACCCACAGGCTTCCTGACAAGGAAGCTGGAGACATGAGAATTAATGTGTCAGCCAGCCTGCAAACCAAGTCTGGCTCATCAGGCTGGGTAATATGCAAAAGAAACATCCTTGTTTTTCTCTATCCCATATCCAATCCACCGAGCAATTTTTTATTGTGGTCAGGAAGGCTTTCATAATTTAGGGCTTGTGCTTTGGTATTTCAATCTAGCACAGTATAATCAAAACTTACTGGCTTTGTTTATTTTATCTTCAATCTAAGATGTTATATTACAAAAGCATTACAGAAGATATCAGACGTTTTGGGATCTAGGAACATTATTTACAGTGCAGGAGACGCATTGTGAACAACCCATAGCAGAGTTCATATCAGTCTATATTGCTTGTTAGGGATGTTTCTTCTTAAGCATACTAGTCAAAGGAATGCTTTCAAATGATCCAAAAATACTCAATTCAACCAAGGGCCGAGGCTTTGCATCCAGAACCGTTACCTTTAACATTCTGCAAGTTGTGTTACCCGAAGAGTGTGTCAGCCCCTCGTCCAAGCAACAGGACCTTCCATCCTAGGAGGCACGGCATGCTATGTGAAACAGTAGCTATTTTGTCCTTTCACAGACATTTTTATCCTGAAAAGTAGCACTGCGTAAGGAGATCAAAGATTGCTATCATGGAAGGTGTTATCTTATTTTTGGTGTTGCCTTATTTTACCAGGTAAGAAAAAGAACGACAGAAGTACCATATAGCACGTGCCTTTGCATCCATTCCTAACACACAGCCTGTTGCACATCCCACATCCACTGAACACCTTTAACAGCTGAGAACAGCAGCACCGAAACTGAAAGAAGAAAAAAAAAGAAAAAAAAAAGAAAGTGTCATTTTCCCTGGGAAACCAAGTTTGAAGCAGTTCCAGGATCCCTAGCGACGGAAGGCTCTAACCTTAGGTGAGGCTGGAGCTCAGACCCCCACTCAGCCATGTTTTTCAGGTGAGCAACTTCATGCTTCAGTATCCTAAAACTGTCAGTCCTGGAATAATCTGTAGCTATCCCAGTGTCACACACCCTGTCTTTCTGTAAGACAGACTGTTGTAGGTTTAGGAACACATTGCTTCTACGGTCTTAAAGCAATTCATTTTCATTTCCAAAGCAAACGTGCCAAATTGCTTGACACAGATTTAGGAACACTGAAAACACAAACTTTTTTTGTAAGGTAGTTTATCAAGCATCCAGATGAAAATACTTCCAATCTGACATGTTAGAAAGTAAACATTTCAGGCTCAATGAACTAGAATTTTCTGCCAAAATAGATTTAGTTGAATTTTTTCCTACTATCTCTAACTTTGTAAGTCATAAACGTTGAATAAATTTACTACACTGATATGGTCAGCTAGGGGCGTTTCTGCAGGGCAATCAATTTCTTAGGATATATGTCCCAGTGGACAACACATATCTTGTAAGTAGATATTTGGGAATAAGATTTTAATAGCTGAGGCAACAAATCACTAGGTTTTATTTTCTCTATGCAGTGTTTATTTTTTACGTTCTTAACTTTTGACAATTGTATCTGTTTCCCTTGAAATGTTTTTTTTTTTCTGCTATGTCTGAAAACCCTGTGACATGCAGCTAACAGTATTTGTTGTTTAAATACCTTCTTTATGGTAAAACATCATCCAAACTGGAATATTGTGCATGTCTATTACAGGGAAAGGACCACTAATAAGTAAGCAACATCTGAACAAGAGAGTTTATGTAAGATCAGTTACAGAACCAGACTTCAAAGCAGCCTCAATGTGTGCCAAATCTCCTAATGAACACAATTTTTCATGTTACTGTATACTGTACATGATCCAAAGCCCTGCATACACTTTCTGAAGATTAGAAGAAAGTCAGCCATATAATATGCTATGTATAAAAATAGCAGTGCAAAATGTCGAGTCCTTAATTCATAAGATACATGAGAATAGTTCTGACACAGCAGCAAGGATGACTTACTCTGGGTTTGTAACATGACCTTCTGCCACCCTAGCGAAGACAGTTGAATTGTGACTGAAACTGTTCCTCTGCCATGGAATTTTACAGTCCATTTTTAAAGTTAAGCAGCACAAATTTTGAAACACCACTCTCCAAACTGTGGCATTTGAGGAGCCATTTCACAAGAGTCAACCTGCACAGCTGGGGCAGCAAGGGGACCTGAGGAGCGAAGCTATTCAGCTGTCCCACTGTCAGCAAGCCCCACTCATCAAAAGTCAGAGTTTGAGTGGTCTTAGCAAGATCACTGCACTTTTGTACTGGCATATTCAGACTAGGAACGGGTCACATTGAATCTCTGACCTATCTTTATTTTGTTAAAGAGCAGGTTTTTATTCCCAGATTGTCTTCACAGCTACAGTACTCTGAAAGTGCCATTTGCCTTAGTACAATCACCCATTGCAAAATCATGCAATCAGGACTTGGCTCTTCTTTTTATTTTAAGCTGATGAAGCGTCTGCCTGGCAATCGTCTCATTTCCACTGTGACTCATGTCCTACCATGTCTCAGTGACCATTTTTATGTCAGCATTTGAGATTTTTATTTGGTCTGGAAATAGTATACCCAGCAGAGATTTATCAGTTATAATTGTTAACTGGCACACCTGACACCCTGCCTAAATGGTTAATTCAATTCCTTATAAAAATCCAACAGCTTAAAGAATGAACTTGTGAAAGTGGAATGTGTTGACTGTTAGATGCCAAAAGTTTAAACATTCATGTCTCAGAACAGGCTCAAATGATCAAAGTAACCCTAAGTTGCTCTATTATTACAAATTGTTCTCACCTACAAAAGAAGTAACTTCTTGGGAAAAAGTTTTAGGGAAAGTTTTTGTACTTGAGAGTATAAAAGAAGTTGCCTATGAGTAAAAAGGGAAAAAAGGTGTTAGTAATTTAAACATTTGGACAAGAAAAGTCCAGCAGGTAACATTGATAATGGTGACCCCTTCCCTAAAACCTAGGCTCAACATCTGCAAGTTTTTCTTTTCCTAGTTATTTTTTACATGTATTAGCACACTGATCTTTATTACTGGCTTTCACAGGAATGGGCCATGTTGACAGGAATACCAGGAAAAATGAAGATAAGTAATACAGAAAATATGTTATTCTGGTGTTTGCATCCCCAGATTGGTACTCCCTCTGGATTTTAATGTTTTTTTTTTTTTTTTTTTAGTTATTGCTGCACACAAAGTGTAATTTTCTAGGGCCTGATATTTTTTGTCCTTTAAGAAACATTAATTTATAATTAAAAGACAACAAAGATTTTGTAAGTTCTCATTGTTTAAAATTGAGTCTAGGAAGATTTTAAAGTTTTAACTCTGCTATTCCTGTTGCACTGGATGACAGCTGAACTCTGCTAACAAATCTAAAAGTAAATGCAAATGGAAACAAACATTTCAAAGAAAGCTTCCATTTCTGATATGCCATGCCAAGGACTCCCACAAATGTATTTATCATTACAAAGGAGCATAAACTTTTACGATGTGCTGGTTTTCCTCCAGAAAATGCTGATTTGTCAAAAGCAAAATGTTTCTGTGAATATGTGGCTTTTGATAAATCTTCCTTGATTTTCTGCTAAGTATTGTTCTTAGCTCCTTGGCCAACACCACCAAGCCTGGCACAGGCTGCTCTGGTCGGTGTCCCTCGGGCTTCCTGACAACCATCCCAGCTGGCTGCCCATGTTGGTGGTTGCAGCAGGCAGCTGGCCCACCAACCTGGACAGATCCTGTGCTCCAGGCGCAGGGTTGATGCTTGGTCTTCACAGAGGTTTTTCTCCATGGCCTGGATGTCCCTCTTCCATTTGATAGCTATTCTGCAATGATGGGTGGTGCAAATGCTGCGCCAGTAACATTTGGCAGCTCATCATCCCATAAAGCACACATTATTTTTCCAACATTTGGCATGCCAATAAAGAGTGACCCGCTGGACAGGATAATATGCACATGGTGATGATCAAATTTGAAGGCACGTTTTCAAGACTTTTCCTCATACAGAAACTGCTGTAGAGGCTGCCAAGCCCTTATGTACTGGCCAAGGAGGCAATCCTTATCTACTCCGCACCCACCGGCAGGCTGTAATGCCCAGACATGCACCAGGAGACATCTTCAAATAAGTGATGTTTCAACTTGTTGGCCACATTTTCAGTATCACTCACCAAAACAGAGTGTTTTTTCCAGTAAGAAACAAAACTTACACGGCCAGGTGTGTTTTAGGATATTTTCCATTGCATTTTCTAATTACATATAAGTAAATTTCTAAAATAATGTGCCATTTTGAAATGAGAATCTGAAACTCTTTGACTATAAAAATTAAAAATTTCTTTTTGCTAAAACAATTAGAAAAACTAACACATATTTATAGTTTAAGTGCTATTCAAATTTGTAATTTATTGATAGAAAAAGTTGAAACCCTCTCCCCAAATTTTATGCTGTTTTAGTAGTCAGCATTCATATAGGTTACGATGAAAAAATTCTTTCTAAATAGAGAGAGAAAAAAAGAGGAATTTGAATTTTTGAAAATAAAATACACATATTGTGCGAAGCTCTCCTGTACTGTCTAGAAACAGCCTAGATTGTAACTTTTAAGATATCAGTTTTAAATTAAACTTGAAGAATGCAAACTTTGAAAAGCAACGGAGATGAGAAGGTGTGGGAATCATGGAAGTATTTATAATGGAATTTCAAATAAAATTATTTTTAAAAATGACATTCCTGTGGACTCAAAAATCTGTTTAGGCTGCAATACAGATCTCTTTGTGATTGTTTTTGCTCTGATGCTTTTAGAAATTTAATTAACTTAAAAAAACTCATAAATTCAACACAATACAAATAATGAAACAACAAGGAGTGAGAGTGTCAGGAACAAAATAGCTACCATATTTCTTGGTGCGTTGAAAAGTAAAGCGACTTCTTGAACAAAATTGCTACTTCTTCCAAGCTGATGATTTGCTGGTTTTTTAGACCAATATAAATTGAACCTAAAGGAGAAATGGGAGAGAACTGGATTCCTGGCTTAGTGGGAAATTATTCAACTGGATTTATTTTTTTTCTTCTACACTGGAACAAGACGAAAGAAGTCAGCATCTCTTATGAAACAAAATTCTGAGAGAAAAAATAAAAATCCCCACTTTGGGCTGATGAGCATTTTTTTTCTCACTTAAAGTTTCTCACTTCGAATTAAATGTTTAAAAACACTGTCCCAGTCTGAATCTTTCATAATGCTTGGCTCCCACTATCCAGTGATTCAAGGTGAATGTTGCCTTCTTCGAACTACTGACAGAGAAGAAAGATCCTTTGGGAACAAGGATCGAAAGAAGGCAGAGAAAAGAAGAGCAAAAGGGGAGGACAAACAATAAACAGAAATTTCCAGCAACTCTTTCCAGAATATTCAGCTACACCCAGTCTTTATTTTTGCTGGTATACCTGGTGGTGCAAATCAAAGCTTTTCACCCTTCTTGAAGCTGCTTTGCTTTCTACAGAATGATCTGAAATCAAGAACAAGGTGTTTTCAAATTATCAGTTTATATTAGTCCCCCAAAACCTCCCAACATGAAAAGTTTTCCTGGCAATCTGTCACGGCTACTTAACCACCTTTAACACATCTTAACAAAGTGTTCCCTTGCTGAAGTACTCTGCATATTTGTGTGCTTGCTGTGCTCTGATTTTTATTCTTTGAAATACAAGTTCTTCATGACAAGAATCAGGTTCACAAGCTTGTCAGTAGCTTACAGCATATTGTGTCCTCTGTCACAATAACTAGCACTGTGAATTTTTCCAGAAAAAAAGGTTTTCAGCTTTTTCATATCTCGTCACTCCATGATATCTTCTTTCATCTCTCTTGTCCTCTCCAAGGAACAAAAGGCATGCAAAACTGAGAGCCTTTAGGATCTCTGCCTGTTCTTTAATCTCTGTGGAGTATTTTCTGCTGAATGCCAGGGTGTAGAAACAGTAAAATCTCGATCCAAGGTGTTCTGCTGTTTCTGTGCCTTAAATGAATTATTAAAATAAAAATTCAATTTTTATTAAAATAAAAATTCATTTAAGCTTAAAAGCTTAAATGAATTATTATAATTACTGTAACTAGATGTATTCTTTCTCTTTCTGCAACAATTACTCCTGGATTAACAATGGTTATTGGATCAGACTGTTAAAATTTTAATTAGACTAACAATAAACTCTTGACTTTACATATAAGGTGTGTTTCCCATTTCCCCCCAAAAAAAGATTTTGAGGGCAATACTGGCTCCATATCCCAATAAAGAAGTAAGAAAAAAACTTACTTGTGGTACTAGTAAACTACATCATTATGACAAGAAGACATGGGTGTTGTCAGAATAGCATCCACCAGTTGTGATATTGATACAGGGGCAGGTCACCACATGAATCCCTGAAAAATGTCCTTTGACCTTGCCCCTAAACATCACTTGCTGCACAATGATAGATCCAGAAAAAATAAACAAAACATATAGTTACATGAAGCTGTGTATGAAGCTGTCTGCTGCTTTGCCTTGTGCTGAAACAGTCTCAGATGGCATTAAAAATCAAAGAAGAATGTCTCTTAGCTAACAGAGATCTGCAAGACATGAGCAGTGGATTCAGCTCATCCCTGGATTTCCATGCCTACCTGGATGGAGTGTTGCTTATTTTCCTTTCATAGAGAAGACTATCAGACCCTATGTTTTGAGTTCTGTTACTCTTAAAATATTCAGAGTTTAAAGCTCACGGCAAGTCTATATTTTAAAATGCTTACGTATCTGAAGTATGTGTAGACTCAAATAAAATGGCTAAATATATCAAAAGAATTGGTTTTACAGGCTGTAATCCATTACCCCTAAGAGTCATCATCTATCACAGCCAAAGGCAATTTATTAGTGTCAGAGAAAACGTGGCATTCCCTTTGTCAGGACAAATTCTGCACAGACTGTTACTCAATGAAAAAGCCATCATACTCCCCTTAATCAGCAGACAATAGTAAATGAAGACAAAACCTAATCATGTTTCTTTCTTTAGTCACAATTTAAGGAGAAACAAGAAGGCTACAGAATGTTAATATGGGACTGAAAGGGACACAGCACACCGGTGGATGCCAAATGCAGCGTACAGCATTTATTCTATAGGTCTATGAGATAAAAGACACCACCAGAAATGAAGGACAACTGGTCCAATTGCAAATGGTAAATGAGTTACATATTCTGATAGTAGAAATCAGGAAGACAATCAAAAGTGATTGGACATGTAAATGAAATGGGAAAATTAGATCCATTAGGTATACTTTGAGCTTGATCTGTTTCCTAATGATTCTTGGTTTATTTTAGTAGATTGACTATTACTTCAGAGATGTAACTCTAGATTGATGCTGGTAATGAGATTATTCAAGGTTTTTATACATAGACCTGAGGAAGTTCCAATTATTGTGACCGACATATTCTGCTGTAGCATCCCTTCAGTATATGCAACATCAGTTTCTGTGCTTTTTCTTTGGTTAAAAATGAGTAGCCATAATGTAAACAGTACTGTCAGCTCAATGCATATTCATTATGATGCTTTGTAAGAATTCCTATCAACCACAGTCTTTCTTAAACTTCACATTTCTAGTAAGTCTGGCTTGCTGCAGGACCATTTTTTAAGTTGCCATTTTGACACTAATAATTCATGCTGCAGAAGAGATCTTCACTGTGCTCCCTCTTTCAAGATATACTTTATAAGGCTTATTTTGATACCCCCTTTCGTTTTTGTCTTTTTTGCCTCTGGTTAAAACTAAATCCTACAGACACAAAGGACTGACAGATTTTGAATGAGAAAAAACAAATCCAATCTCAGAAGGTTTGGTTTTCAAACCGGACTCAAATCAGTACTCATAAGTTTTATGAGCTCCTATGAGTAAATGCAAATCTTCTATTCTCACAGAAAGCTACAAACTAAATCAAGTCTTTGATTTTGAAGTAGACCTTACTCACTTCAATAAATCAAGAGGGAAGTTTAGGCATTTTAGCAATGTATTTGTCAGAAGACAGGTTATGTGAAGACATGTAAGTGAAGGTAATAATTTGTTCTGTTTTCTTTATTCTATTTGCTGAGTTGGGGGAGAAAAGGCCTCCAGACAAAGCATATATGAAGGGGTCTCCCCTGGAAGACTGCTGCTGGAAGGAAACCATCACTTTTTTGGCAGTGAGGAGAATGTTACAACTGATATTTCTCAAAACAAACCTCGATCTTTGGGCTTTTTTAATAAAATAATTTTAAAAAGATATTTTTATGTGCATTCTGTTTTGCTTAAATAGCTAATCTGCTTTTTACACATCTACCACTGTTCCCACAATATTTTGCTCATAAACTCATGGTTTGGCTAAGCTGATGAATGGCCATTAGCATACATGACAAGGCTCATTATGGCTCTGACTTCGCATATTGTTCTATGGGAGATGGTGATCTTCCTCCCATCTCCCCACACCTGAACTCCAAGATGAACACCTCCTTTCTTCACCTGGAAGTAGCTCTGGCAATCACTAGACCCCTCCATGAGCTGATTAAATTCACCCTAATGTGAGAAAGGATTTTTTTTAGTCTGAAAAGGATTTTTTTCTAAATTTAATGAGTTAGCTTTCATCCAAATCTATTCTCTCAACTGGTTGAACGTGCAGGAAGGAGATTAAAATCAGAGATTAAATGCATTTGAGCTGCTGTGGAGCCATCAGGAAAGAATTTTATTTTTCATATCAAAAGTGAATAACTTCTGATTTTCCCCTTTTCTTTTTCAGGAATAATATTATATGGTTTACAGTAAAGGCAGCCTGAGAGGAGGATCAGAGCTGTATCATATTGGTAGAAGTGCTTTTGCTTTTGAAAACATATGGTAGAAAATCATGTAGCATTATGAACATTACACTCCCCTGTAAATAAAGCTCACAGAACAACATGCCTACCTTCAAAGACTACTTCTGAAAATGCATTGTAGAAAGTTGTGACAGACATGAAGGCCTTCTGATTGCAGTGCATCTGTTCCAAACAAGAGACAACATTTCATTGATTTAAGGACTTTTATAATTTTATTTACCACTAAACTATTAGTGGTGCTTATATCTGGTATTATGCCCATTTCATCCTCCAAAATCTTGTTTGTTTTTCCAACTGCATCAGCTGGTCTAATAAAAAAGTTTCTTCCCTGTAAGTCTTGTTTTGGTGGATGTAAATACTGAAGGCTGCTGATATATGCATCAAAACTACATTTGTGCAAGTCAATAACCAATCAATACACTGACTGAGCTAAGCTGATATAGTACTATTGACTAAATTTTTTACCTATAATTTTAAATATTCAGTGCTACAGTGCATTCAAGATGTTAATGACTAATTAGATCTGATATCAATTATCATTTTCCAAGAAATAATTGTTGCCATATTCCTCTTTCAGACATGAAGACAATCTGCTATATATCTAATTTACGGTCTTTGATTTTATGATGTTTAAGAATAAACTGTATTCTGAATCACTCTTTTTTAATCATTCATGTATAACTGAAGCTCAAACAGTCTGATACTAAATCTTCTGATGTTAAATTTATTCACAGTCATAAATCATTGCTCTGCTTCTTAGTCTGTTCTGCCAGGATGTTAGAAAATAAATCTGATATAACCATCTATAATTTGAATTATTTGCATGTTTGGAAAACTATTAAAGTTAGGGAAATTTATTTATTTGCAAAATTCAAAGGAAGCCACATTTGTATTCCTTTTAGAAGTACGCTTCATCTCTATTCTAGTACATAAGAGTTTACCATTAAAAGCAGCTCTAAAAAGTTATCAACACAACTCATTTTGAGAGGAAAAGTATTTCTAAAGTTACTGTATCATAAAATATAAGGAGTCATTATGTTTTAAATAGACTCAAATGTATCTGTGGTACAAAAATAGGTCAACCTCTAAAATCAGATTGTATGAAGTTACAGATGTATGAAAATCAGTTTGGGCGTTTAATAATTATATTTGGAAACAAAATAGTTACATGCTGTAATAATAGTGTTAAACTATTGACTTCCTTCAAATGTCCATAAAGGAGAAGAAAGCACATGTGTTCAAAAGGTTTTTCAAACATTATTAAATCTAGTGTTGTCTAATTTGATCATGGGCTCCATTCTGCTAGCCTTCCTCATGTTAATCCATTTATTATAAGGGACTCTTCCAAGACTAAACCTTTCAGCCTGGCTGAAAACATTAGTCTTCATTTCGTACAATATTATTATCTAATTGTGTATGTGTCTATATTACCACTCAATATGAAAACAATACATTTTTCTATCCATATACTTGGTTTTGACATTTTGGACCCTATATTATATTTTTAGTCAACATTTTGATATCTTGTATTAACATTTAAAATAAGAATATTATAGCTATCTGAAAAGGAAGTTAAGTGCAAATGGAAATCCAGATAAATCCGGTTAGAAGCTATGTTCAATCTATGCAGGAGCTTGCAAATACTGGGTTTTTAAATCATGGCTGTATTACAGAAGTGAGAGCCTTTCCTAGTTTCCGTGTTGATGTACATACTCTGATAACATCTCACATCCCACTCTCTGAGGAGGAGCCATCATATTTTTTACTGTAGTCAGGGACCATGATTCCAGGGTATGTTACGACATGCATTAGTCAGTAAGTCTAAATGCAATCTATATGACTAGCAGGAGCTGTTCTATTTCCTTGTGGGAGAACTTAATGTTCTAACATAAAACCAGCTTTCAAGACAAATTCAGCGTGGAATCTAGATCACGTTAATTTCCACAGATCATAGGAAAGCATATGAATCACTGAAATTTAAAATTAAGACTACTGAATACACTGAATTCAGAGCTATCATACTATATACTATAGTTTATAGTATAAAACAGTATCATAGTAGTATTATATTGCAGTATAGTATAATAATACACTACACTGTTTGGAGAGTGGATCTAAACAAGACTATAAACTCCTTTAAAACACTAAAAAAAAATTCCAAAGAACCAAGAAAAAACTAAAAGTGTTTAGCCCACATCACAGCTTGTCTTTTACAGGCACCTTTCCAGCCTACAGACCAGCTGTTGAGCTTTTGCCCTTCTGAGATCTAACTAAAACATTTCTCCTGTTTTGGAGGAGAGTGACTGCCCTTCTTTACAAGATGATGGCAGAAATAAGCAGTGGGGATGCACAGAGGAAGACAGAGAAAGGCCCAGATTCAACCCATTCCTGGAAACTATTAGTGGTGCTTATGTCTGGTATTATGGCCATTTCATCCTCCAAGTGCCTCTTTAGCAGATTTTCTTTATTAAGTTAACTTTCTTTGAAGGTTTTCCAACCAGAGGCTGAAATGAGACATCACTTTACTACCATACTCACAGCTCCCACCCCCCTCATCTGAGAGGAATTTCTCTCAAGGGCTTCTCCTTGAAACAAGTAGATAGCAATACACATGTGCTGGTTAAGAGCATCACTAAATCTTCCTTCCTCAAAGCAGATGCTGTTAACAGATAGGTAGGCAACCAAGAAACTGAGAAAAACTTAATGTGACAAAATTGGTTACCTTCTTAATTAGATTGACACTCAAAAAGATGAGCCTGTATGTTGTGAAAAAGGTATGTTGTGAAAAAGGTATGACAAACTGTGTAACCTAAATTCATCTCTGAAGATGCAAGAGTGCATCCACGTGGAAAACCTGTCCTGCTTTTACAGGACATTTCCTAAAAACATTTCCCCCCAGCCTGCTAAGACTTTACTGATTGTTGGGGTCCCATGTAAGCCCTGTCAGCAGAAAACTACCCAGACTAAATCATCATTATTCAGGGTTGCCAGGCAAAATATGTGAGACTGAGACAGTGCTAACTGGGATGGGGTGCAGTCAAACCAGGCAGCAGGCTGACTCCCACCCAGGTAGGGTGGCCTACGGCCAATGCGCAGACCCACACTCCAGCCCTGCTTGCTTTACAGCATACATACAGCCAGGAATTTCTTTCCATGTTTTCTGGTGATAAAACAGGGACAGATCTAAGGCTGAATTCATCATGTTTGGAGTGAAGAGAGCTTCCACCAGAAAAGTTTAAAGCTGTAGGGGAGAGATAGGCAGAAGATAGGAAGGAAAACCAAGCCCTGAAGACCAACTAATCTAATGATAAGAAAAATTATGTGGGATGCACAAGGCCATGACCGTAGAGGTTTGACCATTTAAGACTCAGTTTGTATCTACTGCTTTGTGGAAAACTTGGAGATAAAAATGCTCTTTTTTTTTTTTTTAACTGGATGAGAAATGGGAATGTTTTTGAAGCCTTGAAAGTTTTAATGGAATAAGAAATATGACTGTCTGTGCTCAATAATTTGCCTATCACTGTGCCATTGACATATGAGTATTATCTTAGAAGATATCATCCTGAAACCTTTTAAAGACATTCATTTTATTTTAAAGCCGTAAAATCCCTTGGTTTTATCTCCCATCTCCGATGTAAACAGTGCTTTTAGAGCCAGAACCAGGCCAATTTGAAACATTTTGTTCTCATAGTCAGGAGGGACTAAATTTAAAAGTGCTAGTAAGCCAACACCTGCTACGAATAAAAGATAGGCCCAGCTTCATGCTCCAAATTTATTTTTCAGTGCATATGGGAGATGTGGTAAATCTCCAATAGGCTGGTCTACAGTTTCTAGGGGAAAACACACATAAATAACAGTACTAGGACAACAAAGTGTCATATGGAAAGAGTAATTCTTTCAATGGATTATTGCTAAGGGACAGCCTAAACTTGTAAGCATTTTGAGATGGAATTTCTTTATACCCAGAGTGGTTAAAACATAGAAGCAAACTGCACAAATCTGTTTCAGAAGAAACTGAATGTAGAGAAGGAAAAAATCAGAGGCTGTAGGAACATGTTTGATTCAGAGACGTAGCTGATGAGATCAGACTTATATTTGTACTTCTCAGAAACCATGAGGGCCAGTGAATCATGACATTTCTGTTCTGGCAATGAAGTGTACATTTAGTTCTATTGTATGCCCAGAATAAGATTTTAAAGCATTGTATATGTTTTTTTCTGGTTCTCCATGCAAGAGCAAATGTCACACTGAGAGGAGTGACTCCTTATGTCATTAATAGGCAGAAAAATGTATTTTGCTTTAGATATAATTTGAAACTTCCCTGTTAAAAATATTAGTCATACTCAATTATTTAAGCTTTTTTTGTAATCTTTCTTTTTTATATATTGTTGTCTACAGGGATCCTACAGAGAGTCAGTCCAAAAAAAGATTTGTCTGAATAACAAATCCAGCTGCATGCAACCACACTGCTTCATTAACCTTCCTAGGTCCCTCCCTAAAATACTCTTCTGCCAAGATGTCTACCAAAATGAGAAAATCTAGTTAACGGGTTTTCTATGATCACTTTCAGCATGCTGATGAGTTAATATTTTTTCTTGTATTCTCCATATCCATTTGATTTATCCACCTGTGGACAGAAAGGCATACTTCAGGTAACTTTAATACAGGCATGATGGCACAGGCTTCAGTGAAATCTCTAGAAGCATAGCAAGCATCCTGGATACGTGCCTAGGTTGCCAGTGTATGCTGATATCAATAGTGAACATCATTATTGCTGTTGTTTTGCATGCTAGTTGTTATGACAAAATGAAATATACTTGTATGTTTAACTTCACTGTGAATAAAATCTCTGAGCCTTCAAGACAGAGATAATCTCTTCCTTAGGTATTAGTAGAGAATCTAGCTTTGTCCTCTAGGAATTACCATACTACTTCGAGTGCTACTGCTACTACTAAGAAGCACATGAAGAAGTTTAAAATCTCAAAACCATAATGTAACAAGGAAACAAGAAAGGAAATAATGTAAATCCACTCTGAGGGCACCAGGGTAGTACTATCAGACTAGATGGAAATTATGAGTACAGCTTTTCATTTTATTGGATGCGCCATAGCATCCTGTCAGCAGTTTCAGAAACCCCTGGCGTTGTCTCTGACAGGGAAGTTTTTGGATGGCATCTGTTTAAGCAATACTGGAAATAAAATATGTTATTTGTTTTCCTGCTATTCTAACAATAGCCTTGATAACATGCAAATTACATAGTTTGCAGACATATAAAAAAGCAAAGCAGACACAGACATATCTGCCCTTTTCTGCCTGCTTGCTTCTGAAACTGTGCAGACATACAGTTAATGATGCTGTTCCATCAATTTTAAATTATAAGGCTCTTTTGTTGGGAGCTGTTCCTTATCATTGTTATCCTCTCTTGTGGAGGTCAACAAATAAAACAGATATTTGGTTTATAACTGAAGTGCTGAAGTGATACTTAATGTAGTAGAAACTCAGAGTATTCCCCATCGAAGTAGAGAAAGCTGGACCTTGACACTCCTATTTCACATTCTGAGTCCAAGAGAGCCTTTGTATCTTGGCTATCCTTTCCCACCAATAATTTTGCCATGACCTGTTTTTTATCAGGTTTGTAAAATAAGGCTTAGAGACAGCTCCTCAGTTAGAGTATATCCACAGACCCTCTCTAACTGTAATGGAGTTTTACCATGTATTCATCCCATTTTATGCAGACTCAAAATTAGGTTCATATTTCACGGTGTTGTTATAAATAGGCAAACACGCTGGCTTCATAGGGGCATTCAGAAGC
Source organism: Mycteria americana (assembly GCF_035582795.1). Classification (NCBI taxonomy): domain Eukaryota; kingdom Metazoa; phylum Chordata; class Aves; order Ciconiiformes; family Ciconiidae; genus Mycteria; species Mycteria americana. The sequence goes on from NC_134365.1 coordinate 194,499,833, forward strand.
TCTTTGCATTGTCTCTTTGGCTATAATTTTTGTTTATGAGAGCTGTTGTACCGTTTGGCAAGCTAAACATTACACTTCTGCTCCTGACTTCTAAATCTCGTGGCTATCAATATGAAGAGCTAATTAAAATAGAAAAATCAGCTCTCAGCTACCTACAGAAATGTGTACTTCCACATTCTACTTTGTAATGCTTAGAATTCAACTTGGATGACAATAACACACTGTCTAAAAATATTCTCACGCTTTCTGAAAAGTATCACTAGAGCTGGCTTAGAATAGCTGCTATATGTCTGGGCTTCGTTCATTCCTGTATGGATGAAACATTCAAATGAAGATATTTTGTTTAAGTAGATATGAATGACAGCTTTTTTCCCCCCCTCATAACAACTGTTTATATTTCATTGGAAAATCAAGTCATGAAAATATTTGAAAATTTGAACACAGACATTTTTTATATGGAAAAACTGTGACAGCTTTTACCCCAGCCTGATAGTAAAAGTAGTTCACATGCTTTCTGTTATTACCATCCTCCATATGACAGATTCCCTGGCTAGAATACATTTTCCTGTAATGCACTATTGCCTCCCACTCCTGGGACTTCCAACTTTAGTGAATCATTGAAGGCTGAGTCTGACTGGGGAATGCAACCAGGAGGAGAAAATGGTGATAGCGGGAAATCACACCATAACTTCTATGACAGAAGGATTTCTAAATGGAAATATGTAAGTTTTCAGTGAATTACATGAGATTCCTATGTGCAGTTCTTTAATTAAAACTTTTCATGTAAGCAGGTCTGTTTTGAAGAAAAGTACATTTAATCAAAACTCAGTTTCCACTAGGAAAATGTGGGTTTTGGTTGTTTTGTTTTGGTTTTTTTACTACAAAGTGTAGATGTAGCATTCAAGGAGAAAACATGGAAAAATTGCTTTCAAAGCTGAAGTTCTACAGGCTGCTTTTACAGAGGCAGCATAAACGGTCTCTTTTCACACTTATCTGAATCCTCCTCCTATGGCAACTTATTTCCAAAACATTCTACATCCTTAGCTGTGCTCCCACAAATCCTAAAGGGCATGAAATACCTTCTTTAGCTTCTCCACTATTCTGAGAGGGGGAAGACCTTGTAGTCATAGTTTTCATGTAATAGAAATTAATAAAAAGAAATCCCGAAACTTATTTTAAAAGGCCTGCAAAAGACTTTCCATATGAATGCTTTCTGTTTAAAAAAAAAAAAAAAAAAAAAAAGAGACATTATAATATGAACTTTATGAATTTAATTTAAGGAAGGTATTTTTAGAATCACACTGAAAAATTGTCATTATTCTATTGATTTATGACAACTATTAAGGACAGATTTTTCGCACTATTTTGTTATTAATTTTGATATAATTTGAAAATATCAAATCACTAATTATAAGTTGATATTATGGAATTCACACTTATTTAAGTGATGAGTGAGAAAAAAATATATTATTCCCCTGGTCTTCTAACCATAGGTCTTACCGCTCTGTTGCTTATGTTGCTGACTGTTGACATATTGAATTCAACAATTCGCTTCTACAGGAGTTAGTATAATACAAGCGTTTTTACAGAGTAGTGCAAAAGCTGTCCTATAATGTATTCCTGGATCTATTCCAAGAACATTGGAGTCAGTAAAAAAGTTATTAATCTCAGTGGTTCTTGTATCAAGGGCTACAGAAAGTGTGGTATCACAGATTTCCTTAGCACAAAAGTAATAGAAAAAAGCTCATTTTAATAAAATTCTTGTCATCAAAAGCTTTGTAAATGTATTCTTTTTATTTCAGGATAGGATGGCTGTTGATTGTATCTGAAAGTGGAAAATCTTTCAAAAATATTTTCCTCTATAGACTGGAAATGCAAAGATTTCAAAGTGGTGTGTAGTCCTGCCCCCCCCCCCCCCCCCGTTTTTTTATTTCCTTCAAATATATTTAAAATAATAATAATTTTGCTTCCAAAACTTTCTAGTCTTGGATCTCCACCAGATCTCTCCTTCCCACTCTTTGTTGGACATGTCTATCATATTTTAATCATGTCTCAAAAGGTTTTTTTGCACATATGTTTTCAAATGCCTTCTGTAATCCTTGCGAAGGCTACAGATTCCAAAACATACTTTCTTTGACATCTGGAACTGCCTGCTTTAATCCATTTTTAGGCACGCAGTCTGCTGTACAGTGTTTGGTATCCCCATGACTTATTAACATTTAGATTTAAAATGTTAGTCTTCAATAAGACACTGTACTATGCTATCTTTAAATTATTTCATCTATCACTTGCTTGCCAAGCTGTTATGTACGATATGATGAGGGAGCTAAAATACTCATGACCGTCAGTACCTTCAACAGGATGAGCCAACACCTTCAGGAAAGGCTTGGGCACGACCCTTCATCCAGTAGTTGGAAAAAGCAATCAGGCTTTTGCTGGTTCAGATCTGATTCTGAGGAAGTGACTAAGAATATGAAGATAGAAAGCAATTTGGATGAAAGCAGTTCCAACACAAGTGTTTGTGATTGTAAGCAAGGAGAAAGAAATCCCCCAAAGGGAGTTTTCCAAAAACTCGAGAAAACAGTGAGAGCTCCTGGGATGGTGCTCCAAAGGGTAATATAGTTCAGATGAGCAAGCAGTTTTTGAAGGGAGGCAATATTAAATGTCAAGGGGAAAACTGCCCTTTTGTTATATGTTACCATTGTAGCACTGAAAGTCTCTTAATGACCATGACATTATTAGTCATATAAAAAAGGGGCTCAAAGACAGAGTACTAAGAATACATAGAAAAGCATAGTACAAGCTGGTTGTGACAAAATCAAGGAAAATTAAAGAACATAATGAAATATACAAAGAACCATATAAATAAAATAGCACAAAAAATACACTAGGAAAGGTAAAGCAGTATTGGCCTCTGTAAGGAAGACAAACAAATTGTTGACATGGAAAGGAATGAATTTGCCTTTTTTCTTTTTTTTTTGGTTATCTAAGTTCTTTCAAGATTCTGTAAAAAGGTTAACAATAGCCACACATTTAGCACAGTTAAAATTAACAACAGAAACCAAAGTCAAACCAGAAAAAATCATACTTAATATTTAGAGTTGTCAGCAAGACAAGAAGTATACTGCAGGATTCAGGCAGAACTTGGCAGAGCAATCTTTGACTTTTTAGCAATTGTCTTCAGGAGTCCTTGGAGGAAACACAAGACCTCAAAGATCCTGAATGGGCAAACACAATAGCTATTTTTAAAAAGGTGTATAATGAATGATCTAGGAATTTATAGATCAGGCAGACTAGCTTCAGTATCAAAAGGGATCCTTCAAAAAATCATGCAATGTTCTTCATGATAAGAGAAGATGAAAGTAAGTGAGAATGGGAATTGACAATAAATTATTATGCCAATTACATATATTTTTGTTCTTTAACCTAACTTTTAGACCACCGGATAGGACACAAGTAGATTATGCCATAGATGTTGCCTTGAGTAAGGCTTTATTGTGTCCCAAATTATATTCTTGCAAACAAAATAGAGAACTATGGTCTGGATGCAGTGATTTTGTAAGGTAGGTACTAACTGAAAGATAATATTCAAAGACCAGTCAAAGACTTCAGTCAGACTGAAGGACTCTATCAATGGAGTCTCACAGGCTACCTCTGGAGAGCACACCGAGGAAATGTGGTTCTAAAGTCCAGGATCCAGGTCCCCAAGTTGCCAGGACAGGAGTTGGTAGAGCACACTGTGAGCCTCTGCTTCCCTCAGACCTTGCCTGATATTGTTTTCACAGAAATCAAGGAGAAATAAAATTGAAAGGTGAGCATACAAAAGGCAGAAAACTGGGTAAATACAACTACCACAAAAATGCATCTCAGCTTGGACTGGATCACAGGTGGAAAATGAGTCATTGGTGTAATGCAGTTATTAAGAAAATAGCTACCGGATTGAAGTGTACTAGCAAGCATGTTATATGTAAGGCATGAAAAGTCCTCAGAACTAGTTGTGCTTTGATGGGAGTACATATGTCTACTGTTGGACTCCACACCTTAAAAACTGCAGGCAAGCTAGGAGTCAGAAAGAAAACAGTATAACAGATAAGAAAACAAGATATCTGAGCAGAGCATGGACGGGCTGCATTTTTTTGTGACGTGGAAAAACAACCAGAAGAGGTGACATGACCACGTCTTTGAAAAGAAGTCATGGATTATGCCATCCGAGTGTTCCTTATGGGCAGGATGAGCTGTACCCAACTTATTTTGCAGAAAATCTGATTTAGAATAAATATTAATAAAATTAGTAAAAAATCTTTCTAACTTGAGGTTAGTTAAAGCACTTAAGCAAACTGCATCAGAAGGTCAGCAAATTCCTATCAAACAGGATTGTCAAGAGCTAATTAAGCAAATATTTGGAAGGGTATTGTGTGTAGGATATACTTGATTCTGTCTTACAATATAGGATGAACTGCAGGGCCTCTTGCAGCTCTCCCGAGCCTTACATTTTTATTATTCTGTATATAATGAGCTTCAACATCAAATTGTTTTCACAGGCTAGGAAATAATGACCTGAATGTCAAATTACTTGCATTGATTCATGCTAATGTAATCAGCTAGGTAACTGGTGTTGCTCCCGATAAGACATAACATGGGCAGGAAAAAGAACATAATTTTGACCTGGGGTTGATCCTAATTAAATGCAGAAGATATACTCTTTTCCCAGTATTATGATTATTTATTGTGTCTCTCTCCTAGTAGGTAAACATTCATCTTCATGGTGATCTGAGGAACATCTGTATTCCTTATTGGCGGTATTCAGAGTGAAAATAGGATCACACCTAATTTCCTCATAAGAAATAAAATTACCATTGCAGTGGTTTAGGATTTGTTCTTTTGTTGGCTGTTTCCTCCCCTGCATCGACTGAGAAATATTTACTGTATAATGCTGGATCACATAATTTTATTCTATTTCTTGAAGTATGAAATAACCTTTCTTTGTTTCCTATGTCTAAGAGCTTGCAACATGATGTTTTTTAGTGACAGAACACAAGGTCTTCAGTTAAATGTTGGCTTGTAAGAAGTAAATGGACTTTTCATTTTACCCAACAGTGAGGAATTTGGCAAAGCCATTCACAAAATCTGTTTACCAACAGCAGAGAGGAACACAGGAGCAGTGAAGAATTTCACACTCACCTCTCTTCTACCTTCAACCCTTTCACAGACACTAAACCAAATCAGGACTGAGTAACAGCCTTACGTTGATATGCCATGTAACTTGCCTCTGTTGGTTTTGATACATCTTTTTGCTCTCTGAGCCAGCGCAGGCTCTAAATAGTAATCAGTTATAATCAGGTAATCACACACAAGTTTCAGGCACCCTCGAGAAACAGTACCTCTTGAGATGGTCTGCTACCCACAGCAAACACATCAAAATCACACTTCTTATAATCACCCTCCTTTTTTGTAATCTCTTCTAGGGTGTCTCATGACTACCATCATCATCATGTCCACCCTCAGATCCTGGGGTTTCCTGCCAGGTACTTCTTAGACATGGTGTGTCAGCAGGCTGATAGACTTCTTGAGCTCGGACAGTTTGTTTCCTAAATATTTTAGGTAACTTCCTCCTCTTTTCCAGTGGTTACTGGAACCTGCAGATGCCATTTTTGACGGCTAACAGGTTATTTGCATATGGCAGCAGGTTTCTATGGGTGGAGTGGTACGCCCCTGTCTTTTTGAATCCTTATTGAATATTTTCTCACTGTTTGAGAGTTCTGCTTTGTAGTCTGTATTTCCAACTGACAGTTTCTTCAGCATTGCAGACTTCTCAACAGAGAAGTCCTGAATTAAATTCTTTTTTAAAATAATGACATTTAGAAAAGCATTATATTTATAAGGCATTATCTGTGATATTGGGATATGCTTTTATCACCAATTCAAAGTTATGTTTCTATCATTTGACTGTAAAGTTAGGAATAGAATATCTAATGTTATCCACCACAGTCAGTAAGATGAAGTCATCACACCAGCATAGTAAGAATGTTTCTGTTAGTAAGTGACAGGATATAACAAGGTGTGCTTTGTTGATCTATATTAAGCTCATTGACTTGCCAATAGTTATTGAGAGACTTCAGGTGGGGTTTTTTTCTTTTCTGTGTATAAGTTGAAATAGCAGTTTTGATAAGTTACTGAAACTCTTTTGTTCCTTTTCTCCATACTCATGCTGGCTCCTAAGTATAACCTTCCAATGTGATTTAAATAATTCACAAAACATGACACCTGCTGATGCCAGGGGAGGATATGATGGGGAGGCATTGTGGT